>NC_050517.1:29543350-29572033 GCF_002922805.2 Oryzias melastigma | reverse complement strand
GCATCTGTGGTTATGGTCTTACTGGAATTTGAACTTACAGAGTGACAAGGTCACAAGATAAGATGTAGTGCACTTGTAAATAACAAATACCATTGGTCTCACAATGAGGGATGAGGTGACTGTGTGGCCACAGAGGGAAATCGATGGTTCAACGTCAAATCACAACAAACAGACCTCTGCTGTGGAGTAAATCTTCATCCCTCATGAGCGGAAACACAAGTCTGCTTCTGCTGAGACAGAGCGGCTTCACAGAAATCCACACACACAGCAACGGATGGGAAAGAGCAGGGAAACGCAGGAATGCCACGGATAAAGACGTGTTACCAGGAAAGAGATTGATTTCATTTCAACTCTTTACCCCCCAGCCAGCGCTGCCCTCCGAAGTCTGGCGTGGAAAGTATATAGGCCAGAAGGAAGGAAGCGGCAGGGGAAGTCGGATGAGAGCGTGATACCTTCACCGCTCAACTATTATTCTTTGTTAACCAGTTTGTAGCAAAGCTCCACTTCTCTGGTGGTTTTCATTAAGGAGGGAATCACCTTGGGTTTGCCAGGACCCCTAATCAAAGCCAGACGCCTTGGAGTTTTTAATTGAAGCAAGATGGACCTCCACGTTGTACACAACCGGCTAAATGTGACAACGTATCCCATCAGTAAAACAGTGTTTCCCAATGGACTGAGGAGAAAAACATCTCCTCAAGCAGGGAAATCTGGGGGTTTGTTAATATGTCTCTGATTTCAGAGGGCTGTTCTTGTTGAAACAACTCCTGCCTGTTATTTACTACCGCATGTATCCCCCCCCCCGTGCATGACATTACTTGCATTGTGTTTGAGCCGTTCCGTTTCCATGCTGGCTAATGTTATGGCCATTAGAGCAGTGTCTGGTTCTGGCTTGGCAGCGGGAGACTGAAGAGCACATTGTGTGACTCCGTGTCCACGTTAGCCAGCTCTCTGAGCAGCCAGCTTGCTTTTAGATGAAAGCAAACAAAGAGTCTGAATGAAAAGGACAAGCTGAGGGCCGAGGATGTTTTTTTAGCTTTGGCCAAAGCGCCAGTTCCAGTTCTTGCTGTAACAACGCCATAAAGATAGTGTTTCATTCAGCTTTCAGTCTTTATATAACCAAGGCCACACTTTCTCTCCCCGTTTCTCTCACATGTTGACAGATCAGTTGGAGCAAAAGTTTGGGACAGATAATCTACCTGCCCCCCCCTCCCCGGCCCCTCCTAATCCGCTGTGAGTGTTTGGGTTTCTTTGAAAAACAATATTAATAATTTGGAAATGTGGCTTCTCCGGCTCCTGCTGTGTGCTTTTCTTTCTTTGCTCATTTCCTTCTCAAAGCTCCCTTGATGTCAGGCTTGTTTTGCTGTTTTTAGAGCAGTGTGAGACCACTGAGTTATTAACCAGGCCCCTCGCCGTACACCCCAGACCAGTTCATGCCGCCACCAAACACTCGTGCTTCTGCGGGTTCAGACACATGAAGGACTTCCGATGTTCTACCTGCATCTCAACTCAGTCAATATGTAAATCATGCAGGCGTGTGCTGAATGCGAGCAAATAAATGCAACATATAATGAGCCACAAATTGTTTCCCACCCAGGCAGATTTACACACGGGTAAGTCAGTGTAGCGTCTAACAGTTAAAACCCCGTCACCAAAGCCATGACCACAGGCATGAGCATCCCGAGGGATGCAGATGAGACGCAGAGAAAGTCAGAGAGAAGCTGCATCCGTGAACCTTCCACTATCAATGCACACTTACTATAATTGCCTATGATAAATCAAAAAGGCAGCTCATCCTGTCATCAAATACCATTTAGTTCCCCCACCCATCCACAATGTTCTAGCCTCATGCTGCTTCAGCTCACTCCACCACATTAGGATACACTGATATTAAACTACACACAGAGTAAAAAATATTCAGTACTGAGAAAAGACATCACACTCAAAAAGAGATTCAAACTCCAGAATTTTTTTATTCATTTAAAAAGAACAAAAACTTTCTGTGATCAATGTCATTGATACGACGGCAGCACAGCTTTCACAGCTGACAAACCACCTTCAGAACATATGAAGGTCAGTGAACCATATAGAGAAAATGTTCATGTTTTTCTATGGGCGTGCTGCGGGTGACAGGTTGTAGTGAGCACTTCTACAACACCTAAGGGTCAGTAAGGAGGAAGTATGTGAGGCGCAGGCATGTCGTACAGATTTTTTTAATTTTTTAACTCTGCCCCCAAATTCTGTAGACTGAACAAGAAGCCATATTTCAATAAGGAGAGAACTCAAAAGTGGAACTGAAATATTGAACTATGAAGATATTTGTGAAACATTTAGCATGACAATAAAAGTCTTTTGGCGTTTGGACTTTGGGCTGAAGAAATCTTGCTTGCTAATGAAGACCTTGGGCCAGGTGAAGAGACCCCCCCGGTTCAAGGCAAACTCGCAGAAGTTGGGAGAACGAGGTGGAGGAAAGCTGGAGGAACATTTGGACCCGGTGAAGAGACCCAGAGCCCAGACGCTGATGGGGTACGGCAGAACCCCATCTTGAAATGTCTCAAACCCACAGAACCGTTTGGGTCAACCCCCCCCTCGTACAGGTGAGTCATGGGCTCAATCCGAATTCTTCGCTTCTCCCTTCCCCTTAATTTATCCCTCCAAACGGAGGGTGAAATAGTGTCTAATATTTCGGATGTGACTTTTGTTCGATGATATCATCAATAAACGCCGGTCCACTAGCAGTTGAACTGCCACTTCAAATTAAGGGGAAGAATTTGGATTGGGCCTTGGTCAGTATGTTTCCATCACCAACAGTTACTAATTTCTCCACCTGTGCCGAGGACAGCTATAGAACAACATAAACGCTCAACAGAGACATCAGTGGTTCAGTCTTTAAGTATTTTAATGAGAATTAGTCCTGAAGCCAATCAAGTCTATAGTAGTCCACACTCTGAAACTGCTAAGCGTTTTGTACTTATATAGTGCTTTTCTATCTTGATTAAGATTATTTTAGGTGATTTACAGTCACAGTCCCAATCACTCAAACACACATTTACACACTGATGTTGGCTGTCTGGGCATTGTGGGGTTTACTGTCTGTGGTTTCAGCAGAGTGGTCACTATGAGGGACAAATGTATGGTTTGATGAGATTTCTTTCAGCACAAACGTTCTGTTTTTGAAACACGTTCTCACTCCCAAGTCGTCACATTTTGACATTTGGTTAAGAAACCCTCCGCGCCACTTTTGGTGTTTTGGGTTTTCCCCAGTTGTCATTTTTCAACGTATTGGCTGTTCCCATTAAGTCCCAGGTCCCCGACCTCCGGGCGACAAACCAGAACCGATCCATTACCGCAACGCACCGGTACACGAAACAGGTACTGGTACCCAAATCGGTACCAGATGCAGTACCGGGTGCAAACCAGATACGAACCAGTACCGGGTTAAGGTTAGGGTACTGGGTTAGGGTACCGTAGCTGGACCCGTCCTGAAGACCAGTGTGCATCTGGTACCATGACCCAAGGATTGCAGACCCTGCCAGCCAGCATGTCAAAAAATGACGAGTTTGGGACTCCCGGAACATGAAAAAGTCACACGGAACGGGCTTTAACCAAACGTCAGTATGTGACGACCTGGGGAGGAGAAAGTGTTGGTCTTTGACCTGTGGGATGGTTCAAATAGAACCCTCTGAATGACCTGGGGAGCTGGATCAGAGCGATCAAAGGTCTTCAGTTCAGATGCGACTGAACGTCAGGAGAAAGTGGCCAGTTGAATGAAAACCTTCATCAACTTTGAAAGTTCGATTTGTTGAGAAATAGTTTTTCCTCTTTTTATTAAATCTACTGGTCAAATATGCAGCTAATGTCAAAAAGTATCAACTACTTTCAAAACTGAATCCCTGCATTCATAAATTCCCCTCCCTCTTTTCTGTAGCGCAGCTGTGGGTGAGTGGGGCAGTGATGGTGGGAGAACTGGAGGGATGGAGGGAGGCCCAGAGGAGAGGAGCTTATTATTATTAGTAAGAAGAAGAAAGAACTAAGGGTTTCAATATGTTCCTCAGCATTTGAAGTGGGACAGTGGAGTTAGAGACGCCGGTTTATGCGGCCGGGGGTCGCACTGCCTGCATTTAAAGACTGTTGTTCTTTCGCTCGCTCTGACGTCCTCCTTCATGCTCTTTTGTAGAACAACCTCCCACCCTGCAAAGGGTCAGCTGAACCCTCATAAAAAGGGAAATATATTTTTCATCTTCAGGAACAGCTTCTCTGATGATGCAGCTGATTGATCTCTCAAAGATCAAGGATTAGTCATCATTAAAACCTCCAAATCTTTGTGAACATCTGCTGGTTCCTTAAGGGATGGGAGGGGAAAGGTGATGACACAGACTGCGATAAAGGAGGGGGGGTCTAACCAAAACCTCCCAACATCAGCATCAGTGAAAAATGCAGGAATTCTCTACGCCACAATGCAAGTATTTTGAAGTACAGCCAGATCCGTCTGGTCCCTCAGTGACATTTTGATCGGGGAGTGGTGGAGAAGAGTTGCTCATGTCTGCCCCCCCACAAGTAACAAATGGAACCAAAACAAATAAATCCTACAGGAAGCGAGGTGGGGCTTTGAAAACCCTTTTGATCTACGCTCAGAATAAAACTCCACCGTCACTCGGACTGATTAACGTCTGGATGATCAGTGCCAACATTGGTCCTTAACCACGGAACAGTTTTGGTCTCAGTCTATTCAGTGTGTGTGGGGGGTGGGGGGTTAAACTACACTATATTCTAAAAGGCAATGAAATTGTCTAGTTTGTCTGGATTCCTTTTGCGGCCGAAAGCCCCCTCGCCAACTCTGAGCCGTTCAAACAAACAGGGAGGTCCCCGCGCACGGCGCTGCGGACAGAGGTTAAAGCAATATCCCCGAGCAATATTCATTTCGGAGAATCCACCACCGTCTAACTCTCTGTCCCTCCTTCTCCCTGCTTATCCAGATTAGGTAAGGAGGCTGTTTGTGTGAGAAAGTACGATGGGAAGCAGATTTCCCTCTGAACACGTCACATCACGGACTAGAGCGGAGTCAGAACCAAAAACCGGAGAAACTGCAAGTGCGCTTCCATCTGAACCTCCAAAGTGGTTCATCTGCGTCCGTGCGCTGGTGTGCGAGCGGCGGCCCCAGAGGGAAAGCTCCTCCCCTGACTGTTTACCTTCACCGAAACCAGTTCTCTTGACCTCTGATGATTTAGACTCAGAACCAAATAAAAACAGCCAAGGAAGTTCAAACAGTGACGCATGCAGCTTGTAGCAGGAGGGACGGGACTGTGCAGTGATGGCTCGCAGCTGTACCCTCCCCACATCACCTACAGCGCTTGGGGGGAACTACGCAAGCCCGGCGCTAACAACCGTTCTTCTGCCTTCAGAAACACTCAGTTCTTCATGCTCTCTGTGGAGGTCTGGGTTCTTGCCAAAGGCAGAGTTTGGTGGAGATGTAGCGATTGCAGGATTAAATATGAGTGCAGGCCCCGTTAACCAATGAAAGCCTCCCTTTGCTGCACACATAAATTACTTGCTTCACCATCTCCTGCCATATTTGCCGGCATTGGGCTGTTTCAACAACATCAATGTTTTGACAGAAGAAGCATTGTTGTGTAGCAACCAACGCGTTTACATAATTTTTCGGTGTTGTAAGACCTTACATAATTTTCATGTTCGCTTGGATTGAACTGCAGCTCCCTCCAAGGCCCCCGGATGACGTGACACCCACCCATAGGACAGGGGGCTCTCAGTTTAGACCCTACTTCCATTGATACCACAGAATGATGGGAAATAATATTCTAGGGATGTTTTCTTAAAGACCCCCTCCCAGGAAAACGGTTTTTAACGTGGCATTTTTTTCATGATGGAGGACATAAAGAAAATTGAGATACTTCTTTGTTAAAAAACGATGCAGTTTAAAAAAGATGGTATTTATGACTTAGAAAATATGATGGGCGGGGCCAAAAGCTCCCTGCTTTTAGACAAATAGATCCATGAACATCTTTGTTTCTTCATCTGAGCTGGAATCTGGACCTGTTAGGTTGGAGGTGTGTATTTTTTTGGGAGAGCAATGAGGAGGAGGGACAGGGGGCTAAAGAATTCCTGCTGCTCTGCAGAAACTATGTTCTAGGATCTTTAGATTTTGGCTAAAACGTCATAAGCACAGTTAAAAGACAACTGGGAATGCTTTGAAAATAGATCAAAAGATGATTAGAGTGGGACTTTATCGTATAACATCTTATAGCAGCCATAAGTAATCTCTTAAAAGAGTCCTGTTCTTGGTCTTTTGGGTCAGAAGTTCTGTTGGACCTGCAGCTCTATGACATCAGTAGAGAATGGAGGAAAACACAAAGACTAATTAAAAATATCTAATGTAAGAAGAAGGTCTAAATAGTCCAACATTCAGAACAATTCTGCTGTGAGAGAAGGAAATCGGGGTAAAGAATCACAAAGCAACAAGACGCTGGAAGTTTATCATCTTTACTGTCAGGTGTGAGTGTTAGTCTAAGGGGGCGGGGCCAGTCTACACAAACTCAAATTATCCACACACAGTGATTGATGAAGACTCTCCTTACAGAACGAATTAAGACGTCACTCACAGACCCAAAGATGAAGACCCTCCTTAATGTAGAGCTTTGCTCCAGCATGACTGAAGCCCTGACTTTACACCTGAATCCTGTTTCCCCCAGAGGCTTTTCCTCATCCCAGCATGACCCGTGTTTACTCAGAGTATGTGATCACCGTTTTACTCTCTGTTCACCATAATATGCCATCATGCCAGCTCTCACACACGCCTGCATCCCACGTGTTTCCAGACGAGGAAAGTGGGGATATTCCTGTTGTGGTTGAAGGGTGGAGCGGGGGAAAAAGTGGCCCAAACCAGCTTTAAAGTTAGAGTGGTGGAGTCTTTGAAAACATGAGCTCACCTCTAAATCCAGGGAAACCCTCATGGACATTTGGGAGCTCAGTATTGTCAGGGGAGGGGCCACCCGAACACCGCCGTCATGCATGACAATAACCTCAAAATACACGGGCTAACATGGTGTCGGAGCGACTGTGGGCTGAGAGGGAAGTCGTCTCATCAGACGCCCCACATGGACCTCAGGACTCATCAGACGGGCGTCTTCGTGGAAATCGGGTTTGGCAGTCGTTCTAACCGTAAACATTTGCTGCAAGTTGAGCGGCCTGGCATCAGCACTTCACAGGGACATTTCTGCCTTTCCCAAACATTTGGCTGATTACGCCAAGGAGCCTTAATGATGTTTAACAAGCCCACCCAGACCAGCATCACCCCATAAACAACCCTGATATAACCTGCGTGCCCTTTGCAGCTCCTCCGGAGCGACGCAGAACCCCTCCACCCACCCTCTCGGCCCCCTCTTTCTGCTGTTTTAGGCAAGAACACAAACTCACGGTTTCTACAAACCAACAGAACCTCAGTGCGTTTGTCTCCACGCCAGGTCAAAGACGGGCGGCGGTTTGGTGCTGACCTACTGAGAGGCACGCACTGCTGTTCTGATGAAGAAGGAACTCCTGGATGAGCTCAAAGAAGGAAGGACTCATTCAGAAACACAAACGCAGAAATCAGTGGAGGGAGAGTCCGGAAACAGGACAATGACACGCCAATCTGTGAGGAGGTGGGGGTAGGGCTGCCACGATTTGTCAACTAATCGACGACTAATCGACTAGAAATAGTCGACGACTAATTTAATAGTCGATTACTCGTTACTTTATACTATATGAAGTCAGAGTGTAGTAAAGTTGAACAAAATTGTGAGCATTCGCCACCAAAAAATGCATCTTTTTTGTCTTAATGCTTGGTAAGGTAATTTGTTATCTACTGGGTTTTTTAGGCCAATTTAGAGTATAGCTAATAGTTTAGCAACAGGCTAACGTTTTTGGCTAATTTGTTACCAACTGGGTTTTTTAGGCTAACTTAGGGTTTTGCTAATATTTTAGCAACATGCTAACGTTTTTGTTTCATTTGTTATCTACTGGGGTTTTATAGGCTAATTTAGATTTTAGTTAATAATTTAACAACATGCTAACGTTTTTGGCTAATTTGTTATCTACTGGTTTCTTTTAGGCTAATGTAGAGTTTAGCTTCTATTTCAGCAACAGGCTAATGTTCTTTACTAATTCTGTTTACTGGAGAATTTTAGGCTATTTTAGAGCTTGGCTAATAATTAAGTAACACACTAAATATGTTTGCATGTATTAGGGATTTTTAAGCAATTTTAGTTCAATTTTTTCAGAAATTTAGGTCAACTTTAGTGTTATTTCATAGTTCTTTAATGAAATTTCCAGTTTTTTAGCAAATTTAACACTTTAAATTTAAATGCAAAATAGCTTTAGCATTTTCAGCAAATCCCTTCAGTAATTAATGCGAATTTTTTTAACAAAAAGCATTCATAGTAGCATTATTGCAGGTAATTCAACTTTTCTAATTATATTTGAAACAATGAGACCAAAACATCTTTTGTGAATAATAGTTCCTTTGTTTCAGAGGCCAACCTCATTTGATTTAATCTTCTTTTAATGCCAGAAACTAATAAAGGACAGAGGACAAACTTTTTTAAAAGTAAAAAAAAACTATCATCGTATTGTCTTTATTTTTAGTTAGTTTATAGCTAATAATGGTTAAGATGTGTGCTTTACATCCACTTTGTGCATGACCCGATTAGTCAACTAATCGGAAAAAATAATCAGTGATTAGTCGACTATTAAGATAATAGTTTGTGGAAGCATGAGTGGGAAGAGTGTCTAATCAGGACAAAAAAAGAGAAAGATGCGTGTGTGGAGGTCATTTGCATCAGCAATTCTCAACAACACACATACATATACACACTCTCAAACACACCCCAACAAACACAGATACACACAAACACAGAGCACAACTTTCCGTTTGTGTTTCACTTAAATATGTTGGACCAGAATGATCTCAGACTGAAGTCGAATGTCAGAGTCTGTCTGCTGGAAGGTGTGTCTGTGTGTGCATGTGAGTGTGCACGAGCAGCACCTAAATCTGTGTCCGTCTGTGTGTCTAAATGTGAGCTTGCTGTGTTCCAGAGTTTTCCAGTTCATCAAACCAGAGAGCAGAGGTCACGCTAAGGTTGGGATGAAGTCAGAATGTAATTATGCTTCAATGAACCAAAGGGGAAGTAATAAAGACCAGCTGCGTGTTGTGTGACTCCTAAAGTTCCACTTAAAGAAAACTGCTGCTCTGCTCTGCTGAGGAAGCAAACTCATCTCATGCATTTTAAATGGGAGGACATGAAAAGAGAATCGCACAAACACACGTCTAAAAAAAAATAGCCGCCGCAGCTCCAAACTCAGAGATTATAGAAGCAGAATAATGCTCCTGTTGCATCCTAACAGGCCAGAGTTACCATGGTAACCTGGCACCCGGCCACGGATGGAAGTGGTGATGGATGAGCAGCCACAGCAGCTGCAGCGGCTGCGCTCGCAGACGGTGCAGGGAAGCTGCAGAACAGCAGGAACAAACCTGCTTTTAGAAATTATGTTTTCCTCCAATGTTCCTTCAATAAAACAAAAAACTGTCATTTTATGATTTTTTTTTTTAAATCTCTTTTTCTGGTTGTTGTTTGTTCTGGGTAAAAAAAAATCCCCCAACGCTGCAGTTTGAGCATAAATGCTGTAAAGTGCATGGCAGTGCATGGCAGGATGCTCTGTTACAGATAATGCTCCTGTTAAAGTCTGTTAATTGGGTTTAATCGTCATATAAAATGAACCGACATGAACACCAGAATGCAGGCTAACCTTTGCTTTTTAAATGGAAATCACTAAAGCATGAGCTCAGCCTGTAAAGAGCAGAGGACGTGCACACGCCGCCGCCGCCGCATGGAACGTGCAGCTACTGAGGCATTTACGGCCTCTCGAGTGAAGGAAAGATGGAGTTTGGCTCCAACAGCTGAAGATCTGAACCCGCCTGGATCTCTGGAGCTCTGGGGAGAAAGAAGGCCGTTTGTCGGGGAGAGATGCAGAAACTGGCGGGAGCCGTGGAACCGAAGGCTCCTGTCAAACTGCGGCGGCGTTAACAGATACTTAACAGTCGACAGTCATCCTGAAACATGTGGTTCCTGTAAAAATACCCCCCCCCCCAGCCAGCACACACTGTCTGTTTAACAGGGAGACGGTGATGTGTTGTCTCCAGCCCCCCCGCACTGATGGCTCAGTTAAACCGGTATATTCAGATGACACCAGGAGGGAACATCTTCACAAATTTGTGTTCTTTGTTCTTTATGGACAAAATTACAAAACATTAAAACATCTGAGAGAAACTTCCACAGAGATCCTCCCTCATTTGGTCCTTTAAATGCTTCTTAAAGAAATGAAAGTTTGATTTTGTCCAATAAAAACCACAACTCGAAACTCTGCATTACAACTGAAATGAAGACTAAATTTTGTGTTTTCCTCCAGCTAAACAGGTTTCTGAAAACTACGCCCAGTTGCTGCCTTTATTTTGAAAGAGACTCAGCCTGAGATGCTGTAAGTGAAAAACAAACAAATAAACAATCAAAAACAACGAAAGTAAACATGTAAACCTTCCAGTTTCAACAGATTGGCTCCGTCAGGTTGAGCTTCTCAGGTTGAACCTGAATCTGGGGGCAGTGGATGACCTCCTGTGTGGTTCAAGATCCCACATGTGATGGATGTGGCCTTAACATTTAACTGTGAAGAGTGAACAATTGGTTGAGTTCTGGGCCAGAGACTTGACGGTGATGACCTTAGACCAAGGGAAGACCCCAGACTCTCATGGTGGGTAAGATGGAGAGTTCCAAACCGAAGAACCAGGAGAGCAGGGTGGAAGTCTGGAATGATAGACAAACAAAGGCAGGACTTTGATTCTGATTGGCTGTGAAGAAAGAAAACCCTTCAGCTATTGGCTCTGAGTGGAGACCAACTGATGATGTGAGGAGTGATGGATAACCACAATAAAAAATAGAAGAAAACACTTTATGATGAGTCAGCACTTGTTATAAACAGGCTGTTCTGTGTCAGCGTCGGGGCCCATGGAAGAGGAGGAAACCTGGGTTCAAGGTGGGTTCAAGGCGGGCCTTTGACTCGCAGAGGAAGTCAGCAAAGAGGAAATCCTCTTTCAAGGCGGTTCAAACCAAAAACGCTCTTCATGACATCACAGGGACGCTCCTCAGCCTTTCTACTGCTGTGACATCAAGTTTTCTCCTTCAGCTTGGATAAAAAAAGGCTCCCTGATCATTAACCCTTTGTAGTCTGCAGTCTTCTTTACAATTTGTTCGAATGATTCACTGATAAACTGTTTCTTCTTAAAAATGCTTAATGTGCATTTTTTAATAAAACCTCCACCTACTTTTTAAATATTTCATCACACTCCACATCATTCCACAATAAACCTGAAACCACAAAAACAGGGACACGTTCAGTCTTTTGCTGTGAGAAGGTCCCAACCAAAGACTCCAAAACCCCTGTAATGTCTTCTGTTGGTCACTGATCTTTTCATTCCTTCTATTACAGGTTTTCCCAATTGCTAAAACCCATTTTCTTGAAACATTGGACTAATCTCCCCAAACACATTTTTCAAAAGTCAAAAGTTCACTTTAAAGTGTAACACAACAGGACATTTGGAGCCTGACTCCACTCTCAGCCCACATTAGAAAAATGGGAAAAAAAGAGGGGGGTCTGAGTGTGATCTGGATCTGTGATTGACATTGAAGTTAGCTTGAGGTAACTAAAGGATCTTTTTATAATTGTCTCGTGAAAATAAATTTTAAAAAGTCACAATGTTGAGAAGACCCAACCAGGCGAGGGACCTCTTGTCACACGCAAGATGGCGTCAGAATCAATCTGTAGCCGGAAGCAGAAATCGTAACTTTAGCCAGTTGCGTAACTGAAATTTCCTAAACTTTAGGAAACTCTTTCAAAATGACATTTTAAAACCATTTCAGAACTAACAGCTTTTAAGCTTTTAAATGTGAATAAAATGTAACAGGTTTTTTTCTCGGTGAATCAGCTGAAAGGCCGTTTTTTTCTCCGTGACAGAGAGCGTCACGGAGAAAGAAAAAACGGCAAAAGGGGTCGATAAAAGACAGAAGAAGCGTTCAAAGATGGGCGGGGCTTTTATACTGGAGCCGGTTCATGATGACGTCAAACTTCTCGGACTTACACCATTTGACCAATCACAAAATTCAACTGTACCACCCTGTTTCAACCTGTAGGGGGCAGCACACAGACAGTTTTAGACCATAATTTCAAGAATGAAACACATTTTAATTTGTCAAAAATGTGGCAAGGACCAACAGACAGATTCTCCATTTATAGAAATCAACAGACAAAAAAAGTATATTTAGTGTTTGGTTATCCTTTAAGGCCATAATGAATATTGTTGTCAAAACTATCAAACAAAACCCACAACACAACAAAACACTTGACACTGTTCACAAAATGGTTTGTAGAGAATGACAAATTAGAGTAAAATACTTTTCGCAATTATTTATTTTTTTTATTTTCAATGTAAATCCAGGTTCATATTGATTGTAAACGTGTCCATTTGAATTTTCATTATAAGCCATGTCCATGGCCACCAACAGGGTTTCCAGAGTGTTTGGTTGTCTTTTGTTAATCTTCCAATACAAAAAAAAAAAATCTGAAATGTGATAAAAGAGTGGCGAATAAGGTGGAAAACTTCAACATATTGCTGATTTGTGTTGAATGACAGTCATGAATGGGTCTTCTGAGCTTCTCCTCACACATCTGTGACACATTTGGCCAGAGAACAGAAGCGATGGGAACCCTCTGCGTTTCCTAACGAAGACTTAGCCATAAGTCTGGACCTCAACTTATTGAAATTCAAGGTGTAGAAGAACCTCTAGCACAAATATGTTGTCGCGCAAAGTCTGCTTGAACATTGAGGAAAATTCAGGTAAACTGGGAGGCAATTCTCTAAAAAACTGACCAAGCTCGTCTCCTTTCCCCCTAACCTGCCCCTGAAGGTCAGAGTTACTCTGCAGATCAATGAGGGGCATTTGAAGCACAGGAGGGGCATCTTGCACATCAAAGGTGAAGGAGTCTGGCATGACGAGCGCTAAAAGGGGACAGCTGTCTGGCTGCTCATCACACGCAGTGCTGCTGTTGCATGGAATGCATGAAGCGGCTGCAGCTTCAAACCCACAGAAGTCTTTTATTTTGAAAGGAAGGCGGAAGTTTATTTTGACAGATGGAGCTAGTTTCCTGTGTTTCTCTAGCTGTAGCTCATCAGATTGGTGGGTTTACACTTGCTGTCAAAAGAAGCCAATTCAGCATTGAGCTGTAGTATAGCTTGAGCATAGACGACCTAGGCAGTTGCCTAGGACGCCATGTGCTGGAGGACGCACCAAATCACAATGACTATATATATATATTTTTCTTTTCTTTTCTTTTTTTTGTTAAACACTTTGACACACCACTCATTTCATGTAAAAACTAAAAAATAATAATTCAAAAATGTAAATAATATAATTAAAAAGTTTGATGTTAACTATGCAGTGCAGAGCCCCTCCCTTCCTGTTGCTGCAGCTGGGTTGGGTGAGGAGAGGGGCGTGTGGTGTTAGTGCTTCTTCAAAACTTTAAGGATGAAAAAGGAAGAGGAGGAAACAGGCCTCTAAGCAGAGCTTTATCTGTTTTACTTATAAAATTGCTTGGAAATGTACTCCCCTCCGCCATTTTGGTCAGAACAGACTAATTTAATGGGTGATCTAGTGCCCCCCCCAACACCCTTAACAGTTATAATCCTCTTACTGTCCTCTTGAATATTGGCTGAGCGGTAGCAAGGTTAGCGTGTTTGCTTTTAAACGAAGAGAGTCCTGGTTTGAGACCTAATTGGAATGCTCAAATTTAAGATCATTTAAATTATTATTATTACCAGCCCAATGTTATCTTGTATAAATGTGACAAGATATATTTAATGGAGAGAAAATACATTTCTGTATATTTTTAAGTTTCATTTGTTGTATAAAATGATACACAAGTTAAGAAGTTTGGCAGTTTTTTTCTTTACAATTTACTTTAATTCTAACTTGTTTAAATTTAACAGAATATATTATTATGGAGAGCAAAACATTGAAAGTTATTTACGTTTTAAGTTCATTTATTTCTGAATAATATTCCTGTCTGTTTTTATTTATGTCTATGTAAAAAAAAACTACATTTTTAAAGTTTACAAGTTTAGTATTTTTAAGTGTTCAGTAAATATTTATGTCTGTTTTGACTTTTGAAATCTCTCCCCCGTAGGGAAGTGGGAGAGAGGAACAACATGTGAATCCCACTGCACCAAACAGAAGCACAGAGAACTAAATAAAATAAATAATAAAGAACAGAGGAAAAGTGAAGGAAATTAGAATAGAGCAGAGAACACAGAACTGTTCGAGGAATTAACATCTGGATTATTTTTCTCTTTTTGTCTTCCAGATTCATTTCTTCGTATCATAAACCTTTTGTATGAAGGAAGACCAAAGAGATGGCTTATGGATGAGATGCAGGAGGAGAATAGAGGAGCAGGGCTGCTGTGGCGCCCCCAAAAGGCAACAGACAGAGAAGATTTTGCGTGAGCTCTCTGTTTCCTTCACACAAACAGCTTCTCACCAGAGGAGTGAAAACACTTTTCCTCACATTCAGCATTTCTTCTGAGTTTGGGATGCAGCAGGACTTGGTCACTTTACCATCAGCAGGATGACCCGCTCTGAATAACAGAATGAGATCACTTTTGGGCAGAAGTTTAGGACGGCGTGAGCTTCTGAAAGATCTATCCCTGGATGAAGCTCCTCCCTCTGAAGCTCCCCTGCCTCCTGGCTGGATGGAGGATTTGGATCTGACCTGTTCACAGACACGACGAGACGACTCCTCGCCTGCAGAGTGAAGGTTGTTTTCCAGAGTTGCTGCTTTGTGTGCAGCTCAGTTCACCACCTGCAATGAATTTGCTTAGACCCCTCCATGGATGAGGTCAGTGTGTTTCAGGCAATATGTGGAGTATTTTGCAAACTGAAAAGCACACACAGCCTGTGAGGACTCTCTGTGACCCAACACAAAAACACAATCCCCCTGAGCTCTGACAGCAGAAGCCCGATCTCCAAAAGGTCCTCGAATTCCTCCCAACGTCTGAGCGCTCCCCACAAATACAGACAAACCAGCACATGAACTCAGCGTGACTCATGCCTGCTGAATGTTTGCTGCCTGTTTGTCTCTCGTGCAAACTCTCCAGACATGAGATAAGACAGATCCAGGGTGATTGTCTGTCTGACCAACAGAAAATGACCCTTTGGGCTGAGTACTTTTCCTTTTGGAGCTGCACTAAACTTCCCACACATTAGAGAGGACAGAAACAAGCCTCAGCGAGGCGCTGACCGACATCAGATCGGTCCATGAAGAGCTGAGGGGATCAGCTGCTTATGATCAACAGGAAATTTACTCTGCTTTGCACTAACGATCGATTATGCAGCTACAGACGGTACCGAACCAGTCCAGGGTTTCTCACACTGCAAAAAGTGAAACATTGGTGCAATTAACAAAATCTCTGTAATTTGTTCCATTTTAAAACGTTTTTTATCAAAATACATGTTTTAGTTAAGTAAAGAATGCAATCCAAGTTTAATTTGATTAAAAAAAAAAAACAAATGGAAGGAATTACAGAACATTAGTTAATTGACCCAATGTTTTACTTTTTCAGTGCAGATACTTTGATATGTTAATACTGTCTCTGTTTTGCTTTTAGGTTTTGTTCTTTTTGTTCTTTTTTCTTCAATGAAAACTGTGTTTTAAAAATGTTTGTGTAGCTTTTTTCTGATGTAGGACATTTATAAAGACAATTAGGTTTAAAGTCGCATTTCTGAGTTTTTCTTTGTTCAAATTGTTGTGAATCAGGAGAAGTCATCTACAAAATGTTTTGGTGTTTTACAACTTAACTTTTTAACATTACTATAAATAAAAACAGGCAGGAATAATTTTCCACATTAAATCAATTTAAACCTGAAATAACTTTCAATATTTTACTCTCCATAAAAGAATGTTGTGTCAAATTTATACAAGTTAGAAATAAGCACAAGATAACATTAATAACAATAAAATAAAATGATCTGGAGGGCCGGATAGAATTCCCCAGAGGGCCGGATCCGGCCCCCGGGCCTTGACTTTGACATATGTGCAATAGAGGGTCAATATCGATACCAATATCGATATTTTATGTAAATATGGTGGATCTGATCTCAAATTCTCAATAGTTTTTAATCCCCATCAATAGTTTTTGTAAGTTTCCATTTTTTAATTACTGAAACTAATTATTATTAATTATTAAAACAAAATTAGAACAATATCTTCAGTTAAATGTAAAAATAATTTAAGATAAAAACTTAAATAAAAAGTGAGGAAATGAATACAAAAAGTCTACAAGCCAAAAGAAACAAGTAACTATGATACACCAAATAAATCAAAATGTTTAGCATACGTGTCAAAGTCGAGGCCCGGGGGCCAGATCCGGCCCTCTGGGCGATTATATCCAGCTCATCCAGTTCATTTTATCCTTTTGTTTTTAGCGGCCCGATGTTATCTTGTGCTGCTAACATATTACAACACATTTTCATTCCCAAGTCGTCACATATTGACGTTTGGTTTAGGACCCCATCGCGTCAAAAATGGACTTTGACATCTACTTAAATCAAGGCTCTCCAAAATCCGGGCCACAAACCAGTACTGGGACGTGGACCGCACCGAAACCTAACCCGGTACCAGACAGTCAGTACCGGACGAGGGCGGTACAATATGCGGCTAGGATTAGGGTACTGGGTTAGGGTTCCGGTATCGGACACGTCCCACAGTTACCTCTTTAAAGCTTTAAAAATTGTAATTTTAGTTTGTTCAATAAATGTTTCTCCTGTACAGCATAAAGTGTTTCTTGGATTTTGGCCGACTGTGTGACTGAGTCTGACACCCTTGGTTTCATAAAAGCTACTGGTAGAAATATAAGTAATTTGTAACTTTTTATACCTTAATTGGAACAATAAAAACAGATGAAAAATAACTTGTTAAAAAAATAGCATGTCGTCGGCATACATGCACTGTGAGATCTGCTGCTGAGATCTCACAGGACTGGTGAGAGTGTGAGGCAGCGACTCAGCTGGGTCCTTTATGCAGATAAAGAAACGTTTTAACATGAGTGGAAATATCGATATCTGCAGGCCAGTATTGATTCAGTGCAGATAACAACTTTAAATCGATACTAATGGCATGTTGTATCAATCCGCCCAGTACTTTCACACAGGGCTGGGGCAATAAAACGATAACAATATTTATCATAATAGAACTTTTTCTCGATAGGAAATAAATATTTAAATCTAAATAACCTGCTGAAGATTACACATTTCTCATATGAGCCACAGAAAGTTTAAATTTGATAAATACAGTTATTTCATTTATATTGTGATATGTATCATTATTGTATGAAATGGAAAGAAATTATATCGCTCAGCCTTAGAGTCATTGTTGATTAGAGCCTGAATTGGAAAGAACATGTTGACTGGATGACAAAAAAAGTAAATTTCTTGGTTTTATATGAAAACTTAATTATTTGATTTACAATCTATATTTACTTTATATTAGAGTCAGATTCACCTTTATCTGTCATATTGTAATATTCAAAGCCACCTACTCTCTCTGATCATTTACTTAATTTCCTTGATATTTATAACATTAATATCTATCAAATTTGCGTTTTTTATGTATAAAATTGTTTAATAGAAATGTTATCCCTGAATGTTTCACATTTTACTTTAAATGTATGCAGACATTCATCAATATACTGATAACTCATGTAGGGAAAATGGTATGGTCGAGCCGGGGTGGGATTATAGAAGTTTGCTTCCTTCCACTCTGTTTCAAGCGATATACTTGTGATTCAATGTGATGTTATTATTATTTTTTTTCATGTATTATTCCTGATAGCTTGAAATAAAACATTTAATTCATTCATTCAATATAATACCCGCTGAAATGGCCATTTTCATGTCCCAAAATGTGTCACATCAAGACCTCCATTTAGTTTGCTTTAAAATGTGAATGGCATGTCAGACATTTCTTTTAAAACATGTTAAGGCAATCCCTGATAAAAAAAACAAAAATGTATACAATTGTACTGTGCAAATGTATTTTATGTTAATTTTAAGGTTTTATTGGATAGAGGCTCAAATATAACCCCTTATGTTTTTTTCTTTTTTTTGCCTCTTCCTGCACATACTTTTATTGCATTTTTATATCTGTTTTTGGAATATGATGATTAGGTGCAAAAAAATAAAAATAAAAATTCTTTTTGAAGAAAAGATTGTATTTATGACAGAAAACATGCTGGGCGGGGCTACAAGCTCCCTGCTCCACCCCATTTTGATACAGACAAATAGATCCATGAACGTTTTTGTTTTCCTCGTCTGAGCTGGAATCTGGATCTAAACTGTACGGCTGGATAACTCAAATATTGTTTCTCCTGTACCTCTTGGGTTATGTTGGAGGTGTGAGGGGCTGTAAGCTAGTGGGAGAGAGTGTAAACAAAGGGTTGATGGGAAATCACTGCAGGCTTACTCTGTGCCAACAGTCACAACTCAGAGGTGAATTTCTGATTAACTGTTTTTGGATTTTGGTTACAAACGGCATCGTCATAATGAAAAGACCACTGGGAAGGCTTTAGAAACTACAGTTCATTTTATTCTATTGTATGTTATTCTACTCATTTTTTCTGTGAAATGGAGAAAGCAGGTGATCACATAACCACCTAAAGAAGTTAATGTAAAGGTTTCTGTGGCAACAGAAGAGCGGATGAACGTCAAGCGCTTCGGAAGTTCTCTTCAGCTTCTCAGAAACGGGACGGTTTCCCCGAAGGACCGTCGGGCCTCAGTGCCACATGCACACACCGAGCACCTCTGACTGCAACGCAGTGCAAGTTCAAGCTCAAGGATACAATGTAAGCCTTTACACAGGAACACATGTTCCTAAATCACACGTGTGATTCAGGATTTACAATCTGCCAGGATCAGCTTTCAGGTGCTTCCATGTTATTTTAGCCCTTTGCAGTTTTCCTTCTCAGCCAAATGAAATAAAGTTTGGAAAGTCCACGTGGATCCATTTAGCTGCCACTTTGGTACCTCCAGGTTTTCCAGAATGAAGCCTTTCCGTTTGTTTTTACTGCTACTGTCACATTTACCCCACTGATCCCGACAGAGCTCTTTTGTTCCACTGAAACGTTGAGCTGATTTCCATTTGTCGTCCAGCCTGACCTCAGCGTAAGGTCACGTCCGAGCACAGACCCAGCTCCTCACGTCAGACTTCAGCTCACAAAGAAGACAAATGTGTGATCAGCAGTGAGAAGCATTCCCTCCACCACAGAACACAGTCCTGAGCGTCTTCGTGCTCCTCAGAGTTTCCTCTGCCTGGACGGAGACGCCAACCGCCGCGGCCTACAAACAAAGAGATCGTTTGAGCGCCGCAGAAGGATGACGAGGACTTCCCCAGCAGTCGAACAGCGGTGGGGGTTGTCCTCCATTAGGACCCCATCCTACATACTGGAGGTGCAGGAAGCCGCTATAACGTTGTTTTTCCCTCCTGTTAAATGTCTGTAGTAAAACTCTGGGGGTTTCAAACCAACGGCTCTCCTCCGTTTGTTTCCAAGGCAAAGCTGAGTCACCTGACCCCCCCGCCTCCTCATTAGGCAGCTCACTAATGAATATGCTGGATATGTTTCTACATCCGACTGTGTGAACGGTCGGCTCAATGATTCGGCAGAAAGACTTTTCTTTGGTTTAGTCTCCGGGCAGCGAAGGGTTAAAGACTGAAACCAATAAGAGCAAAGTCGATCAAACATGAGTCCGGTTTCTTTGATGGTCGAGTGGGTCTCCACTTCCTTATGTTGACGGGATGCAGCAGCAAACAAGCATCATTACAGGATGACGATCTGCTGGCGTCAGAAGGACACGACTCTTCATTACAAAGCATGGAGGGATGCTATCTGTGTGGATTCCTGCTCCGTTTGTGTTCAGGAGGCGCAGGACTCTTTGGATCGGAGTTCGGGACAGACGGAGCTGCAGGGATGAGGGCCGTCTGCATCTTGCGTGCACCAAAATCAAACCTGCGTTTGCTTGGAATCTACAATCCAGGTGCCAAAGAGTTCCAGCTTTTTAGAAGCAGAAATGAAGTGTTGGAACAACGGCGCACGTCATTAGCTTACAGCCCGGGCTGGCAGGGAGGCTGATGTTGTTGTTGTTGTTTTTCTAGCTGGGAACCGGTGTCCCGGCCAAAACACACTCCTATTACCATAACCAAACTCAGAGCCCCCCCAACGCCTCCGTGCTCCACTTTACTGGTTCAAGAATGATCCAGAAACCGTGTGTGAGGAAACCAGCAGCCAAGATGTGCCGAGATCAGCCAAAGCCAGTCGCTGCTCGAGCCTCATCTGTGCTCACGGAAACCAGTGTTCGGATTGTGCAACATGTACAACTAAGAACGGAGAGCTAACATGGTAAGAACACGGAGCAAACATGGTAAGAATACGGAGCAAACATGGTAAGAACATGGAGCAAACATGGTAAGAATACGGAGCAAACACGGTAAGAACACGGAGCAAACACTGTAAGAAAACACACAGAGCAAACATGGTAAAAACACGGAAAAAGCTTAGTAAGAACACAGAGAAAACACCGTAAGAACACAGAACAAACACGGTAAGAACACAGAGCAGACACAGTGAGAACACAGAGCAAACACGGTAAGAACACAGAGCAAACATGGTAAGAACACAGAGCAAACATGGTAAGAACACAAAGCAAACATGGTAAGAACACGGAGCAAACATGGTAAGAACACAGAGCAAACATGGTAAGAACACAAAGCAAACATGGTAAGAACACGGAGCAAACACAGTAAGAACACGGAACAAACACGGTAAGAACACAGAGCCAGCACAGAACAAACATGGTAAGAACACAGAGCAAACATGGTAAGAACACGGAGCAAGCATGGTAAGAACACAGAGCAAACATGGTAAGAACACAGAACAAACATGGTAAGAACACGGAGCAAACATGGTAAGAACACAGAACAAACATGGTAAGAACACGGAGCAAACATGGTAAGAACACGGAGCAAACATGGTAAGAACACAAAGCAAACATGGTAAGAACACAGAGCAAACACAGTAAGAACACAGAACAAACACTGTAAGAACACGGAGCCAGCACAGAACAAACATGGTAAGAACACAGAACAAACACGGTAAGAACACGGAGCAAACATGGTAAGAACACGGAGCAAACATGGTAAGAACACAGAGCAAACATGGTAAGAACACAGAACAAACACGGTAAGAACACGGAGCAAACATGGTAAGAACACAGAGCAAACACTGTAAGAACACGGAGCCAGCACAGAACAAACATCTGGGAGAGCAGGAAACGGAATTTCAATTCATTGTATGTCAGCACATATGAAGAATTGACAATAAAGTTGACTTTGACTTTTGACTTTGACATGGTAAGAACACAGAAAAAACATAATAAGAACACATAGCAAACACGGTAAGAACACAGAACAAACATAATAAGAACACATAGCAAACACGGTAAGAACACGGAACATTCTCTCCATTTCAGAATGCAGAGAATTTGGGGAAATTTCAATTTCAGGTTGTGGAGGCTGCAGCCCCAGCAGGAACGTCCCGATGTTCTTCTTCTTCCAACTTTTCCTAGAAGATTCTGAGGAGAGAGAGCTTTGCAGCGCCTCCTCCTGACTGGATATACCCACGACACCCCACCAGGAAAAAAAAATGAGGGCCGTCCTCCAGTTTCTTAATGCTGAGCTTCTGTGTGTCTGAGACCCTGTTACCTCGAGAGGAAGTTCACGTCTGTCCATAAAAGTTCTGAACAGATTCTGAAACGAAGGCCCAACCTGGCCAAAGTCCAAATCTCACCGGAAACGAGTCTGACTTACTGCTGGCTCCACAGACGAGCTCCGGCTCCGAGCAGGGGATCAAATGGCCCCCCAACAGCAGGCCATACACCCTATACTCCCAGAGCACCCCTATAAAGATCCTGAGGGCCGCGCTCGAATGCCTTCTCCCAGGGCACGCTACACATGTGGACCTGATGTGGACCATAGTTTGACAGAACCGAGTCAGAAAAAAATGGTTCTGTTCTTGAAACGTTTGTCATCTACAGGAAGTGCAGCGTCTGCAGGGTCTGCAGCGTCTGCAGCGTCTGCAGGGTCTGCAGCGTCTGCAGGGTCTGCAGCGTCTGCATTCAGTTCTGTTTGGAAACAGGACGTTCAGCTTGTTGCAGACTTTTACGGGAAGTCTAACGACCTTGGGGCGGCCGTGGTGTCAACTCCTGATCGGAAGATTGAGGGTTCAATTCCCACCTTGCCCGCCCATGTGTCAAAGAGTCCTTGGGCAAGACACTGAACGCCACATTGCCTTTGATAAATCAAGAATCAAGAAACGTTCATTATTGAGAGTAAACTCACTCAGATCTTGTTAAAATGTTTTCTAGAAGTTCAACTTTATCAGCTGACAGCAATAATTTACTAGTGAAAAGTCATATTCTTGTTTTTCCAGCTCTGTTTGTACAATTGTAACAGCAGGAAACAGACATCTATATCATTCCAATATGACGTCCAACTTTACGTACGCAACAAGCTAGCATGTGATCACATTGTCTAAAGAGTTTTGGGCCTTTGAGGAAAGTAGAAAAGTGCTATACGAGTATACATCATTTACCTTGATGGGCGGAGAGAAATGCAGATTTTATTCCTGAGATGGACGTCTCGGACTGATGCAAACAATCATCCTGAAAAAGAGGGACACGTTAAAGAACCGAACATGAGAGGGAAAAGATTCCTGAGTTCACAGCAGGAAACGGTTCTGTAGAACTACATGTGATGGATGTAAAGATAACGGAGTTCTCCTGAACGTGTCATCAGGAACTGCAGCTTCTCCGTACATGAACATACGTGTCTGACAGAGAGGCCATGAGGCGGGGGTGAGAACGGGCCGTGGAACCCCCCCTTAGGCTTCTCATCATGGGGAAACCCAGTCATTCCATCAACACCTTTTCTGTAAGGAGACGGAGAGAGGTGCAGGTTTTCCACCGCCGAAACGCCGCGGCGTAACCGCGCTTTTACACAAAGTTTATACGCAGTGAAGTTTTTACAGCATGAAAATAAAGACCGGAGGGACGGCGAGAGGCCGGGAGGGGGGAGAAAACTGCTGATTGGGAAAGAGTGGGGTTCCACAGACCCCCCCGCCCCAAAGCAAACACATCCAGTGTTGATTTTTGTCGTTTTCTTGGCTCTGGGGGGAACAGTAGCTGGAGCGCTCCCTCTCTCAGCTGCTCTGAAGCCGTTTCCTACGTCACAGTTTGACCTTCATCATCCTCGTCCTCTGTCTGCCTCTCGTTCTTTCCTCCTTCAAGCGACAAATAAAAGCAGGAACCGGGTGAGCTTCTCGCTGCACCTCAAACCCAGCTGGCATCTATTTTTACAATTACTTCCACGCCGCGTTTGACCGCCAGCCCGCTCGCATACGTGCAAACCGGCCTGTACTGTTCTTCAGCGGATGGAGAGCGAACGTCAGAACATGAACGCTGGTCGTTTAGTGATCAGCAGAAACCCGAGCAGACCGCTGTGAGAGAAGCGGGTCGGAGCGGGTCCAGTTTCTGCGAACGATCCATCAAAAGGCAGACGCCACGCCGCAGCGGCAGAAGCTAGGAAGGAAAAAGGAGAAAAATGTGGTTTGTATGTGGAGGAGAAAAAAAAATTAGCTCTTTACAATCGTCGAGTCTCAGCCTGCCAACTTTCTGCTGGCTGTCGGTCGGGCGGAAATGAGAGCGTGCTAGATTCTCCCCTCTGGAGAACCCCCCAGACCCCTCAAAGCTCGAATCAAACACGCCATCCACGTCACAGGAAACCATTTTGAAGCGTAAAACCTCCCAGTGGGACCTCCATATGAATGCTGCGCAGCCTCGCCTGCCCCCTGCGCCCCCCGCCCTCTCGAGGTTTCGACCACAGCCTGACCTGAACTACACCACCTCTGAGACGCTGCCCCCCCCTCCTCCATTCCTGACAGATGGACACACTTTTCCATTTATCACCGTCTACCTCACTGATGTAGAGTCGACTGTCCAAGGAACAAGGGTCAAAGGTCATGAGAGCCCCCCACCCTGCTCTCCAAACACCCTGCTCCACCACTGTGCGGAAGCAAAGCCGCCATCGTCCTGCTTGTTGCCTAGGAAACAAACATCCTCCATCACTGAGAACCTTCATCCACAGCGGCCGACATTCAAGACCAGGAACTCCAACGGATTGAGGAGTCCAGGACCCAGAGGTTTGGACCATGTCGCTCCCTCCCGTCTTCCTAAAGCTCAACGTCTTTCTACCTGCTCCTCCAGGAGACCCAGAAACCATTGGTTTTTGGTTTTTAAACTTTTTCCAACTTCAGCTTCTTTCCAGGTCGTCCATCCTCTGATGTGCAGCTGGGTGGTGGGGTGGGTGTCCAACATTTACACCAGGGTCTTACTGACTGTCCTTACACCCTCGAGAACAGGGTCCCCAAACTTCTTCTTGTGAGGCCCAGTTCACTTTTTTCTTCACTGATGTGGGTCAGTTTGTAGGCTAACAGAAAAAGTGTTTTCTGTTAGCAGTTCTGTCTGCGATAGATGGCAAAAGACTGTTTTGCTAACAGAAAACACTGTTGGCAAAACACTATTTTGCTAGCAGGGTTAGCAAACAATCTCAAAGCCAGATTGGGAGGAAAAAAAAAAAAACATCTGTGTGGGTCTGGTCCCCGGGCTGTAGTTTGGGCACCCCTGCCTGGGAAGACCGGATCACTGAATGAGGAGAGCAAGTCGGTTGAGATTTTCTCCTGTTTCCATCTCATAATGTCTTTAGTCTGCCGTCACCACCACCCTCCAGTAGGAGAATTACTGATGATCCAAGAGTTTAATGTCAGGAAGAATCTGCCCTTTTGGATGCTTACATCAGATTCAGAGGCGGAGCTGGAAGACGGACGCCACTCTGGGTTTGACGGACAGACAGCGAAGAGCTTGATCATCTTTGGCTTGATGTCTGAACGCTGGACTCTCAGGGGGCTCCGATGTTCTGGGTACTGAAGCATAAAACTTGAGCTGACACTCCGTTCCACCAGCACCTGAGCTGGTGATGGTCACAGAACATGTATGAAATCAGCTCAGTGGAGGTAAATCCAACCGCTTTCATGACGACTCAGGACACAAAGAAGCAGCAAAACAAACAAACATATCCAGACTCGCTCATCAAGCCCATCAGTGATGAGCTGGAAAGCGTCTTGGATGGTTTTCATATTTGACCTTTGTATGTTCTGGTTTAATAACTTCAAAGTATTTGTCAGTCGGTCTTTAAGAAAATCTCAATACATTAAAACACAGAAACCTGAAAGGTTCACACATGAGCTTTGGTCAAAACCTCATTTCTTGAGGTGTGATAAACAGTTCTGCCGTTTCCTCGCCGTTATTCCTGTAATGGGTTTTCAAATGGATCTAGAAAAACAAAACGTCAAGAAACTGATGTGAGGATCTAGTTTCAGCTGCTGATGCTGCTGGTAACTCAGCCCCTCTCACATTATGGCAGTGCCAGTCCGGTTCTGTGGTCATGGAGATCTTCTGACTACAACACAAACCAATAATCCTTCAACCAGCTCGATAGAGGCGTCTGTCCAGATCTATGCGTTCAGTCCAGCAGTTTGACTTTGGTGCTTTTGAAACTCTTCAGTCAAAGATCTTTCTGCTCACATTCCTTCTTGAACGAGTCAGCTTTTTTTGGTTAAATATTTATTTATGAATGCTTTGAAGTTCTATATGGAACATCAGAGCCTCTAGAATCCACGCTGTAGGTCTGACTCTTACAGTTTCTCTGAGCGTCACAAACTCTGGGTCTGAAGAACAATTGATGCAACACGAAGTTCAATGTCAACTCGGAGTTGAGAGTCCAACAAAAACAATTCCAGCAGCTTTTAAATGAAGGAATTTGCTTTATTAATACTTTAATAAACAAAATAGCAATCTACAATGTAAATAGTCATGAAAATAAAGAAATCCATCAAATGAGAAGGTGTGTACCTGGGACAGTCTCCGGCAACCCCTCTGGGTTAAGAAATTAGATGGAAGTTCAGAACAAAAAATCTTCTCCTTGAGCGGCCACATTGGAAGTATTTTTCTACCCTTTGATCGAGTCACTGAAGACGTTGAATCCCTGATTGGTTGACCGCTGTGCCGCAGCACCTTGGATCATGTCTGAGCCTTGACTTAACATTGAAACTTGACGTCTCCTCTATGAACGCATATTAAGAACGTTTCTGATGACTTCTCTCAGTAACCCTAACCCCAAAGATCAAAGACCTGCAGACAACAACCGCATGACATGCGTCTGACGTTGCGCCTGGTCATCTAGTTTTACCTCTAGGTTTCTCCAGTTTGGTCTCATTCGTCAGAATAGGGCTGGGCTGAAAAAAATCGATTTGAATCAATTTAAGCTTGATACATCAATAATCAATTCATAAAAGATATAAACTGATTTAGCAGATAACCCTAAAGTAAACTAGCTTGATCCTAACGTTTAATGCAATTTCCCATAGGATGGATAATGCTAACGTTTAATAAACCTAAACATATATTGACTAAATGAACATCTTTATAAACTCACAAACATGACTTTTCCAAACTCCTTGAAGAATATATTATTTAATGGAACAATTTGTGGTTTAAAACATCGTTTTCTCCTCATACCCTTCAGAGCGATCCCCACTTTCATCGGCTGAGATAGGCTCCAGCATCCCTGTGGTTCTGAATGGATTGACAGAAATTGAACCCAAACATTTAGTTCAACTTCAGGCATAAGAAGCAGATTTGACTCTGTAGTTTGAAAGCTGGAATGTGGTTCAGAAGGAAGAGCTCCTCCTGTCTGAACAACAGGACATTTCCTGGAGTCTAAATCAGCATCAGGACGTTTCCTCCATCTCCTCTTTCCGTGGTCGCTCCCCGCTCCGAGCTGATGGCAGCACATTATACTCTCACCGCGCACGCATCGGCCGGCCTTCTCCGCACGCATCGATGCTTCTCAAGAAGCCGCGAATCTGGCATGCAGGCATATCTGCAGGTCCTCACAGCCTGAGGATGCAGATTTTAGTCAGCGGCCGGTCCTCGGCTAAAACGTGCACACGCTGTGCACATGTGGGGTGACGGAGTGCACAGACTGAGCCGGGATGAACCAACGGCAACCTGGGGAGGGAGGAATGCATGTGGCACTTCTCCAAGAGAGGCTGTCCAAATCCTCTGCAGGCCGACCCGGTTGTCTTAGTGAAGGCGTTTGTCTGCGCGGATCGGGTAGAACTCATCGGAGGGTTCTACTGACATATTGATCAGCAGAACCTGATCGGAACCGTTCCGATCCTTTCGCAGCAGAATGTGTACCGTCTCCTGCAGACATAACTGTGTTTGCAACCCTCTGCAGCTGCTCCAGCTGCAGGGAGGAGGAGTGCCCTCATTGAGAGGCAGGGAGGATGTTCAAGATCCCCCCCCCCATCCCAAAAATAAGGAGTGATGTCATGCAGCTTCCACATGTGAACCGCAGTGGCAGAAACAGGGTCATGTGTGCACTCGACTAATGCACAGCTGAACGAGGAGAGAGGCTTTGGAGGCGGCGGCGGCAAGAATGTTTAAAATATTCAACCCCCCTTCCATTAGCTGTGCGTGTTGGGAGGGGGGCTGGACCCGCACTGTACGCCTCAAAAGAGAACGCAGCAGAATGGGGGGGGTTGGTGGGGGGGGTCCGCCCTCTTTCATCCAGCAGCCCTAATTCCAGCTCAGCATTTTCTCAATGATGTCATCTCGCCACTGCCCCCCCTCCCCTCACATGCGCACCCTGCCTCCCTCTGCAACCTCACAACGTGCACCGCATGACATGCAGCATCCTCCCCAGAAGTGCAGGCGCCTGCCGCCGCCAGAGGCCGAGCAGAGACAGGAAGTGCCCGTTTCCCCGCAGACCTCCATCCTGCCCCTCCCCCTTGCACTCCATCCTCCGATTGACGGGCAAACCTCAGCGTGGACCAATGAGGAAGCGGCGGCGAGCAGCGGCGGCAGATCCCGGGATGAAGGAGGAAAGTGAGTCAACATGGAGGCCAGAAGAAAAACTGGATCATTTCAGGAAGGAAATGAAGTCACAAAAAGTGTTTAAACACGCCACACGTCACGAGAAGCTCCTCCCACACGCCGTTTGGAAACTTCATCCACAAAGGTTCTGAGAGACTCGTCTGCTAATGTCTGACCCAACAGAACCGTTCAGCGCGAGGCTGCGCTCATCGTCACACAGAAACTCCTCCCACCTGAGAGTGAAGGTGGGAGGAGTCTGACCTCCACCTGTCGCTCCTGCGGTTCGGCTCCTCCGTCTTGGCTTCAGTTTTTCACATCATGAGGTGTTCGGATGAGCAGCAGATGAGCTCATGACCAACAGCCTGTCCTCTGAAACCCTCATTCAAAGGAAACTTTATTGAAAACGTCTGGACGGCGAAAACAAAGAGGGGGGTGTAATGAGAAGCTGGTGTGGGGGGGCGGATGTGATTTTAGGAGGAACAGGGTCTCCCCG
>NC_050517.1:29539790-29542983 GCF_002922805.2 Oryzias melastigma | reverse complement strand
TGAGTTGTGTGGGGGAGGGGCTGGGAGTGAGCCAGCATTAGTGATTGGGGGGGGGCACACTTACAGTAACTTTGGCCTTCAAGTGTAATGGAAGCCCCCCCAGCAGGACCTGCAGAAGTCGGTCCACTCAAACCCAAATCCTGTCTATCAAAAAGGCAGAGGAGGTGGACTGAGACCAGAACTGGAACCGGGGGGCGGGGTTTGGACCACTGTCCAGTACGTAGGAGAACCAAATCAAAAGAAACAATGGAGAACCTTCAGACCACATTTATTAACAGCTTTTACAGAAGAGCTGGTGTAAGGAGATAAAAGTCTGGAGAGTCTTGGAGCACCAGAACCCTGAAGAACCCACAAACTGAAACGTCTCACACATTCAGATCCGCCCGCTTCTGGAAAATCCATCTTCAATTAGTCTCTGCAGTAAAGGAGGGGTCCAGGTCCGACGGGGAGTCTGGTTTTAATGGAGGCTGGAGCTGGTCCACTCTCCTCTGGTTCTGGATCTGCTCACCGGGCCACAGCCACGAGAATACGCTGAACGTGTCGGGATACACCTGAGCTCCAGTGGACCGCCCGCACCTGCAGCCCACGGACATCACAGCCCAAACCACTCGGTGACCCCCCCTCTCCTGGGGTCCAGTTTCTGCCGCTGCTTTTCGTCCTCCATGAACTTGTCCTGCATCTCCTCCATGGAGCCCTCGGCGGGGGCCTGGGTCTTCTCTGGGAAGAGGTCGGGGAAAGTGAAGGTCTGGCCTTGAGCCTGATGGGGACAAATGGGAGAAGAACTCTTGAGTTTAACACTCTTAAAAACAAACATTTTAGAACAGGAACACGTGGGTGCAGAACCATTGACAGTATCAGAGAACCGGACAGAGTGACCTCATCCATAGAAAACTGTTCACTTATGGCTCCAACCAAATGAAGTCCATTTATTCACCATTTTTTCACAATGGAGACGCCACCATGTTGGAACCAAACATCCTCAGTAAAGAGCGATTGGTCCGAGTGGGTCTGAGTTTCTATGCCAACCACTTTCACCAATCAGCAGTAAACTTGTTAGAGGGCCACACCCCTACCACCCCAACTCATATTACTGAGGCATCTTATAAACTGAATAAACTGTGATAAAGAAAAAAATATCCTGAAAAAAGGATTATTAGAAGATGTTAAAAAGGAATCAGAGCCAGAATGGTTACTCTGACCAACAGAATGACTGAGTAACAGCTGTTTATTTCTCTATGGGGGTTTATGGGATTCTGTATTATACAGTCAATGGTCTTCAAATGAAACTTCCCTCCTCTAGAAAGGATGAGGTACCAACTGGAACCCTGCTTCTTCCCCTCCGTCCCTTGTTCCTCTTTTTCTTTGGCGTCTTGAATTCCCTCCCATATGTCATTTCCCATCTCTCCCCATCTCTATGGTCTTGATTTATTCAGAAGGAAAGGATGGTATCCATTATTTATTCCATACTAACCCATCTCCAGCCACAGCTAATGCATCGCTGGTCCAACTGTGCTCAGTTTACCACAGAGAAGGAAACGTGAACACGCCTGATGGGTCAGGGAGTGCACAGGTATCATGCACAGCTTGTGGCCACCAACACCTGGATCAAGAGCTGACCCCCCACACACACACACACCCCATACACACAGATTATAGAGAGCAATCGACTTTCTGACAGAAACATGAAGACTCCATGAAGACTGCGTGAGGATTTTATGAAGACTTCATGAAGACTGCAAGAGGAGTTCATGCAGACTATAAACGGAGTGCATGAAGACTGCATGAAGACTCCATGAAGACTGCATGAAGACTGCAAATGGAGTTCATGAAGACTGCAAGACGACTGCATGAAGACTGCATGAAGATTCCATGAAGATTCCATGAAGACAACATGAAGATTCTATGAAGACTGCATGAAGACAGCATGAGGATTCCATGAAGACTCCATGAAGATAGCATGAAGATTCCATGAAGATAGCATGAAGATTCCATGAAGACTCCATGAAGACAGCATGAAGTTTCCATGAAGACTGGATGAAGATTCCATTAAGACTCCATGAAGACAGCGTGAATATTCCACGAAGACAGCATGAAGACTTCATGAAGACAGCATGAAGACTTCACGAAGACTCCATGAAGACAGCATGAAGATTCCATGAAGACAGCATGAAGACTCCATGAAGACAGCATGAAGACTTCATGAAGACTCCTTGAAGATTCCATGAAGACAGCATGAAAACTTCATGAAGACAGCATGAAGACTCCATGAAGATTCCATGAAGACAGCATGAAGATTCTATGAAGACTGCATGAAGACAGCATGAGGATTCCATGAACACTCTATGAAGACAGCATGAGGATTCCATGAAGACTCCATGAAGATAGCATGAAGATTCCATGAAGATAGCATGAAGATTCCATGAAGACTCCATGAAGACAGCATGAAGTTTCCATGAAGACTGGATGAAGACTCCATGAAGACTCCATGAAGACAGCGTGAAAATTCCATGAAGACAACATGAAGACTCCATGAAGACTCCACAAAGACAGCATGAAGACTTCATGAAGACTCCACGAAGACAGCATGAAGATTCCATGAAGACAGCATGAAGACTCCATGAAGACTCCATGAAGACAGCATGAAGACTTCATGAAGACTCGATGAAGATTCCATGAAGACAGCATGAAGACAGCATGAAGACTTCATAAAGACAGCATGAAGACTCCATGAAGATTCCATGAAGACAGCATGAAGACTCTATGAAGATTCCATGAAGATTCCATGAAGACAGCATGAAGACTCTATGAAGATTCCATGAAGATTCCATGAAGACAGCACGAAGACTCCATCATTTCCTTTAGAACGATGCTCCGATGTCCTCATGTGACTCATAAACTTCTCAACTGTTATATACAGGCCCATGACAATAAAATAAATTGCTTCAATGACAACAACTGTCAATCAACTATTGGGTTTGAATATGTGAAGTATTTTGTTTGGGGCCAGCATGCGGGTGTTGAGGAATGGTCTGGCTCTACAGTGAATGTCACTCCGTCTGTCTCCAACCCCCAAAATACAGAGAGAAACATGCATCGAAAGACCACAGAGCATGCTTTCATTCCCAAAGAGGGAAGACAACACGAAACTGCCTTAGCCAAAAATGCAGAGGGGGGAATGACTCTGCCTCATGCA
>NC_050517.1:29486032-29539743 GCF_002922805.2 Oryzias melastigma | reverse complement strand
GTTATGGTGTTGACTGGCACAGCTCACTTTTTAGTAAGACTTTGGCAGAACACAAAACACAGTTGTTTCTTTAAGAGAAATAAAAAACAGAACACTGCATCCACAGGAGTCTGTAACACCCGACCGCCAAGCCCATCCGGGTCAACCCCCCCATGGAGAGAGGGGTGGGGTAGCTGAAAGTATTCTTCTCCCCATCTACTCCAGGACACCCATAGTGCTCCTCAGAGTCCATGATTTTGTGCTGTGTTCTCCACATTTTACTACACACGACACCAAACAGAACCACAGCCCGGCCAGTATCAACACAAGTCTGGAAGACCTGGATCAAGTCTGGATCCAACCCCATGGATCCAGCTGGGATGAGGATGAATGTTAAAAAAACTCTGTTGCCTTGTTCCCACAAGTTTAGTGACAATAGAGCTGAATGTGATCCAATCAGACCAGGACCAAACCTGGAATCTGGGTTTTGGGACATGACTGGACCAACCGTCTCCTCCCTGAGGGTTACGGGGTCTGAGCTTGTGTGTGGGGGTGTACTTTAATGTCCATGGGTGTGTCTTACAATGTAAAGTGACAGACAGGCACAATGTGGGAGGGGGAACTGGTGGCAGCCAAGATGGAGATGAAGATCTCAACACTTTGTTAATATTCTTTGTTAATATGATTTTCTTAAGCCTTTCAGAGTGAACTATATCCATATATGTGATCATATATTACCTTTGGAACACTGAAAAGCAAATTATGAAATATTAGCTATTTTTCAAGATTTTTTTCCTACCAGGAGGTAAAACGATTAGATTAGGCACCACCTGCTGCTGCGTGTGGCTGCCGCTCATTTCTTGATGTCATCCGAGAGCCTTTCTTTACTTGTTTATTTTCGTGGGAGACACAAAGAAACAGTATCCAAACTTCTTCAAAGATGAATGCACATAACATATAATGGCTTTTTGGTAGGCCTGGCCACCGCCACTCTGGTTCACGGGAGAAATACAATCGACATCTGCACGACACGTCTAAAATAACAAACACCTGTTAGAGCTGGAATTTATTGAAGACAGGACACAGTTGGAAGATATATGGTATTCTTAATCTAAAATGAAAGGGTTTTTTGCTGATCTCGATGGAGAAATTGAGTGTTGGAATGGGGGCGGAGCAAACTCTTCCTGCAGGGGGCGGTTCACATTGTGCTGACGTCAGCACATTTCCACCTGCTTGTTTTCATGGGTATGAGAGGGGCTGCTGTAGATAGGTTTTTAGAAGATAACTCTTAAATGCATAAAGGGATCAAAATACTGCTTTGGGGTTCTTTATGGTGAGGAATGAACACTATAATGCACTTAAAACCTCAAAAAGTAGAATTTTCCTGGTAGGGCCCCTTTAAGCAACTGGAGAATAATGAAATAGAAAACGTGTTTTTTTTTTTTTTCCCAAACTTATGTTACATAAAACATTTACATGTTATACACAGAACAGCTTGCAGTTCACTCAAGTCTATCAGTTTTAAACACAAAGCACAACATCAATTCTCCATGAACTCATTCTTCTAAAATCTGTGACTCTTAAATGCCCGGTAATTTGGGCTTCAAGCCTCATATAGGAGCTTTCGGGAGTAGCTTATGAGAAAGAATCTTCAGTCAAAAGAAAATCCAGCTCAGTTGTGTTTCTGCAAGAGAGAAGAAGCGAGCAGGAAGAACAGTTTCAATCTACAGGAGACTCCAGAGGTCCAAAGGCCTTGCACACATGCACACACACTCATTAGATCAGAGTTTTCTACAGAGTGTGAGGAAAAGAAACCAAGGAGAGCATGAAGACATAAGTTTAAACAGTGAGAAGAACTGAAGGCTGAATCTGCCTAAAAGACGAGGAATAAAAGCAATAAACCAAATGAGCTTTCACCCATCTTAAATCAAACTCTGTCGCATGACAATTCCTAGTTAACAGCGCATTGTTGGACACATTCTGTATACACTGAGTGAAGATTAATACCAACCTCACAGAGTACAATTCACAAAAACAACAAAGCCCCGAGACCGAAGGCAACAAAGCGCTGAGACTCGTTAAACAAGTCTTATTGTTGGCAGCGGGCCACGCCTCCAGCTTGTGTGTCTGTGTGAGTGAGTGTGTAACGTCTGTTGGACACATTTCCACACTGCTGGCAGGAAACATTCATATTTTTTTGTGAAACATATACATCAAACCGCAGCAGAGGCCAAAGCGATCTCCAGGCCTTCTCCATGTGTTTGTGCTGAAACCAGCTTTCCTGTCTGCCTCTTTGTGTTTGGGTGTGAGGCTTGTGTGTTTGAGTGTCTACTGAGTGATTTATGCAGACAAGCCCCCCCCCCATGAATCCATCAAAATCCACAGGAAGGACAAAAAAAGAGTTCAACAAGAAAATAAAGCCGTCTGCTTGTGAAACGTCTATTTTTGAGCCCCCCCTGAGTGAGAGTATTTAAGAAAAGGAAAATAATTTCAGAAGATCCGTTTTAAACGTGTTTCCATATGAAGATGGAAGGACTCCACAATCAAACTCAAACTATGAACTGCTTTTCTCTTTGTCGCGGTAAAGAAAACTTCACCAACCAGACTCACACGGTTGTTCCTAAATCTTGAGCACCGTGAAGAGTTTCCGTAGGTTTAAAATATTTCAGGGGCATACCAATACTTGTGCCAATGATGAACCCAAGGGTAACTTGAGGATGAAAGTTCGGGGTTGAAGCAATGACTGTGTATCAATGGACTGATCAACCCCTCCCTTCTCGCGTTCCAAATAGGAAGTTCCTGCTGGTTTCAAGATGGCCAAAGTCCTATAGACTTCCATGGAGAAATAGACAGTTATTTCTAAATCATTTTATTTGTCAGAATAACCATTTTTGCTCTGATGCTTTCTTATTAGCACCTTCTTTCTAATCCTCATAAATTTTAAAGACATTTTATTTTATCGCCAGTTATTTAGGTTATAAACTGACCAATCAGGTGCCTCGGTGGCTCCACTTCAAACCTTTGACCAAGCCGGAACAAGCTCACTCATGATTGGTGACAGCAGTTCCCCTAAAAACGTGACTCAGACCGACTCGGACTAATTGCTGTCGAAAGGTGGCATAAAAGTGACGTATCAGGAAGTGACGGCGAAGGTTCTGACTAGAGGTAATGTGTTTCCTATGGAGGACCTCAACAATTGTTGTGTCAAACTCTTATAAACGGTCTATGGTTTCAACTGAGACTTTCTGTCTTTATCAGAGTCGTTGACGTCTCTGTTGAAACTTGTCAGGTAGGTTTTAAAGAATACATTGCGTGTATGATAATAAAAGAACCAAGAAGCTATTCAACCACCATATTCACACAATTGGTCCTGAATCTAGAGTAGCTTGAAGACTTTCAGTACATTTAAAACCTTTCAGGCCATAACAACAGTTTTGCCAATGATGAACCCAGAATTAACTCGAGGATAAAAGTTCAGGGTTGAAGCAGATAGGCGTTTTGAAGATGCTGCTGCCACTGATGTGCACATCGTCTCAGGACACAACTCAGTTTAGACTTCAGCTTCAGAAGCGTGCTTTCAACTGTTGATCTTCCTAGAGTTTTCTCTGCGGAGAAACATTGACCACTTCAATTTTAAAGGCTCGCTTCAAACCAGAACCACGAGTTACACCATTGAACTGAATGGGGGCAGAAGGATCCGTTACTGCAATCAGCTTGTTGACACTCAAAGAGTTCAAAGAGTCAAACACATGTGGTGCTAATGTAATACTAGGCTTAATATGAGCCAACTGAGAAGTATTTTTGGTTGATTCTTGTTTTGCATCAAGACACAAATCACGTGTCAAACCAAAACAAAACAAGGTTTACCCGAATCAGTGGATCCCTATTGACCATTCATCTCCTTCATCTCAAGTCAGGTCGTGGGGAAATGTCCCAGTTCTCTCCAGGCAGGTAGAGCCTGAACAGATAATGCACAGAATCCCCCAACACCAACTTCTGAAGCCTGTTTTTGAACTGTAGAGGAAGATGACGAGGACATGTAAAAGAGCCAGCCAGAGATCAAACTATAAACAGACCTGCTGTTAGGTGATGGTACGAACTGGGGATGCAGGGAAAAAAAAAACGATTTGCCAATATATCACGATACTTCATTTGGCAATACTTGTATAGATTTAAAATTAGATATTTAATTTCTGTTAACGTTTTAATTTTCTTTTCCATTTTTTTTCTCATACTGACATACTGTTCCCTTTAAGAACAAATATTTCTTAATTCACCAAAAGAAAAGCCCCATGATTTTACTAGAGTAAACTTGTAGATGAGATACAGTTGCAGTGCTTAATGTTGTGACCATTAAATAAGATGAATTTTACCATTATATTACAATGGATTCATATTCAGGAAAAGGTTTTTCTAAGTAATACTCTTAAAAAAATTAAGTTAAAAATTGTTCAGGTACTGTCTTGGAATATTTCTTGATACAAATCGCATCCTTAGCCGGTTATTGCAAAATGTTTTGTTTTGACTATTGCAAATACACACCCCTAGTACGAATATCCTCACCTCCATAAAATAAAAAGTATTTGAGCTAAAAAGTGAGCAAAATGTGTTAAACCCAAGAGTTACAAAGTTTTTAAACATTTGTCCAAACAATGAGAAAAGTTTGAAATTCATTCAAAGACAACAAAAAAAAAAGTCCTGGTCGTTTTTTAGAAAGCGAGCTGAAAGTCCATTAAATCAACCTGGCCCAACAAACGAGAGACTACATGGAGGACAGACAGATGACACAGGTAGATAACGGCAGCGGTCTATCACAAAAACACAGCAGCGTGAACCAGGGGACCGAAGCTCAAGGAGCTCTCAGAGATGATCACATCTAAATTGTAGTGAGTCGAGTTTTTCCAATAATCCAAAGAGCAGCTTTCATGCCACTAAATTTTATCTGTGCTGAAAGGACAGAAGCTTGGATCAACATTTTATTACTCTGAAGGCTGTTTTCAATTTCAGCTGCTTTCAACAGCTTCAACATTACTGCCCAGATCAAACTGACTTCTACTTCAGCAATCCCATCAATCTGCGTTTAAACTGGTCAGTAATTTCATCTCGAGGTCAACTTTAGCTCTGAACTCTCAAGACATTCGTCTCAGAACGAACAGTGGAGCTCAGCTTTCTAGATGAAGGAAGGAACAGAGTGATGAGCCATTCAGCTAACGAGGACTCCATCCATTATCATTGTGAGGATTCCTCTCTGTGACCCTCAAACTACTTAGAAAAGCATCATCCTCACACTGATGGGGGGGGTTGATGTGTAGCACGCCACTAGACCTGTTGGCGTGCAGAACCTGCCGTGCTACGTCGGGCGCCTCCACTGCTCTGTTTTTGGGGAAAAATCCATGTTAACCACAGGTGTATCAAATATACCAAGTCAGCAGAGTAACACCTGGGAGTCTGAACTCCGTAACAGCATCAACGGGAATTTACTTCCAAAATGTTCACTTGGTTGGAAAACTGCTCTGGTTTGAAAATACAACTAAAGGCTTTAGCAGCTTTTTACAACCTTTGGATTATTGCAGTAATTTCAGCTCGAATGATTTTAAAAAAACATTGTAACACAGCAGTTAACCCAAGAGAAGAGAGTTTCAAGGACTTATACCATGCAAAATCAACTTTTCTGAGCTTTCAGGTGCTAATGTTAATTCCTCATAAAAACAACCCAAGCTACATTTTTGATCCATTCACGCATCTCTGAGCCTTTTTCTAAAGACCTGCTCCCTGAGCGCCAGCCCCTCCCAACACACAAAGACAAGCGGGTCATCACGTTGCGATGTCACAAAGTGAGGAACACCCCCTTCCTGGAGGAGTCTGCGCTGCCAGCTCCGCCCCCAGGCTAACACACACATTTTCTCCATGGAGCAATCGGTGATTGACGCTTTCATTTTATATTTACAATACACACGTCTATCTTTGCAAAAGTTCGGATATTGTTTGTTTTCATGGAAGAAATGCAGACACGCTAACGAGGCAGGCTCTAGTAGGACATCATGAAATGGGCGGCAGCCACAAGGAGCGAAAGGTGGAGCCTCAGAGATCATGGCGTCTTACTTCCGGGTAGGACAAGAGTTCACGAATACAACATATATTTTATAAATGTGTTCTCTAGTGGGTAAAAGGTCATATATGATCATATTTATTGATATAGTTTATCCTGAAAGGATTAGATTAGCATGGTATAGGCCCTTTAAAACCAGGAGAAACTGAGTTTGGGCTTTGTGTGACCAACTCTTAAACATGTGTAACTATCGGATTAAAAAAAGACTTGAGAATTAAACCCATCAAGCAGTTTGAGAAAAGTAATGGAACAGAGCTTCAAGGACCCAGAAAGGTGTAGACTAGGGGGTGGGGGGAGGGGTAGTGGTCCCCTAATGTTTCTCGGCCAGGTTGAGGTGCTGCCGTCCCATCAGCCGCTGATGTGCACAGGTGGGAATGTAGCCGCTTTTGTCCACATGAAGCAGGTAGGACATCCAGGGATTTATTTTCGTCTTAATCCCAATCCTCCCGTGCACACTAACATTCACTTTAGCCAAGCTCCATTTAGCGTTATGCAATTCCCTCCACCTACAGACGTGGAGGTAGAAGGTTTAGTTGATTCTGATCTCCTGTTCTAAATAAAAGTATAAATGATTAATTACATATTATTTTGCATATATCCAGTAAAAAGACAACCATTCAAATGTAATACATTAAGCAGTAAGAATTGTGGTTTGATCTGTGAATCGTTGGTTGTGATTGGTTAACTGGATCACCACCTGAGTAACGATCCACAGTTCTGCTGAACCATAAACCTTCCAGTAATATAAAGGGCAAATAACTTTCTTGTGTAAACCAAACTTCTTATCTCAGACGGATGGTCTGGTTTACGTCTGCAGTTCTTCTCTTCTAAAGTAAACAGTTAAACACAAAGTGTTTTGGAGGAACTGTCGATAATTAAACCCATCAAACTCTCAGTCTGTAAGAAGTCTTTTGTCTGCGTCTAGAAAATAAAAACTTTCCATTTTAGCTGCTCTGACTCATGCAGCTTCTGACTAGGTGTGCATTGTGTGTTTGTATTGTGTAGTGTGTTGTGTATTGTGTGTATATTGTGTGTTATTGTGTGAATATTGTGTGTATATAGTGCATTGGGTGCATTGTGTGTCCCGTGTGCATTGGGTGCATTGTGTGTCCCGTGTGCATTGTGTGCATATTCTATATTGTGTGTTACTGTGTATATTGTGTATTGTCTGTATACTTTTGTATTGTGTGTATATAGTGTGCATATAGTGTATTTTGTGTGTATTTATAGTGTATTGTGGGTATATTGAGATTGTGTGTATATTGTGCATTATTGTGCAGATTTTGTGTAGTTTCTGTAAATTGTGGATTGTGTATATATTGTGTGTGTCTATTGTGTGTATATTGTGCGCATTATGTGAATAGTGTGTACATTGCATATTGTGCGTTACTGTGTATATTGTGTATTTTCTGTACATTTTGTATCGAGTGAATTGTGTGTATATAGTATATACCTTGGTCATATAGTGTACTGTGTGTGTAGAGTGTGTATATATTGTGTATTGTGTGTATTTTTCACTGTGTGTTATTGTGTACGTTTTGCACAGTGTCTGTATATTGTGCATTGTATATATTGTGTGTGTCTATTGTGTGTATATTATGCATTGCGTGCATTGTGCGTTTTGAGTGAATTGCGTGAAAGTGTTATTGGGCATGTTGTGCATTCCGTATATATTGTGCATTGTATGTATATTGTGTATTTTTGTGCATACTGTGCATCATGTATGCATTGTGTATATAGAGAGTATTGTGTATATTGTGTACAGTGTATATTGTGCATCGTGTATATTGTGTGTTTCTATAGTGTATTGCGTATATTGCTTGTAAGTAGTGTATTGCATGCATGATGTATTTTATTGTGTATTTTGTCTGTATATTGTGTTATTGTGTGTATATTGTGTTATTGTGTGTATCAGGGCGTTCCCTCAGATCTGTCAGAAGTTGGGAATCGTTCCATAATTACTGTTAATTATCTGTCAGCTGTTCGGGGCTTTAAGGCGAAACTAGATCCCAGTTTGGATGCACCGATGATGGGAAGGATCAGGAATTATGGAATCATGCAGACGGTAAACACTGCCTCTGGTGTTCGGCTCAGAACCCCCATATCTTAGTGCGGGGTGTCCGCTGATGCACAGTCTGCCCAGAAACAACAGCAGTGACAGAATGAGGAGTGAATGTGGGCAGAGCTCATGGTGGTCATGTCTGGACATGTCCACCCCCCCTCATGGAGCTGGACCCTCAGCAGCAGCATGGAACCAGAATAGCACCAGGGAGGCGGGGCCAACAATGACCAGGAACCGAACCGCCATCACTGAAGGCGTCCCCGCTCTGGCACCTCAAAATAAATTCACCCTTAACCCCCCCCAGCACAAACACACACAAACAGCTGTTCACCATCATTATCCCCTTCATGTATGTCATTCACCCCCCCACTGCACCCCCATTCTGTCTTCACATGTAAACAACCCTCGCACCCCCCCTCCGCCCCAGCTTTAGCCCCAAACAGACTGGAGCTCACTCTCTCACCCCGGCGTGCACACAAACATCTGGGCGATGCCCCGCCCCCTCCCGGACTCGCAGAGGAATGTGGGGACCAGCTGGTGGAGAAAATACCAAAACAGGAAATGCATCAGCAGGGGCCTATCAGAGGCTCCATCAGGCGGCCCTGCTAACAACATGGGTGGTGCTGCGTGCTGATTGGCTGATCAAAGTGGCAGCTGTGTCAGGAGGTCAAGAGGTCAGAGGTCATCAGGAGAGGCCTCATCTGAACGAGGAGGATGGAGGTCTGATGTTTGCACGTTCGGTGCTCTGCTGATGATCAGATTCACCGTGTTCATCGGGACGCCGCGTTTTCCCGACGCCGAAGCATGGAGTGAAAGCGTCAGGAAAAGCAAACAGAAGCTTGGATGGAAGTCAGGGAGGGTTTGCGTGTGAGCTTCCTAACGGGGGGGTTCAAACTCTGCTCCGCTCTCCATAATTCATGCCCCCTCTCCGCTCGGCTCTTATGAAACCTGCGCGCTCCGCCTCACACAGAACCTTTACTCGGGAGTAAATTTTCCAAATCAGGAGATGGGAGGTGGGGGGGCTTTCACAGAACCCTGATTACCAGGAAAGGTTTTTCCTTTTATTGGCCTCTCTCACACACACATTCACACACTAATGAGTGGATCAGCCCGTTTGTTCCTCCAAAAACATTTACACTCCAGGGGTGTTGACGGACCATCTGAGAGGACGTCAGCAGAACTCTGAGGGAATCCGCCATCTTTCCAGAGACTGCCTGGTCAGACCCCCCCTCCCTTCAGGAGGTGGACTCCATCGGTCTGTAGCTGTTCCAGGACTGCGGTTCAGTTCTACGCACCAGGTGAAGCTTCAGTCGTTTCTTTTAAACCTGAAGGTCGCATTGATTCTGAATGAATGAATCAAAGATGGATGCACGCTTAAAATGAAAGTGAGGACACATCCCAAAAAATGTCAGATTGTGAAAAAAGTCAAAATATTAAAGTAAAATGACCTTTTCTTACATTTTATTTATGATAAAAAGCTTAAAACTTTGTGTCTCAGTCTCAGAAGATAAAGCAAACGTCAGCCTTCTGAGTGTAGATGGTTTGGTCTCCTGCTGCATCAGAGCTTGGAGCATGAAGGATGCTCCATTGGAAACATGGGCCTCATTTCCACTGAGCGGTCCGGTACGGTCCGGTATTTTAAGCGTTTCCATTGTTAAGTGGACCCGTTAAACAGTTCCGACCTGTACCTCTTAATTGCCCCATCCACTGTAGGTCTATAGAAAAATAGAATGTGGCGGTTGGGCAGGAGTCGCTGTAGCCACCCGCTGGTTTAAATACGTAGTTGTAGAAGTTAATAGTTCTGGTAAATCGCCTGTCCATCCTGGGATAGGTTCTCTCCCTCATGTGGGCATCCCTAAGGTTTCTTCTTTTTTACTGACTCTGGTTTTTTAGGAGTTTTTCCTTATGGGGAGGGAGGGTCTAAGGGCAGGGATAACCAGTTTTATTTAGTCTCTTTAGTCTTTAGCTATTTTTTCATATTTTATGACTAATTTTCTCCATCTGTAAAATTACCGGCATGAAGCCCAATGAGGCAAATTTTCTTTGTGATATTGGGCTATATAAATAAAACTGAATTGAATTGATTGTCAGAAAGTGATGACAACATTAGAAAGCACCAATATAACGCTAAGCTAGCTATTTTCTCTTTATGGGTCCGTACCGTATTACTCCTCCCGTACCGGACCGCTCAGTGGAAACGAGGCTATAGATGAACACGGATGCTTGGAGCACGGAGGCCTTCAGGTCATCTGCAGTGTTGGTCTGGAGTCGCATCTACATCTTGACAACAGTCCACAGATTTTCATCAGCTTCAGGTCGGCTCGCTGGTCGCAAATTTTAATATATTTTTTGTTGCTACAGTATGCGTGTGTCTTTTTACAGGATGTATGAAAATGGAATTTGTAATAAATCACCGTCATTTATACCTTTATTTGGTACAGAAGATCATAATCAACAAAAGTGAAAAAAACTCAAATATTTACCTAAAAAGAAATGGTGTTTGTCATTTTAAACTTTCTTTTATAATGATCGTGAATCAGTGATCTTGGACATCACGAATATTCGTACTAGAATTTCGCAGATCGAAAGTATCTGAGCACTCGGATAGATAAAGCAAGATAAGGTTCTTGTGTCTGTGGGTCAGGAGAGGTCTGGCATGAGGAACGGGACATCTGTGGTCCCGTCTTTGCGCAGGTTCTGGTCTTCTGGGTCCAGCCCTCACATTCTTGGGTGGATGTTCTCCTGAGACTCGTCTGGAGGTTGGACTTCTCCTGGACTTTATCCATCCACTCAAAATGACTGAACAAAGTGTGAGTGTGAGGCTTGTCCTCAATAAACATCTTCAGCAAACTCTGCCAGACGTTTTAGTTCTGAAGAGTTAAATCATAGATGCAGATTTGATTTCAAGGGTCCAGTTGCTTGCACCCGTTTAAAACCAATGCATTTTTATTTTATTGATGTTAAACTTTGGAACTTACAAAAAAATGATTTGAAAAGTTGTTCAAATGTTCTTCAGTTTAAACATATGTTTAAGAGAATCAAATTGGAGAGTTATGTTAGAAGTCATTGATTTCATTTTCTGATTTAATTTTCTTTTTGTTTATTTTAATGTATTGCTTGTGAATGGCCAATGGCGCGGCCATCTAAACTATGTATGTTTGTTGATATATATATATATGAGTATTTTGATTTAGCAGGTGCAGGCACGAAATAAGAACATTGTTTTTCCGTCTGTGCCCTTTCGTTCATGAAGTTGCAGGACTGTGTTGTGTTCTGCTTTTGAATTTGTGTTTCTGATGTTCCTGATGCTTCATGAAAGGAAAAAAAGAAAGTTAAGCATCTTAAAAAAATAACAAAACTGAAGTAAAAACTATATTTTAAAAATGTATATCCGTAAAAATTAAATAGAAAAAAAATCTGAAAACATTCAGGTGATGGAAGCGGTGTTGGGATAAAGTTGAAAAAGATGTAAAAAAAAAAAAAAAAAAAGAAAAATAACAGAATAACTATTTGCTGGACGATTAAGGAAAAACTTGTGAAAAATTCTTGTGTAATCTGATGTTAGGAGGACAGAATCAAATACAATCAATATGATCATTTTGCATCATGACGGTCATCTACAGATGCTATCAACTAAAAGAAGTAAAAACAGAAGAAAAGTTGGATCAAAGCTGATCACAGCGGGTGTGAAAGGGTTCATTTGCCAGATCAGTTCAGGTTCTGCAGACGAGGAATCAGAGGCTTCGCGTGACAGCAGGGAAAAGCAGCCGAGCAATCCCCGACCAAACGCTTAAAAATAATAAAATTCCACAAAGATAAGCAAGATTTCCCGCTCGGCCCTGATTCAGAACCTCCATGGAGCACAGCCCCCCTTAAAGCAGAGAGGAGGAAGGTGAGGGGCGGGCTGATGGCGTTTGCCCCCCCCACTCTCACAGCACAGGTCACTCTGTTAGAAACACAGACGTGGACGCGTCGCTCACGTCTGCTGTGAGGCAGAGAGGGAGACGGGAGGCCGCCGACGGCCACTGCACAGCAGAATGTTGCCATCTAGTGTCAGTCACACAGGAAGAAGGTCGTCTGACGTCCATGAACACCTGGAGTCACCTGGAGTCACCTCGGTCCCAACACACCCTCTGTGTGCTATAGGGAGGAAACTGCCGAGAGCAACTCAAAGCAGAAAAAGTTTGGGAGCTTGGCTTTTTTTGGACTTCTAAAATGTTAATCCGTCACTTAAGACGGTGGTCCCCTACTCCCGGATCAGTCCCAGTCCCTGGGTCACTTGGTACCGGGTCACAGACAGAATAAAAAAAGAAACACATGCACTAACTAGATTGTTTTCATTTAGTTTATGTTCTGATCCTGAAAGAAGTTTTATTCTGAAAAACCGACGGGTCCTGTTCACATCATTCGACTTGGTCACGTGACTTAAAGCGGCTGCCAGGAATGCTAAGATAGTAGCTAAAAGCTAACAAAAACGAAAAAAATAAAACGTATTTGGATAGTTTCTTTGGGGAGAGAAGAGTCGATGAGGAAACCGAATCAGAGCCTTTGACTTCAGAGAATAATAAAGCTGCCGTTTACAGACAAAACCGGGAGTCTTCCTCCACATACAGAATTATCGAGAAAGTTGTTCTCATGTAGCAGAAGCCGCTCTGGCTAATACGCAGCGACTGGTTCACACACAAAGATAAAGTGACAGACACAGTGGATTCACATTTATATTTAGAAAATACCCGTTTTATGACAGTGGTGTCATTTTATTTTTCTTTATTTATCCATCACACCGTTGAAGTCAGACGTAGCTGAAGCTAGCGTCCGGATGTTAGCATCCACTTTGACGTTAAAGAGAAAATCTTCATCACAAAGTTCAAACACTTTACGGAGAATGAGAATTTAAACAAAGAAAGTTGCTGATTTGTGGAAACTTAAGAAGAGACATTTGAGAATTTTTCTACAACAAGACAGAATTAGGTTCAGAAATTTTAGCACAAACAATTTTTATTTTTGTTAAAAAACACACCCAATGAATGAGGATTTATGTCAAGACAAAATAAGATCAATCTCTTAGCTGAAAGATAATCGGAGCCTGAATTGAATGATAAAATGACATTCTATGGAATTATGACATGATGGATTTTTTCAAATCAGAAACGTTTCATTGAATCTTCATCATCTGTAAAAAAAAAAAAAAGAAAGAAAAAAACTACTGATATTTTCAGACTTTTTTTTAACTAAATTTCTTGTAATCACCTTTTATTTTGAAAATGGATTTTCAGAAACCAGAAGCTAAAATACCAACGTTGGCCCTGTTCTGACCGTCCATGGCCTAATAAAGGTTGTCTTAAGGGATGCATGGGAGGAATCGAACACTAGAGCACCGTTGCCCTCAGTGGAGCCTCGACTGAAGAGTACCGGTCAGCTGAAGCCAACGGTCGGATCCATGATGCTCCATGATGTCAGGAACTGGAGCCACAGCAGAGAGATGGCACACCAAGAACCCGACTCTCCGAACGCCATTGGACTTTCCATCCAGGACAACACCACCAAAGCAGTTCACCACACAAACATGAGACAGGGGTTCTTATCAACACAATCGTACCAAAAACTCTGAAATTAACCACATCTGAACGGCCAAAGCCTCTAAAACCAGCCTGTGATTTATAACGAACCATCTGATGACCGAAACAAAGACGCTTATCATCAAAAGGCTGTTCATTTGAGGTCGAGTCTGAACCACGGTTGGAAGCCGCTGTTCTAACTTGGTTAGACCGGCTGGGTTTTGGTAACCAACAGATGGACATTGGTGTGGACGGTTTCTCCTAAAGTCTTTGGGACTGCGGCCGCAACAGCAGCCAGTCACCCCAAAACTATGTTTTACACATAAACACACAACCGCCTGTTGGCGGAGCGTCTCCATGGCAAACACAAACAAATGTAAATAGAAGACGAAGGTGGTGACCAGCACGTCTGTCCCCGTGTCAGAGGAGTTTTTCCCAGTTTGATCTGTTTTGGTGAGAAGTTTTTCGGTTGGATTTTTCACAGCAGAACAGAAGACTTCTCATGGACGTCTATGGGGAAACGCTGTTCTCCACAACATCTCACATCATGAATCTGCAGGAACAAGGTATATTCAGGTTCCACTACTCATGAGGACCCAGCAGGAGTATGTGCATGTCCACAACGCAGATATGGCCTCAGAAAACGAGAGGTGTTACTCTGACTGAAAAATAAAAATGTTCTTTGCAAATCCAACCCAGAAACTAATCAGTTTATCCAGTTTAAATAAGAACTTGGTTTGTATTTTTAAGAACCATCGTGATTTTAAGTCATCTTCCAGTGTGTTCTCTCTCTGGTTTAGTCCCTGCATAAGGTCGGTTACCGAGATGAAACGTTTGAACAACCAGCAGTCTGTGTCAGAGTTCACGCCACTACATTAACGTAAGGCTGTATGATTGGAAGTCAGATCATGTGACACTAGAGGTCACATCATTGGTGATGTCATTGTAGAGCCGTGTGCTCATCCAGTCCACCAAACGGGTTGTAGATCAGCGTCACGCCTCAGTGCAGCCCAGCAGCCAATGAGGATCACCTGCTGAGCCACTGCTATATAAAGACTAACAAAGTCCAGTAATAACATCATCAAGTGAATACAAATTAAATCTATAGTCTGTGTTGGTTTTAAACAGCAAAGTTCTGCAGATGTGAAGACAAATCAGAACTACAGAACCATAAGGCAATGTAACAGATGTTTTAATGCAAACTGAGAACATAAATATGTATAATTTAAGTTTAAAATGACTTAAAATGAATCTTTATCTTCTTGAATTGTTGAATCTTCAGTCTCCAATATCAACACAGGAAATTATTTATTAGGGCTGGGTTGATAAGAATCGATTTAAGCTTAACTGATCAATAATCAATTCATAAAAATATGGATCAATTTGGCACATAATGCTAAAATCCACTAGCTTGATGCTAACGTTTAATGGAAATTCCCATAGGACGGCTAATGCTAACACTCTGTCGACCTAAACATACATTACAGACAAAATGAACATCTTTATAAACTCACAGGCAGCAATTTTCAAAATTCTTAAGGAAATATTTTTAAGGTAACCATTTGTGGTTAAAAGCACATTTTTTTCCTCATACTTTCTTCTTCTTCTGGAATAAGGTGTAATGCTATAGCCCGATCACCACCTAGTGGCCAAACTGAAACGTCCTCCAGGAGAAGCAGAACAATGTTTACAATGTTGATGATCTGAACATTTTTGTTAGAACTTCTCCTTTTGAGAAATCATGTAACACTGTATGATATTAATCTCATTATTTCCCTAATACATGTTACAATATGTGAACTGTATCAGATTAATAAAAATATATTCAAGTCATATAGCAGTATTAATGTATTTCTAAACAAATGTGTTTGTGTAAACTCAAAATTGAAGTGAATCGGAATCGATATAGACTCTTGTAAATTTAATTGAATCGTTTCTAGAAATTTGTATCCATTCCCAGCCCTATTATTTATACTTTTCCATCCAAAAGCCAGAAAAATTGAACATTTCTGCAACAGCAAAGAAAGTCCTGACCTACATCTCCACAAGTTCTCAGCTGAGTTTGCTCTGCTGCTAACCACATCTTCCATTCAGTCTCTACACTCGTCACCCTTCAGCACTCCGTCCGTCCTCTAAGGAGCCTCATCTGCAAATGACAACAGATAAAAAACCACAGCCCGCTGACCATGTGACCCAACAACTATCATCCAAAAGCAGCTTCATCTAGATTGTGTTTATGAAGGTTTGAAAGAGAAGCAGCTTTGACTGTAGCTCGCTACATCCTGACATTATGCAAAGTCACTTAACGAGGCCAAAAGTTCACCAACCTGCCAGAAACCTATTTTAATATTGTTCAGGTGGTGTGCAGCAGGTTCTGTCCCTGCTTGTATCTCCAGATGAACGTCTGGGCCCTCATGAGCCTGGTGACAGCGCCGGCACATTCGAGGAGTTTGAACCAGACGAGAAATCTAATTACACCGACTCTTTATGAAGTCATGTCTACAACCGAGGTCAAAAAGTGCAATCCAGATTCACATTTTCCAACATCCACCCTTTACAGCATCAAACGGACGGAACAATGTGAGCTGCCTGCGAAAATCCAACGCCAGTGTTACCATGAGCACAGCGGAGCGTAAAAGCAGTTTGACTTGAAACACGCCCGTCCTGCTGAAGCCGTGCGGCCGAAAGCTGCGGAACGCTGAAGACTTTTGGTTTTCTGCTGCTGTTTTTGCCACCCCAACAACTACCCCGTCTCATTGCCTGCGATTGCTTTGCCCCATCACTGGACCTCCCTGATCTGGCACCACTCCATCATGGCCTTAGTTACCTCGCCTGTTTACCCCTCTCAGCCCCTCACACACATGTACACTTTCCCACACGTAGGGCACATTTCACACAGGCAGGCGCTACCTCTGCGCCTGAAGCCGGAGGAAAGCGGCGGTCACGGAGCGCCGCTAACGGAGGCCTCCCCGACCACAAAGTAGGAACACGCAGCGGCAGGTTTGAAAGGTTTTACGGCTGCAGTATTAGCTGATGAAGGCAGTGGGGGAGAGGATGGGGGACGGGGGGGCACGAGCATCTACCCACAGAACACTCTCCCACATGTGGTGTCAATTAGGAACAATCTTGTTTTCTTCCAGCCGCTGCAAAAGAAAGGAGGCTTTCTGAGCGCCCGGGCGAGGTAGGAAGGAGAAGTGAGGAAGAGGACGAAGGCTCGCTGTAGAGCTGGTCTTCTCAGGTACGGAGGGAGCAGCAGGTCTGCATGACGGTCACGCACAGCAGAGTACATTTCAGTACACTCCAACTCGGAGGACTGACACGTCTCATCACTGATGATCAAACAAGCTCCTCCCCCTGAGTCAGAGAACAGGACGTCCCTCTGAAACATTCAGATGGCTTCAGTTATGTTTCCCCTCACAAATGATGGACCATTTTTGTTATTGATCCCTTTTTTAAGATTGGAGGTGTCCAGTCAGCTGGGCAGAAGGGAGGGGCAAACAAGTGTCTGTAACGCGTTTGATCGCAGGAACGACACAGATCCGCCTCTTAAGGCTAATATCTGAGCTAACACAGTCTCAGAGTTCAGGTGAACAAACAACAGTGGTCAAAAAGTGATGTCAACGGCACGTCTTAAAGTCCTACTCTCGTCATCCTCTGATCCATTTCTTATTCATTCCGAGTAGTCTTTTTGTGATGATGAAGCCGTTTTTAGACAAAATTTATGTCGTTTTCTAGGACATAGTGTCTGCAGAGCGACATGAGGTCATTAGAAATCCATCTGAGTTGTGGGCGGTACCATTCGCAAAAATTTCCCATCATCTCTTTGTTTGCACTCTAGCTTACAGCCCCTCATACCACCAACCTAACATTACCGCTGCAACAAAAATGGCGACTAATATTGGAGCTATCCAGTTCTGATCCAGATTCCAGCTAAGACGAGGAAAGCAAAGACGTTCATGGATCTATTTGTTTGCAGGTGGATGATCAGAATGGGGGGAGTAGGGAGTTTGTAGCCTCGCCCACTGTAGTTTCTATACAACAACTACAGACTTTTTCAGACCTCATTTTCTTCATCTGCTCCTAAAACCCAATAAGTTCAATAAAAAATAGAAATGGAGGCTTAATCTTAATTATCTTCATAAATGTCCCCCATCATGAGAAAAATGCCACAAGAACATGTCAGACAATAGTAGTCGATTAATCATGACTATAACAACTATTATAATAGTCGACGACTATTAAATAGTCTCAAAACTACGTTGTGCGCTTTCTAATGCCGTGTCTTTGACACACACGTGCAGCAGTGCTGATCCGGGTCTGTAGTGACGTCACAGGAAGTTCTAGGAAGACTCAGGTACTATAACAACACGTCAACGAAGTGGGGAATATAAAAAAAAGAAAAGAAAATAGTGTCCAATGCAATATCTGGTAAAGATGTGCGTTTTAAATCCAGTTTACGAATGGTCCGATTAGTCGGCTAATCCAAAAAACAATTTGTGGTTAGTTGACTATTGAAATAATGGTTTGTGGCAGCCCTATTAGACACACTAAAAACACCCTTTTCACTGGAGTGGGTCTTTAGGGGGTTAAAGACCTGTTCCATCTTTTCATCAAGTGCAGGGCGATATGACGATATATATCTTGTTGAGGATTGAAAAGTGTCTATCGTGCCAATTCTCTTGTATCGTTTATAACCTAATTAGATCAATTACTATGCCAAATATATCATTAAATAGTCCGAAACTCGTGAGTGTGTACACAAAAAAAGTATATAAGTGAAAATAAAGACAAATTATAAAGGGATTCTTCGGAAAGATCTCTATCTAGTGGTTTTGCGGCATAAAGCTGTTTTGCAATTTGTAAATTATACTAGGAGGCTATTCCCTTCCGCACTGATGCTAACACAGCAAACCTATCACTCAAGGAAAGTCCACGAATATTTATGGTTATATATCGTTATTTTGATATAAAATAATTAATATTGTGATAGAATTTTTTTTCCATATCGTCCATCACCATTTCCAGCATTAATAGCCTTAGGCTATTTATAAGCATTATAAGAACTATAACCCTTAGGCTGTCGGATCCTGGAGATCCACCACCCAGCCAGTTCTACCTGCTTTCTGCTGATTAGCCGACTCAGTCGTCTTCTTTCTGCCTGAAACACCTGATCCAGGTAATCAGCAGCAAGAAATGCAGCGAAAACTGGAGAACCGATTTGATGGTTTACCAGACCTGCTTTGACCTTTGACATGTGCACGAGGAACCTTCTTAAAGCTCCTATCAAACTGATTTCTCTGATTTAAAGAGGGAACAAGTCGCCGATTTCACAAAAAATGGTTGTAAATCGAATGAAACCCTCAGACCAACACTGGGAATCATTACCTGAATCATAAACAAAAAGGCCCAACACGATGAATACGACTCCTGCAGTCATTCATGTTTCCAACGCCATCAAAAGATTTGTTCTTCCCCGATGGCGGGGCTGATTTCCAAGATGCCAGTGCCAAGAGCCATTAGGCTCAAAATGTGAATGAGCGCTTCATGAAGCATGAGACAACATTTTCACACATTGATAGGCCAGCACAAAGTCCAGACCCTCACTGTCCTGGGAATCTTTGGAATGTGCTGGAAAGGCCTTCACGCAGCAGTCAGACTCTGCCTTCGCAAACACAAGAACTGTGACATTGCATAAGCTCATCAAAGGCCCGCCAATGCAGCTGAGGGCACAATCAATGCCAACAGGGATCCACACTTATCCTCAGCTGCACAGAACAACGTAGAGAAGTCATTTCACAGGAAAACCCGCTGACTGTTGGGAACGAGTGCTGAGGAAACATCTGATCACACAAACACAGCAGGTCTGCAGCAGCTTTGTTTGATTAAAGCTCACCCCCCCACTATGAGAGCCAGCCAGCAGATCCTAGAAACACCACACCTTCAACAGCCAGAACAGTGAAGGCGTGAAACGCCGATTCTGGAGGTTCTGAGAGCAGCAACAAACCAGGAGGATTCACGAACGAAGAGACCGTCATGGAAACATCCGACGCAAAACAACGGAAAGAAACGGCCTCTGATCAACCGGGGGGAACAAAACAAGCTGAAAATGTATCTAAAGATCCCTTCTTATCAAAAAGTTTAATCGAGAAACACTCGAGTTTAAGAGATAACTGTGCCAAGTTTAAGAGAAAGGTCATCAAGCTTTAAGCTAATTTTTAATCAACTGAATTTAATTTGATCCATTTATCCATTTTTTGTTTTATTTACCAGTCTTGGTCACCTGCACTTGTGCAGGGGGTGGACCCATTCGGGTTCTGTGGGTTTTTGGGTTGTCTGGTCCGTGGCGGTTCTTAAAGGGAGCGCAGGCAGGTGTGTCTTACAGCTCCATTGAGGTTTGTATGATGGCCTCAAGAGAAAAATAACGTACTATTGACGTGTGTGGACCTTTCTGTGTGGAGTTTGCATGTTCTCATGCATAGGTTTTCTCCAGGGACTCTGACTTCCTCACCATCCAAAAACATGCTTCATACGTTAACTGGTTACTCTAAATCAGGGGTGTCAAACTCAAATACACAGGGGGCCAAAATCCAAAACACTCTTTAGGTCGCAAGCCAAACAGAATAGACCTTTAGTGAACACTAAAACTACATTTTTAAAACTTTAACATAATTATGAACTAGATATAAGGTATTACCTGCGATAACGCTAGTGTGAGCTGAATTTGGTCGATGTAGATGCTAGCGCTGAGAGCTGAAAAGGCTTCAGTTGATAGCTGAAAACATTGAAGCTAAAAACTAAAAACGCTAAAGCTGATAGTTAGCTAAAATATTATCTAAAAACAAAATTAGTCTAAATAACTAAATTTAAAAAACTTAGGTTAGTCAAAACAGCTAGCATGTAGCAGAAATATTAGCTAAACTCCATAATAGCCTAAAAATCTTAGTAAATGCCAAAATAGTTCAAAAAGCTAGCAGAATGCCCATTTTTAAAACTTTAAAACCCTAACTTTTTAACATAATTATGAATAATAAAAAGCCAGGAATATTATTCCAGAATAAATCAACTTAAACCTTAAATAACTTTCAATGTAAAATATATTTTGTCAAAATTATACAAGTTAGAAATGAGTGCAAGATACCATCGGGTCAACAATAAAATAAAATGATCTGGAGGGCCGGATAGAATTACCCGACCTAAATATTCCCTTGGTGTGAGTGTGTATGGGTGTGTGACAGAGTGCGACAGAGTGGCGACCTGTCCACAGTATACTCTGCCTTCGCCCATCAGTAGCCGAGCTAGGGTCCGGCACCCCCATGACCCCAAAAGAAAATGAATGAACGAGCTTTCAGTTTGTGTCACAGCGGTCACTATCACCCTCCAGACAGCAGAGATTTCCAACTGAGCTGCAGAATTCAATCTCCATGGAGCAGACTAGAAGACTAGTCATGGTTTAGACCAGAGGTGTCCAAATCCAGTGTCCAATGACCAACCTGCCAATGAAACTCCTTGTTGGCTAAAACACACCATATCCAGGTTCGAGACCTCCAGTTTGACACCCCTGCTTAAGACTCTGGAGTCAGAGGATGTCCCACGATGCTCTTTGCATGAACGTGGTTTGTTAAGTTTTTGTGTTTTTCAACAGTCAAATAGCTAAGATTGTTTTCCCCCAGTATGCTGCTACTAACTAACATTTCTCATCTATGTCGTCTAAAACCACATTCCTTAAAGTTCAGAGGTATTATCGTGACAGAAAAAGCTGTGAGTTTCCTTTGATTTGGGATCAAACTGAAGCGCCTGAAGATTCTCAGTAACTGATGAAAGTAAACACTGGAGTATCCACAACGTACAGGAAAGTACAGCAGTGGGACAGTTAAGAAAAACCGACCAAAGTCAGGATGACTGGAATGTATTACGACTGTAGGAACATTAGACAGACATCAGTGAACATGCGTGTGTCGTCCATCTCCTCACCAGCTGAACATATGCCACTTTGTAGTCTGGCTTCTTGACCTTCTGGTTCAGGTGGTTCCTCTTCTTATTGGATCCTGGAAAACAGAAAAAGGTTTTCATTTTTTTTAGCTTAAAGAAAAGACAAAAAGTCAGAGAAAGACTCAAACATGAAACAATTCCAACAGCAGGAAATGAGCTCGAGTCTCACCCTATAACGAACCAATAGAAGCCAACATCAGTCCACCTGAGTGGTTTTTGATTCTCAAAGAAAGACAGGGTTCCTACGCGTTTCTTCAAGTTAAATTTAACAAAACAGATACTAGTTGGAGTTGGAGATTGGTCAAAGTAAGATGAAGAGGGCAGAAATATGGACAAATTCATAGACGCATTCAGCAACTGGAGATTTTCACATTATTTCCAATTGTTTAAAAACAGGCAAAAACAATTCAGTTACGTTGTAATGGTCTAAAGTTTTAGACCAAAAAAGGAATACGATGTTTGAAATGGCCCTATTCTTAAGAACAAGATATCAACATTTTTTGCTTTTTGAATGTCTTTATAATTCAAGGCTTTCAGACTTTTTAAGATTTCCCAATGAAACAAACAGCACCTTGTAAAAACATTCCAATTACCGTATTTTTCGGACTATAAGTCGCACCGGAGTATAAGTCGCAGGGGCCAAAAAATGCATAATGAAGAAGAAAAAACCATACATAAGTCGCACTGGAGTATAAGTCGCATTTTTTTCAAGTAATTTATTTTACAAACTGGTTGAAAAAAACGATATTACATCATCCTGGAAGGTAAGTTATAACATTCATAAGTGAATAGAAAACAGGCTGAATATGTGTCAACACATATTCACATATTAGAATCATGAAAAAAACGAAAAGGTGTAGCATTTATATAACATAACAGTTTTATTTAACTATAGCCTCAAGAACTCATCAACTTTGTATCTTTACTGTAATTGCACGCAATCTCACTCCATATCAATAAATCCGTTAAATTCTTCGTCCTCTGTGTCACGTCTGAATAACTAAAGTAAATAAAGTAATTGAATAGATCACCATAAGAGGGTTCTCTAGACTTACGGTCCATATCTCATCTCGTTAAAAATTCGTATATAAGTCGCACTGGAGTATAAGTCGCAGGGACATTCAATCTATGAAAAAAACCGCGACTTATAGTCCGGAAAATACGGGTAATCTAAATTCCTGTGCCAGTGTAGTTATTTGATCCGCATCAATTTGCTTCATCCAAAACCATCAAACTGAAGTGGACCTGGTAAAACCAGATCTAAGATCAGAGTCTGGAATCACAGACGTTCCCGTCAGAGTTAGGAAAGGCTGATGACACAAGACTTTATCTGGCAGTAGTGCTGGACGATATGGAAAAAAAATGTATATCATGATATAGATTATTTCATATCACAATAATGATATATATATATATATATATATATATCTCACTATATAACCACAATAAATTATATTTTCTGTCAAATATGACAAAAAATGTCATTACTTACTTTTCTCTGACTATTTTTTCAAGTAACATGTAGCTGAATAGTTACAGAAGATAAACTTTTTTTTCATATTTCTTAGTAGGGAAACATATTTTTGCACAAAAGTTCAGCAATAAAAATAAACAAAGAAAAACAATAGAAATGGCACAATAGACACTTTTCTTTTGCCCACATGACATGTATGGTCATATCGACCAGCACTATCTGGCAGATAAGCCGATAAAAATGTGTCTGATGAAACGAGATGAGATGGAACAGAAAACGCAGGTGAAGCTACTGGGGGTAATCACGGAGGATGAAGTGTCCTTGGACGGTCAGACGAACGGTGGTCTCTAAACGGGTTAAAGCCCAGGAGTTAACAAGAGAAGTTTCCCAAGAAAGATCGTTCCACACATCATCCAGTCTGGTTCTCTTTTGAATGATCGTTCAGATCTTTGGTTAAACATTCATCAATAAAGTAAAAAAGAAAACAGACAATTAGAAGGAAATAAAGCTGCAGAGTGGCTGTATAAGGTAATAAACATTCATGAACTGGTTTCAGAGAACACGGCTATGAGTATTACTACAACATGTTTTTGTAACTTTCTCTGTATATATGTTTTGGTGTAATTTATTATCTTTAAAAAGCCACTGCTGGAAAAAAATGGCAGCCATGTTGTTGGAAGATAATGAGGATTCAAACAAACAAAACATCTCCTCCTTTAACAAGCAGATATTAAAACTGAACAATTAATCTCCATAACATCAATCAGATGAATTTTTTTCATTCTTCACACAATAATCCAATGTTACTGGAGGGTCCTGGTTTGCAAGGACCTTTAAACGGCAGGTAGATGAAGTGTGCAGCTGGACGTGGTCATTCCAGCTCCCACCTTCTCATCAGTGTGTAGTGATGAGGACAGGAGGCCTGCTGAGTGTTTATGTGAAGCAAAGGTTCAGAAAGCAGATAAATATTAACTCTCACGCTCTCTTATGGGGTCCAGATGACCCCACCCTTGTAATGATGAGTGATTCCTCCCATGACAAAGGTGGACAGGATTTTATGTCTCCCATAGACACCAGTGAAGGAAAAAAAAAATCAGTGAAAAATGAAGTTCAGTGCGTTGTCTTGTGGGGTCCAGATGACCCTACTCTTAATGTAAACATGCCTAGGATAGCACAAAGGTTACATCAATACAAAGGTTAAAACTATGAGAAATCTGTACCTCCGACACTTCGCTGAACAAAAGTTTGGTGGTCAACTCGACAGGAGCTGAGTATCAGTCGTTCCTATGGAAACGGTTTATGACGTTAAAAACAAGGGAAACATTCCACTATAATGACTTATTTGTAGGTTCATGTATGGATGGATGTGCGTGTGTGTGTGTAACACAAAGCAAGCAATCACCACCCTGCCAGTCCACAGCCCAGGGAAAGCCCTAAGTGAGGTTGTAAAACACCCCGTTCACGCCACCGCGGGTAAGAGAAGCCCCAGTGTGGGTGGTAGACAGGAGTAACCAACTATGCGTGCACATAATAACACATAACAATAACACACAATGTACAGCTCCCATCATCGCACACAAGCACCCCCCCCCACACACACACACACACACACCCGCACACACACACACACCCCTCCCCTGTACAGCTCCTATCATAACATACTGGCACACAGGAAAACTTTCTCCAACTTTCAGATTGCGGTCTGGCAGCCAGCTATCACATTACAAATCCCAGGCCCGAGAGGTAACCATGGCAACACCTTTCAAAATAACACCACCGCACAAGGAGGTAAAAGGAGTTGTTTGAGCCCCTCACGCACCCCAGCCTGCTCCTGTTTTTCAAACAGCCAATGGAGCAAAGCCCGGCGCGGAGAGGCACGCCTCCTCTGACGCAGCTGGGGATAACCTGGGGCCCTGGCCGCCTTCGCCTCTTTATTCCGCTGTGTTCCCCTAATGCTCACAGCTTTGCCTAAACTCACCTCACCAGAGGCTTCTCCTTCCAAGCTTTGCTTCTAGTAAAACAACTAATGAGCAAAGCAAACTGCTGCTGCTCAGACCTGGCATCCCTTCGCCTCTCTGTCCATGACACCTCTCTCCTCCAGAGGTAGAGGGTCCTCCTGTTGGTCCTTCCAGAACAGAACCACAGCTTGGGATCTCTGCATCGTCACAACCATCCCGTTTTCATTGACTGGATTTTACAGTGAGCTTACAAGTCCTAAAAACCAAATGAAAACTTTCATTATTTCATGCAAATGTCAGTTTTTTCCCCCTCATTTAAAAAAAAAAAAAAAAACGACTTTGACGTGTAAGTCGTTAAGATGCAAGAGGATAAATACTGGCGAAAGGCGTCTTCAGGTGGCTGAAGGTCAGTTCTCCTTCACATTCATGCAAACCCAATGGACCATAAGGAGAGTTAACATGTAAAAACTGGATCAGGATTCCATTGTTCAAGTTAGCTGTACCTAAATGAGGTCATGGCGATAAATCGATTTTATCCATCGATTCAAATTTACTTGTGGGAAAATCAAGATTCTATGAAAACGGCAGCAAGCAAAGAGGAGCTTCTGTCGCGAGGCCAAAAAAAAAAAATAAATAAAAGTTTGTTGCACAATATTGTTCAAGCATTCCCACCCTCAAAACTTCTGTACACTTCTCCACAGCGTTTAGTTTAGGCCAGGGATGGGCACGTTTTCCCACATCCCCTGCTCTGGCATCTTTTAATTGGCTGGACACACCTGAACCAGGTAATCAATCATGATTATGATGATGGCCATGGATATCTGAAGAACAAGCAGACAGCAGCCATCCCTGGTTTATGCTGCTGGAGCAGCAAGATGTGTGGGATCCAGACAGAACTGGAGGACCAACCTGCTGGACTCACTGCAGCAGCAGAGTGTTTAATACAAAGTATCAGAGACAGCGATATCATTGGACACTGAGGGTATGATGCTAAAGCTATGCTAACCAGTAGTTCCGCATGTCACCAGTGTGACCACAAATCGGTTTAAAGTAGGGCTGCAACAGATCATGAAACTCACGGTTCGGATTGTGTCACAGTCTTAGGGTCATGGTTCAGATCATTTTAAAAAAAAAAAAAAAACCTGCAAAAAGCCAGATAAAAGCGTAAAATTAATTTTTGGAAAAGCTTCAAAACAAATATTTAATAATGTAAGCTCATTGGGGTCTATTTATTAAAACAAAACCGCTTTAAACCTTGAACACAAACAAAATGCTAAAACATGTAGTTTCATTTACGTCTTTAGACCAAATCTACAAAAACTGAGAGAAAAGAACGCTTAAAAATAGTTTGGAAAATACCAAATCTACCTGGAGTACCCCTTAAAATGCCGATGTCCAAATGCTGATCAGTTAAAATTAAACCTAAAATTATTTTTTGGTATTAATTGTTTTATTGAAACCAACTCCAGGAACATTTAAATATAAAAAATAATTATTATCCGTAAAAGATGGCGCTACTGTGCCCACTTTTCCTGGCGATTTATTATCCCTTCCACTTGCCCTTCTATCGTCCCCTGACTGCAACGCCCCTGTTACGGAGCAGCGGCTTTCTCCTGTGCGGGACAGCGGCTGCTATGGTGGATCCTAACTGGAGCATTCTCTGAACCCAGGATGGAGCCGTGTCCCGATGCTTTTATTCAGCTCTTAAAATTAAATAAACCTGACATTTCAACATTGGGGTCCTCCATGATGACGTCGAGAAAAGTTTTTGATGGAAGCTACATTAATAATCTACTATATCTCTTGAATATATTTCTATTAATCTGATACAGGTCACATACTGTAAAATGCATTTGTGAAATAATGAGATATTTAATATAGAGTGTTACATAGTTTCTCAAAAGGGAAAGTTCTAAAAAAAATGTTCAGATCATTAACATTGTAAACATTGTTCCGGTTCTCCTGGAGGGCGTTTCAGTTTGGCCACTAGGTGGCGATCGTGCAATAAGATTACACCTTATTCCAGAAGAAAATATGAGCAAAAAGCTGAATTCGTTTTGGCTCACAAAGCCCATATTTATGGTAAACTAATGTTGTCTGTCCTCTCTCCTCCTTTCTGTAATTAGAAAAGCCTGAAATAATCTGGCCATCCAATCCCGAGTTGACTCCACCCACCTCAATAACAGCTCAAAAATGTCGAACTGGGCAGGACAAAGGAAAGCACTACGGAAAAGTACATTTGGTACCTCCCACTTTCCCATAAAGTGGGCGTGGTCTAAACAGTTTGAAGGGATGGTCCTCTTTCATTGTTAAAACTGCCCATCAGAATTGCAGTCAAAGTTCTGGCTGTCCTGCAAAACATCCACCAGCTCTACAACTCAGAATGAGGTGCTTTCAGTTGAATTTCAATTCTGTGCACAAGTCTCTCCATGTCGGTCCATCGGCGTTTATGTAGAATACCACTGCTCTGACTAGATAAGAGCAATGCCAGTGTTTCGGTTGTACAATAAATGTAAAAAGTTGAGAAGTTTAGAACAGCAGAAGCAGTGTAATGTCCATTTGAACAAACTCACCGAACTGTATCCTGGTGCGAATGACTCCAACAGGGACATTGTAGATCTTCTCCAAGTAGTTTTTCACATCATACTTTGTCATTCTGTTCAAAAAAAGAAAAAAAGGGTGTAACTAAGGTCATAGATTACCTTCAGGTTTAGGATATTTGATTACAGAGTCACTAAAGCACAAACAAACATTCTGAATTAAAGATTGATGTTGCTCATGCTACTCCATATCCACGATCCTGACATCTATGGCAAAGTGATGCAGCACATTTCCAAGTGGCATTCCCATAATCTCTGAAGGATTTGATATTTACAGTAAAAGGACAGGAGAGTGGTGTGCAAACCCATATTCAGCTCTCATTCTATGGACCATAAAGCAGAGACAGGAGAAATCTGAGTGTTCATCCTATTAGCCGTCTGCAAGTATCGATCGTGCCCAGTGAAACCCTACACAGGAAGTGAACAAAGCACCACCAGAGGGTCAGCCTCGCCAAGGGTAGCCCACTGGGTAACATGTGGAACAGATTCCTCTGCCCAGTGGAGGAAAGGCTTTTAACTGATAATCAATCTGGCTAATTGGATTAGCCTGGTAGAAAGCCCTTCTCAAATGCGTCAGACAAAGTGCTTAATAGCGATTCTGTGGTCTGTCAAAATTGCCTCGCATGTGGTGTCTTCTATCACCTCATATGTTTCCTTGATAAAAAAAGGGTTGTGGAAATCTAAAAAAGTTGAACACAAGCAGACTTACACCTCAAGCTGTTGCCTGAGACTCTCAGTCTCCATGAACGATGAAATCTGTTTCTATGCTGTGCAGACTATTGCTCCGTCTTTTAGAACAGGAACGGTCGTGGCAGAGCTCCCAGCCCAAATGAGGACTGTTGTTCTTTACATGCTGATGATGGACGTTTGCAAATGCAACGCTGGGAGGTTTTAAAGATGAATAATGGTTCTGGACAGGATATGATTGGGCTGTAAGAAAGTGTTGTATGTAAAGCTGAAGCTTTAGAGACAAAATTGATAACTGATGGTAAATTGTCTTGGAAATCTCATATAAAGGACATAAAACAACCTTTCTAGATCTATTGGTGTTCTGTGTAAAACCAGTGATGTATTAAACAAAGAGTTTGTATCCCATTTACTGTTCATTAGTTGTTCTATATCATTCATATTGTGCAGAGATTTGGGGAAATGCAGGAAAAACCATCATGGAATAATTGGTTAAATTACAAAAAAAGAGCGATTAGAATTGTTAACAGGTCAGGATATTGTGAACCAACTAATTCTTTATGTCGTTTGACTAAAATTTTAAAATTAAAGGACATTGTTTATGTTAAGGTATTAGAAAATGTTTATAGAGCAAAACGTAAGTTAGTTTCAAAAAAGATACAGAAACTATTTATTCAAACGGTTAGACAGTATAATTTAAGAGGTCTTTATTATTTTGAACAGGTTAAAGTTTGAACCAATATGAAGGTGAGATGTGTAATTTTTTTTGTCATGCTGACCAGCTCAGACATAGTTGAGTTTGAGAACTATATTGTGTTAACAGTACAAATGGCAAAATAAACATGAACCAATAAACAAACAAAAAAAATAAAATAAAATAAAGAAATGAGGGCTTGTGTGTCACTCTGTGAATTCAGCTTTTATTTGTCTAAATATTTTCTGAAATTTATGACAATTACTACTAAAAATGTGTCACTATAGAACTCCGTTAACATAGGAACAACTGAATCTTACAAACGTGAACATGTAGGGAGAAGAATTAGAGAAAAAAATAAAGAGAAAGAAATAAAATAAAATAATAATATTGTGGAGTAGAACATCTTACTTGCTAATATCATAGAAAGGGTTTTATTTTTCCAAATGATACAAACTTCTGATGAGTTTTTCTGGTCTTTGGTCGAGTCCAGGAAAAAGTAAAGATCGAGTCTTCCAGAGAACTGCAGCTGCTACTGAGGTGCAGTCATCAAAGTACAAACAACCCACAATGCATTGGAGCATAAAAGAACACACTAAAACAGGCTGTACTGGTCCAATAAAACCCTAGACTTCCAGAATCAGTGGCATACCAGGAAAGCCCAACCAAATGTGTGAGACCCGGTGAAAGGCCAAACAGAAAAACCACAGAGCCTTTGATCCAAATCTCTGCCGGGACAAAGGTTTGAACTCTAAATTCTGTTGAGGAAACACGCTACAGGCAGGTGAAAAAAAACTGCAAATCAAAATTGACAATATTTGAACAATAAGAAATATGTTTATAAAAAAAAAAAAAAGAAGATAAATGTCAAATCAAAATAAAGTATTCAGCACAATCATGGCCGACAGAACTGAACTTGGGTTAAGAAAAAAGTATCAACTGCAGCCGACCTGTCCATTTATACCAACTATTTGTATATATGTGCTCCAGAAAACCTAAAACTGCTTCCATTTAGTTTTAACCATAGAAATACATATTACTCGACAGCTTGACTCCTCCCCCCCTGGTGCTCCAAACAAGAAGTACCTGCTGGTTCCAAGAAGCCAAAATCCTATAGCCTCCTATAGAGAAATAAACAGCTGTTACTCAGTGATTGTATTGGTCAGCATAACCCTTCTTGCTCCGATACCTTTTTTAACATCTTCTTGAGATTCCTCTTTTTTACCCTCAATGTATTTTTAATTTATCGCAAGTTATTCAAGTTATAAACCGACCAATCCTTTCACTGAAAGCGGCTTGAGGTGGGGCCAATAGGCACCACATGGTTTTACTGAGGGATTCGAACGAGCTCTATCCTGATTGGTAACCATAGTTGCCATAAAAACGTGACTCAAACGGAACAATCACTGTCCACTGATTCCAGATGGTGGCATTTGTAATGTGGGAAATCATTTTGCTGGAGCCGGAGATGAGGTATTTTCTATGGGTGATGTCACACCTGCTTGGTCTATTTTTATTTACAGTCGATGATTTTAACTGAGGGGTTAGAGGACAATGATCACCAGATGACCACAGTCATTTGGACAATTCATCAACTGCTCTAAGATCATGAATGTGTGTCTTGGATTTATAAACCAGTAACAGTAAAATAGGTTTGTTTAAACACACTCCTGGCAGAAAAACAAAGCAGATTGGTGCGATCCACTTTTCTAATCTTATGACTAGTTCTCTGACTAGTTCTTCTACTAAAAATCAAGCCAGGCCAGCCTTCATCGGGACATTAATCCTTTACTTAAACTTCACCTGCACTGTTCAGTACCAGGCATTTATCTCTGAGTCACACTGGTTGAAGTTTTGGATAAAGATATCCTGGATCCATTTTAGGTCGGGATCCAATCGGATCATTGAAAATGAACCAAAATCCACTATGAATCATCAACCACAAATATCAGATCGAATTGTTAAAATAAATCGTAACACATCTAATAAATTTGTTTCCCACTACCTTTCACGCAGTTACCTCTTCATGACCATCATATTTAATTGATTCAAACTGTGTCCTACTGTATGTATAAGTGCAAATATGTCTGTAAGGGTCATTATGTCAAAGAGATGGCATCATTTTCTTTTATATTCTTTATTTTTCTATCAATGACCTAATATCTTAAATAGGTTTGATATATCTATTTCTTTTTATTTGTAATACCTTTATTTGGCTGTTGTGGGTTTTTTTACTTGTCCTTGAATTCAGAAACAGACCTGAAATGCTGCTGCGATGTATGTGTTCAAATAATCAAACGGTCTGTTTAGGGTTTCTATGTGAACAACAAACAAAAACAGAAGTCAAACCTAAGAAAAAGAAATGAAGAGTGTGTGATTGAAATGAAAGCTTCTGTTCCTTTCATGGACCCAAAGAACTGCTCAGAATGATTTACCGATTTATCCAGCTCACTAGTTTTCGTCTGTCAAACCAAAATCTGGCTCCAAAGATGTGGCAAGCAGACGTGCTTTCCAACAGATCTGCAGCGTCTCTCCCAGAACCGCTGCCTCTAAGCGAGTTCAAGGCAGAAGTGAAGCAGAGCAGAGTGACCGGGCTGCTGGAGAACCATTACTCAGAGAGGAAGCTTTTCCTAGAAAGCATGGACGGGACGCTGGAAGAGAGGAAAAGGGTTTAAGGAGATGTCAAGTCTCCTGTGGATCATTAGCAAAGGGTTCAGTGATCCTGATTAATGAGGAGAACATTTTGCGAATACTCTCTATATTTACCACTCCATTTATCAAACCACCACAAACCTGACATGGTATGTCTGAATCTGGCAGATGGACCCTATGAATACACCCAGAGTTACCAGCCATAGCTCAGGGGGGTCACAATAACCCTTTCCAAAGTAGTAATGAGTAAAATTAAAGACCTACTCAGATGAAAAGGTGGTTTTTAAGGGAAAGGTTCAAACTCCATTTCTGAGGATTTCTTCATTCAAATTGTGATGAATCAGGAAGATTAGTCTTGTGATGTCACAAATGTGTTGGGCGGGGCAACAAGCTGCCTCCTCCGCCCCTTTCTGATGCATCCACTTGCAGACAAAAAGATCCATGAACGTCTTTGTTCTCTCCGTCTGAGTTGGAATCTGGATCAGAACTGAACAGCGGGATAGCTCCGATATTAGTCGTCATTTTTGTTGCAACAGTAATGTTAGGTTGGGGGTGTGAGGGGCTGTAAGCTAGTGGGAGAGCGTGTAAACAAACAGATGATGGGATATCAGCACAGGCTAACTCTGCACCAACAGTCCTGCCCACAACTCAGAAGTGAATTTCTAATTAACTCCTGCCGCTCTGCAGAAACTATGTCTTAGAAAATAACAGTTTTTGGATATTGGCTAAATGCAGCATCATGATCATAATGAAAACAGTGGGGACGCTTTGGAAATGGATCAGAACAGGATCGGAGTGGAACTTTAAGGTCAAACGTATATGGATACTATTGATAACATAATGTTACAGAAGGTAAATGTGTTTATCACTGCCTGAAAATCAGAAAAAAGCAACTTTACTACAGAAGTTAAGTTTGAGTTTTTCTTCTGCCTGAGAAAGTCACAGCTGTAATAAAATTAGATGAAAGTTCAAAAACTGCTTTATTATCAAAATAAAACTCAAATAAAGTTCTGACAAGAAAAAATGACTGAAGAGTACTGCAAGATCCTTTTTCTGAAATCACTTTTGGTACTAAATGTGCTACTTTTTGTGTCAGTTAATTCCATTAAATTCAATTCAATTTTATTTGTATAGCCCAAAATCACAAAAGAATTAGCCTCATGGGGTTCAAAATATGAACAATGAGAGTATTTTTTGGAAATTTGAAATTGTCCATCATCATCAAAACCATAGAATGTCATCCTCTTTCTGAAATTTAAATGCCAAAAAAACGATTTTGATTCCACTATTTAAAGAAGTAAACACAATAATGATGTCTGGTTTAAAGGGAAACCAAACAGGGAAGTTGGAGGCTGACTCCACCCATAGCTGTAATTTGAACATCCAGTCAGAGGGGTGGAGGTTGGCAACAGGACTGTTATCATTGATGGAGCTTCAGATCATGGCGTGGGACTTAGCTGATTTGACCAATCACAAATTTCAAATGTAATACCTTGATTTAACCTGTGGAGGGCAGCACACAGACAGTTGGTGTCTTTATTTTTTTTAAGAAATAAAAAAAAAAAAGACAACACTTTTGAAGCCCCATTTGGTCAACAGCCAAAAAAAGTTGATTTAGGGTTTGGTTACCCTTTGACGACATAATAAAGCTGATTGAATTAGTATTTAAAACCAGTAAATATGGAACCTGGACACCATTGTGGCAAAAAGCTCCCAGACGTGAATGCTTAAACACCATTTTTTTTTCATCCAAATTTCATTATAAAACTTGCCTTGTTGATGTCTGCAGCTCACTGGAGAAAACGGCAACCCGTGTTTCCACATAATCAACCACAATGAACCATATTTCCAATGTTTAACTGAGCTGTGCGACTACCACTGTGACTCGTTTTTTATGAAACCAACTATTTTCCTACGTAAAACTTGCATAAACTCAGCAAAGTAAAACAGTGAACCAATTAGAAATAAAAGGAATAGATTTCCAATGTGACATCTTGGATTGTGGCTGTAAGAACAATAAAAAAAAACAGCCATTCTACTAGTAAATAACAGTAAAAGTCACCAACATAACTCTTCCCCAAAGTGACATCTCAGCATCAAAGAATCCGGGATTTTATCCTGTAAGTCAAGTTAAAAAATGTAAAAGATGCAACACAACCCAAATGATTTCCAGATCAGAGGTGGAGTTCACAGAAATGTCATGAAGGCATCAGGATTCCATTTAAAACGTGAGGAGTTCCCAGCGAGATCGGCTCTGAAGGCCTCTGATGTTCAGAGCAGCAGCATGATAGCTCTGTGTCTCGCTAGTGTAAATCTTCACCGCTGCTACATAAAAATGTCCAGCAATATCTGTAGCATCCAGCCGGCTGGATTTGAGCTGGGTGTCAGCTGGGACGAGGAAGTGAAGATCTTCATGGACAGAACTTCCTCCAAAATCCTGATTCTTTCTCCTTCCAGTTCACCAAAGACTCTTTTAGCTAATTCTCCAATGTTTATTGACGTCGCTGTGATCAATACATTCAATCATTGGTTTCTCAGAGCAGAAAATAATGAAAATTAACATCAAAATACTCTTTTATTGATTTACAATCCTTTACAACTGCGGTCAAATGAGCCGCCGTTGTTTGATAATCAAAAATCTCTCACAGCATCTAAAGGGAAACAACCTTAAAAAAGGTAATGTTACGTTTTATCATTAGACCAGCTTTAACTCTTTAACTCACATCAAACTAAATAAATACTGTCTAGCTAGCCGCACATCGTGATTCCACAAACATGCTGTGTTCCTACATCTTTCATTTTGGTGTGACATAACTTACACACAGCGTGACTTTTATCCGATTGACGCTATGAAAGCCAAAATGGTTCCAAACCGTCGCTTTAAGCGAGGGCAGGAGCGGTCATATAACAAAATCTGGAAAGTTGTTTGTACACTCTTCAAAAATCTCAGAATGAAAAACTTTTGCATGTTGTTTCTCCTACTTTAAATTGTATAAATATTTCTATTATCGATTGTTTAAAATTCATGAAATGACCTCCCCACCACCACCACTAGGGGTTACAATGGTAAAAAGGAATTTGGGTGTACTTATATATAAAAATAATGTCTCATATTTCAGAAGTCACTTTCTTTGAATGACATCATCAATAATCACCGGTCCGCTAGCGTTAGCGGCGCTCAAATATACATAACAACAGCGGTTTTATAACTTTAATAAGGTCATGCTACAACAAAAAGTCCTTACTTACATTTAAATATAAACCTCTGTGCTTCAGATCGCACCACAAGAAGAAAAGCACTTCTCTCTGAATACCGTTAACTCTTCCACCGTCCACCCAATGAAAAGCTGGTTTTCTAAACGTCGAATAATAAGACTCACATTATTTACCATTTACGTAAACAGTGGAACAGCTACGATGGGTCAAAAATGTGTTATTTAGATGTTGCTGAACACATGTCCAGTGTAAAAGCATTACGTTATGGCGTTATGGTTATACGACTACGCTCCTCTCCTCAGTCAGAGGCCTTCATTGGGAAGTAGTTTCATGCCTGAACATGTTCAAACTGCGATGGCTGCAGAAATAGCCCCTCCTGCTGAAAGCTGAGCCAGAAAATGTTGAGATTGTATGTAAACAAGGCTAAACTGGGGCAGAGGGCTTTGAGCCGACAATAGTGATGCATGCCACATCTGACCAGCATCTCAGTTTAAACACCCGTCTGATTCCGAGCTGCCTTCAGTAACTGCTCAGGTTAAGGCATCAGTCCTCAGCAACGGGTATATATTTATACAAACGTGTTCTTCCAGGACTCCCCGACCGAGATGGCGAGAGAACCTCAGTCATCAAGCTCAGACTGGCATCACATGTCACAGGAGACCAATCGGGTTCAGTCATATGCAGCTGTTGAAAAGCAGATTTAAAATCCGGGCTCCAGATTTAAAGCTGGAAAAACTGTTGCCAGAGTCTGTAGCTTCCCTGTTCCAGGTGATGGGTCGGACAAAAAGTCCTTGTGTTTACGGATCAAATTGATCTGCGATGTCGTCCTGCGACGTCTCGATAAAGGTCGGTGTAACAATGGTTCATCTCTAACGCCCACCCCCAGCCAGATTGAAGTATCATTTCCAGAAGTTTAAGGCGCTCTGATTACACTTGTTCTTTGAAAACCTGGGAAAGTAGGTGAAAGGGTATCTGGTTCCAGCAAAGTTGAACATCAGACAAAAGCAACTTTTACGGTTTTTCCACAAGCTGACAGAAAACTGCATGACACATTTTTAATGTTCCACTGACAAAAGAGTCATTATAAGGTAAATAGTGCTGTCAGTCTTACACACAAACACTGACACGACAACACAATGGGCAGTGACACACAGCAGGAGGTCTGGGAAAAGAGGACAGAAAAAGTGTCAAAAATCCGAACCAAGTGGTGCGGTTCGGTTTGTCAGGACAGTCAGGTGACAAAGCCAAAGGCTGATAATGACCAGGACTACCACGATCAGTCGACTAACTGACGACTTATCAACTATTAAAATGGTCTACGACTAATTTAATAGTCCATTAGTCATCACTTTTTATTATATGGAGTCAGAGTGCAGTAAAGTTAAAAGTTATAATGGCATTATGCTAGCTTTTTGGGCTATTTTGGCATTTATTAATGCTTTTTAGGCTAATTTGGAGTTTAGCTAATATTTCAGTTACATGCTAGCTGTTTTGGCTAATATAGGATTTTTTGTCATTTTTTAAGGTTAATTCGGAGTTTAGCTAATATTTTAACAGCATTTTAGCCATTTTGGCTAACTTAGGCTTTTTTTGTTTTTTTTAGGATAATTGGGCATTTAACTAATATTTTAGCTGGCTATCAGCTTCAGTGTTTTTAGCGATCAATTTCAGCATCTTCAGCTATCGTCACTGTCATCTTCAGCCGCCCAATTCACTTTTCAGCATTCAAACTAACATCATCGCAGATAATGTTTGTTTGAATATGTATCTTTTTTTTTTGTTAGTTTAAAGTTAATGATGGTTAAGATGTTTTACATCCACTTTATGCATAATAGGTGATTAGGCGACTACTAAAATAATCGTTTGTGGCAGCAGTAATGATGACTCATGTATGCAGTAAGTACAATGGTCGTGCACATGTGACCCAAAATACCTGATTCTGAAGACCAACAGGTAAGTGTAAGGGAAACATCTGTGATATACTAATTGTTCTTTATCAGTAAAGCAGCATTTTGTTTCAGTGTTATGTTTGTATAAAAACACACACAATGAGGCCAGCCTGTTGGACTTATAGTAAGTAAGTTTTATTTATACAACACCTTTCACAGACAAGTCACAAGGTGCTTCACAAGTTAAAAGCATCAAAACAAATACTTCAAAAGGTAAGAAGATAAAAGACAAAGCTTCACAGGTTAAAAACAGAAGATAAAACCTCATAAACTAAGAGACATAAAAGACAATAGGAAGTAAAACAATCATTACAAGCCCAATTTAAAAACAGATTCGGTTAAAATGCTGAGCAAAATAAAAGGTTTTAAGTTGGCTTTTAAAGAGTGAACAGAGTCCAGGGAACGCACGACTTGCATGTTAAAGACGCACTCCAATGAAAAGTATGTTTTTAACATGTTCCATTGTTTTTATGATGAGGACATACAAGAAAATTAAGATTAAAGATGTGTTTTTGTGTATTTCTTAATTCAAATCATTGAGAATAAGGAGCATATGAAAAAAGCTTTAAGTTGTTGCATACAAACTACAGTGGGCGGGGCCACAAGCTCCCTGCTCCGGCACGTTCTCATGCATCCACTTGCAGACAAATAGATCCATGAACGTCTTCATTTTCCTCATCTGAATCTGGATATTGCTCAGATATTGCTGCCATTTTTGTTGCACCGCTAATGTTAGGCTAGAGGGGCTGTAAGCTAGCAGGAGAGGGTGTAAACAAAAGCTTACTCCTACACAAACAGTCCAGCTCACAACTCGGAGGTGAATTTCTAATGAACTCCTGCCATTCTGCAGAAACTGTGTCCTAGAAAATCATAACTAAAAGACTACCGGGAATGCTTTGGAAACAGATTAAAAGATGACCAGATTGGGACGTTTACTCTTTTATTGACGGGCATTAGCGAGACACAATGCTGTAATGTTGAGACAAAAGTATGTTTTCAGCTAAATGCAAATGTAGAAGAATAAAAGTTAAACTAAACAAGACAACAGTCAAGTTTAGATTTGGCTGAAGCATACTAAACCAGATTCGTCAGGATAAACCTGGAGTGAACTGGAGGGACAAAGACACTGAAAGAAAAAACGAGTAGATATTAAAATCCTAAAGTATGAATTCCTCAATGAGAAAAGCATTCGTGTAGACTGAAAAGAAGAATGAGCAAACATGATTAGGTTTGTTTTCCAGACTTTGCCTGCAGCCTTTGTAAGCCTGCCATACAAAAACACGTATGAACAAACATACAGCAAACATCAAAGGACACGGTGTGAGAGCGGCTTTGTGGTAAAAATGAAATAGGAGAATTAGGCATTGTGCGGGTGAAGTCAAAAGAAAGCCGCTGCTCATTGTTAGCAAAACTATAATCAGGTTGGGTTGAGGCATCAACAATGTGCCTACATTGTCCCATCAACACAGACAATGCGTGCACACAAGTTCTTCACTCCAAGTATGAAGATGACACGAAAAACTGTTAAAGAGGGCAGGAGAAACCCGACACTTCCACAGAAAAAAACATGGAAGTTCAAGTGACAAAAAGAAGATGGAGGATAGAATGACGGTTATTGTTTGGATTTATGGCTGATGAAAAATGAATGAAAGGACAGATCATCGGGGGCCACTGAAGAACCTCCAGAGAACGAGTGAGTAAACGAGTGAGTGAGTAAATGGATGAACAAACAAACAGATCGTCACGGATCCCTGAAGAACCTCCAGAGAACAAGAGAACCAAAGAGTGAATGAGTGAGTGGACGGACGGATACGATGCGATTCATGGCTCACGATATCGAAGATATCGCGATAATTGTTAAAAAAAAATCCTCTCTAATGACTCGCATTATATCAAAGAACACATTTTAAAAGAAAATATATCCCAATTTATTTTTTAGCTTGAACACAATCATAATAAACAATGTGTGCCTTTTTTGTGCAATAAATAATAGACACTTGTGCAAATCAGTAATTCTGTCTTTGACAAGCATTGACACCAATTGGAATTATCTGTAAAATCCAGTGTTAACAATAATAAACATGAACATTAGTACCACTGCTTAGTGCAATTGTTGTAAACAACAGAACAAAAATTAAGTAATTCAAGTAGCTGTCAGACACATTGGTGCCAATCTCTCAACGCGTGGTCTCTATCTTCCTCCGAAGGAACATCTCACCAAAGGATGACGAATATAACGTTTTACAACCTCTTCAAATGAAAGTATAAGATCGATATTTGGTGAGAACCCATCGAGAATCAATCGCAGGACTAAATATCACGATATATTGCAATATTGAGATTTTGGCACACCCCTACTATTTAGTGTTAAATGATAAAAAAAAGAAAAAAGAACAAAATTAAAATAAAAGGGGGCACCCTGGATCTGCAGTAGTATTGGCATGCTTTAAATATCAAAGGTTTGGAGCACATAAAAGAGGCTGGAGCCTTCAGAAACAACGCTATAAACATTTACAACTGGGAACGTCTCATCAGAAAGTCTGTCCCCAATCGGATTCCAAGTCCTTTGATTCTGAGGATCTGCCGAGTCCCAATCAGATACTGTTGTAAAACATTTTTAAAAATGAAAGGAATGTAGGGTTTTTATTTACTTTGTCCTGGGTGGAGAAAGGACGTTAGTCATAGTTGTGTTGTGGGGAAACACTGTCCAGCTGTTCTTCCAGACAGAGTCTTCGGATTCGGAGCAAAAGACAAGAAAAGCAAACAGCAAAACATGTGAGCAAGAGTCAAGGAAATTAAGATTTTTGTGTGTGTGTGGGGGGGGGGGGGGGTGTCTACTAAGGACTGTATAGTGTCCCCCAAAATGAAGACCATATTAAAGGTAAAGTTAAAGTCCTATTAATTGTCACAAGGGCTTCCACGATACGTCGACTAATCGACTATTAAAATAGTCAACGACTAATTTAATAAATCGATTAGTCGTTACTTTATATTATAAGGAGTCAGAGTGTAGTAAAGTTGAAAGATATACTTATGCTAGCTGTTTTGGCCAATTTCTGATTTTTTTTTCAGTTTTTTAGGCTATTTTTGGACTTTAGCTAATATTTCAACTGCATGCTAGCTGTTTTGGCTAATTTAGGCTTTTTTCAGTTTTAGGCTAATTTGGCACTTAACTAATATTTTAACTGTCCATCATCGAAATGGTTTTCAGCTATTAGCTTCAGCGATTTTTAGCTATCAATTTCAGTATCTTCAGCTATCAGCACTAACATCTTTGGCGGCAAAATTCAGCTTTCGGAATTCACACTAGCATTATTGTACGTAATGCTATACATCTAGTTTTTAGTTGGTTTAAAGCCAAAGACGGTTTAGATGTGTGCTTTGCATCCAGTTTGCACCTGACCTAATTGGAAAATATATTTGATTATTAGTCGACTATTAAAATAAGCACTAGTTGTCACACACCTATGTGACAACTGTGATTGAAATTTGTTCTCCGCAAATGACACCCCCCGGGGGAGCGGTGAGCTGCAGACACAGCCGTGCTCAAGAACCATTTGGTGGCATAACCTCCAAATTTAAGCCTTTAAACCTGAGAGTCAAGGAAAGTCTTGGTAAGACTCGGCCTGGATTTGAACTCACGACCCTCCAGGCTGAGGACGGACACTCTACCACTGAGCAATGAGCTGAACCTTACAAAAAAGGTCCCAACAATGCCCAAAAGAACAGATGCTCACACTGGAGAAAGTACCCACACTTACACCGCCTACCACCCAGAATGATCACTACTACAGTCCTCAGAGCCAGAATGACTCAGACTGATTGATAAGCTGGTAGTGGGAGTGCAATGTGTTCAGTGTCACCGTCTGTGTGTGAATCTCATCACTACAATGTTTGTGCAGAGACAACGATAACAGCTGTAGCCCACGCTGGCTTCATAGAAGCGCATCAATCAGCTCTGAACTTCTGACGAGCATCAAAGACTACCAGGAAAAATAACCTCAACACACCCTTATAAAACACACTCGCACCCTGCACTTACCCACACACACCATTCTCACAACTACCGCACCCACACTCACAAGTGTGCGCACACGCTAACACACACAATTACATAAGCGCCATAGGAGTTTGGAAGAGAAGAAGCAAAAATCGGAGTGGGAGGCCAAGCACCTGGATGAACAGATTATGGTCTAAACCCCACCAGAGACACACAGATGATCTGCTGCAAACTTTCATTTTTCTTCTCCGTGTAGTCTCTGGGCCTCTCCTTGCCTGAAGAGAACCGTTAACCTCAGTTACCTCACCTCACACACGCAGAGAAAAAAAAAATTCTTCCATTCCAGTTTTTGGCAAAAAGCGAGAAGCTTCTGCCTTTCTCTTTTCTGTGGCTTTTCACAGCAAAGGTATCCTGCTTTCCTTAACGTGCTCTGCAGTCACATAAAAGCTGCGTGGACATCAGACACCACTCCGCCTGTTTCAGTGTTCGTGAGCTCCGGCTCTGCTCAGTCACAGGACAGAAACGGAGTTCTCAGGACTGCAGAAAACATTCAGCAGAAATGTAGCACACGACCAGATCCTCGACATGTTTGTCATTCCCAAACAAAAACAGGATTTTTCATGAGTCAAAGTACTTTCCTCACCTCCTGGTCTGCACAACCAATGACTAAGATATACCCATGCATAACCATGAAGCTCTCACACCCTCTTGTGGCAGAACGACAGAACTACAGGTAGTGTTCCCAGCATCCTTCAGCTGAGAGACTTGAGGAGTGAAAGGCAGGCAAAGGTCGATCCAGAACGGACGGTTCTCCACCAGAATCCCCTCTTCACAGAGGACAAAGAAAAATGTGAATAAAAGAAACCACATGTAGGACCAGAACTCATGCTTATGATGTATTTCTCACAATAGAATTAAACTTCTCACAACGTTTAGTCATTTGGGCACAACCTAGTGTCAATTTTCACGTTCACTTCATCCAATAGCAAATTACTTTGGACACAAACCGATTGATGAAGTGCAAATCTCTACAAAATTATCCCTTTTGACTTGCTTTGATCATTATTAAGTTGTTTTATCATGTCTGTCAAAATTATCTTAACTTGTCCACGTGGATTAGTCATTGATTGTATCTTTATACATGTGTGTCTATTTTAAATATCATTGTTATTATGTTTCCAAGAAAGTGTCCATAAACTTTTTTAAGGAGAACCTCATTAAACACAGATGAAAAGAGAACTATTACTGTAGTAGCAACCAGTGATAATGTTGTGAACTTCCACCACTCTGCTGCAGAACATGACAGGATACTTGTGGAGTAACTTCCTCCCTTCTGTCCATTTCTAAATCCAAAGGAGGAGTTTTCCTCTTCCTGAAATCAGGATTCAGTTCTGAGGAAAAGACTTTTCTCGGTGCATTGATAGAGCTGATATTTACTGTAATATAGATGAAAATATGTGGTCTGACAGACGGAAGCCTCTAGCTGTCCATGATTGATTTGACCAACTGTCTGTTTTACAGTATGTTCAGTTTCAAAACTACTTCAAATAGGTTTACTGAGCCAAAGGTAGTTTAGTTTTGTTATTTTTTTCCATTTGCACAATGCTGTAAACCCAGGGGTGTCAAACTCAATCGCACCAGGGACCAAAATCCAAAATACACCTTCGGTCACAAGCTGAACAGGATAAACATTTATTAAACACTCTAAAACTACATTTTTAAAACTTAAAAAATGTACCTTTTCGACAGAATTATGAACTACACATATAGCATTACCTGAGATAATGCTAGTGTGAATCCTGTAAGCTGAATTTTGCCGCTGAAGATGCTAGTGCTGATAGCTGAAGATGTTAAAATCGCTGAAGCTGTTAGCCAGCTAAAATATTAGCCAAATGCCAAATTAGCCTAAAAAAAAAACAAAAAAAAAACTTAGGTTAGCCAAAATAGCTAGCATGTAGCTGAAAAATAGCTAAACTTCAAAATAGCTTAAAAAACTGCAAGAGCCTAAATTAGCTAAAACAGCTAGCATGTAGATGAAATATTAGCTAAACTCCAAAATAGCCTAAAAAATCTTAGTAACTGCCAAAATAGCCCAAAAAGCGAACAGAAAACCAATTTTTATAAACTGAATAATAAAAAGGCAGAAATCAACTTAAACCTTAAATAACTTTCAACATTTTACTCTCCATAAAAATATATTTTGTTAAAATCATACAAGTTAGAAATAAGTGCACGATAACATCATTAATAACAGTAGAATAAAACGATCTGGAGGGTTACCAAGAGGGCCGAATCCGGCCCCCGGGCCTTGACTTTGACACATATCCTAAAACATTTTGTAATTGAAGATGCTGTAACATGGTCATGACTTTAGTTATTCGTCTACATTTGTAAGGAGGAACTTACTCCATTGGGACCCGAAACTGGACGGTGTCCGGAGGCTGCTCCTTTCCCGGCCTCACCAGGGTCAGAAACCAGTTGGGTCTGAATATCCTCAGTTGGGGGTTCCCCAGCTGATAAATAGGAAAACTGAGAAGAGAGAAGAAGCTTACGTTAACACGTTCTGATGTCCACTCCCAGCCTGGATGATGAGCGGAAGAACTCATCTGGGCTTTGAAAAGCCAACAGTGAGACACAACCTGAACTCTGGTGAAGGTTTGAGCCATCATTCAAAGACGACCAACATCGACACCAAAAACATGATCATAGTCTGATTTCTTAACTATCAGAACTATTAGATTGTTCTAGAGCTCTTGAAAATGTCGAGAACATCTTTTAACATCTTCTTAAAGTGAAACGTTAAATTTTATCTGCGTTAATGAAAGTGTTTCTGGTTCTGTAAACCTGTTAAAGACAGATTCAAACATTCTGCTTTGTACAATATTATAAAAAACAAAATTAGATTTTAATGTTTCTGTGAATAGTGTTTCTCTTCCCTCTGAGAACCTCCACCTTAACATGGTGGAGGGGTTTAGAGCCCGAGTGACCCATAACCCTAGGCATGTCTACATTAAAAGTGGGTCATCTGGACCCCACACGACAGCGCACTGAACTGTTTTTTTTCCCCAAGGATTTTTTTATTTTTACTGGTGTCCGTAGCAGTCATGAAATCCTGTCCGCCTTTGTTATGGGAGGGATCGCACATAAATATTAGGGTCGGGTCACCTGGACCCCATAAGAGAGCACAAGAGCTGAAGCTAAGCTGTTGCCCCTGGTGGGGCAAACAGGTCCAAAAGTAACAACCTGGACAAAGAGCGGTTCAGAAACGAGCAAGATTCAGATTTGAGCCACTCAGCCCCCCTCTAAAGCCAGACCTGGGCTTGAGGTTAACAGGCAAGCACCTGAGGCTCCTCCCACAGGCGCCAGTCGGGTCCAGCCAAAGTGAGGGCGTGGGATCACTCACGTGAGCTCTGGTCCCCAAAACCGGAAATAGCAGGCAGCAGCAAGAGGTCCTTCGAAACACCCACAGAGGGAGAGGGTTGATCAGCCCGCCGGCCTGCTCCGATCTGTGGGTGTTGAGAAGGACCCATTCCCGCCGACTACCACCGTGACTGGTATCTAGCGCTCGGAGTGGAGCTCCATGCTAAAGGCGCAGTCAGAGGAGGTGCTGCACAGAGGAAGCGATCAGTTCTGGAAAACTTTTTTTTTTTTTTTTTTAGGGATAAGTCTTTCCAAAAAATTCTATCACTCCACTATTCTTCATCAATTTTTATTTAGTTCTCTATGCCACTGTTTGATGCAGTGCAATTCAGGTGCGGGGGAGCGGGAGAGATTTGAGATTCCACGAAGCTTGTTCCTGCTCCTGTTCTTGGTAGTGGACCTCGGACCCCCCCGACCACGCCGTCCCAGTTCAATCTGGATGAAGCCCATCTGTTACACTATTCAAATATGTAGTTGTAGAGTTAGATAAGATAATTCTTCTTCCTGGAACATCGTCTATCCGTCCTGGAAGAGAATGCCTCCTTGATGTGGATATCACTGAGGCTTCTTCTTTTTCCTGAAATCTGTTTTTTTTTTTTTTTTTTAATAGTTCTTCCTTACTGAGAGGGGGGGTCAAAGGACAGGGATAACCCCTTTAATTTAGTGAGTTTAGTTTAGAAACCAGTTTTTGGTTGAAATATTGGGCTAAATAAATAAAACTGAATTGAATTGACGCATATTTAGACTTTGTTGTGTTAATTATCAGGAATATTTGTTTAAGAAAGTGGGAAAATGTGAGGTTTTCACCAGATATTATTCACAATCTAAGTTCAAAGTGGCTGATAAGAAAACTGAAGATCCAGCATCTTAACAATCTGTTTTTTTGTATGTTTTCTTTTTGTATCAAGTCTGGATGAAAGTTGATCGTTATATTTAGCAGCATTTAAATGCTTTATTTACACACAAATCTTTGAGATGTGAACAAAGTCCTTACATCTGATTTGTTCATAAATGAGGTTTTGTGTTCACGTATCAGGAGACTGGTGCATACTTTTTAATTACTTATATGTTTAATCAGTTTTAAGATGGTGTCATTTTAAGCTGTAGGCATGTAAATTGTATTTTACATTGTTTTTTACAATTGTAAGTGCACGCAATCATGCATAAAATGTATTGTATGAGCTACAAATCAAGAATTACACACAATCAGATGAGACTATTTTCTCTATATAGACTTTATCTGCTGTTCCCAAACTTTTCCACGTTGTTCCGGTGGAGCTGCCAGTTGACTGTGGAATATTTAGGAGCAAGGACATTTCACAATTGGATTTGTTTGCATCCTATGACAGTTCCGTGCTGGAACTCACTTGAGCTCCTGAGAGCGGCTCATTCTTTCAAAAACGTTTGAAAAAGCAGTCTGCTTGACCGAGGACTGGATTTGATACACCTGTGGTCAGGCCAGGTGTTTAGGACAACTGATTCTGATCATTTGAATGGGTGAGCCAATACTTCTGGTAAAGAACACTGTCCATTCTAAACCCAGGTCTGGCTGTTATAAAAGTAGAGCCAAGCGACCCAAGCGGGGTTCTGCTGGGGCCAAACTTCATTTCCTCCATTTCTGGACCCACACACCTTTACCTGTGGTGTCACAACCTCTTTCAGCTGCACTTTAGCTCATTAATAAACTCCAAATCTCATCAGTGTGATCATTTTAAGATACAGCTGCCTGCTTTTTCCTTTGCAGCATCAAATCTGTCCTCAGGTTTTGTTGACCTGTTACCATGGTGATGCTATTATTATAACTTTATTGATGACGACTTTCATCTGTCCGTGACATCCAATGGGGAGATCTTCTGTGATGATTTCAACACATAAGTCGGAGCTTCGCAGCTGAACTCATTGATGAATGAAGCCCGAGACGTGAACGCGCATTGTTTTTAGCATAGCTGCTAATGCTAGCTGTTTCACTGCCGAGAGGTTTGACAGAGAAGAGCTCGCTATACAACTTTAACCTTAACGAAATCATAACTGAAGACGTGGAGTCCCGAATCATCACAGCAACTTTGAACTGATTAGCCTAAAGTCCACTAAAACATGCGCTAAAGTCCGCTAACAAACACGCGCTAAAGCTAAAACAACCGGAAGCGTGCAGAGACCAGGCGCGTTCCCGGCTACAGTCCGGCGGAAAGTCGATACTTACAAAATGTTTTTCATCGTCATCGTTAGAGCGGCTCGTTTGCAGCTACAGCCGCCAGTCCAAACATTTGACTTCTTTCAAGGTTGCCAGCACGTGCAGACATATACTTCCGGTAACGATTTAACAGTGCGCATGCGCAAAGCCTGCCATAGCGCACAGCTGCAACTACTCCTGGCTGCGCGGAATCGTCACGGGTGAAAACAAACACGTGTCCATTAGTGAGTTGAAATGGTGACACGCACGCGACGTTTATTTTTATTTATTTATTTTTTTACTCTTGTGATCAATAGATGAATGAATGCGATTCATTTTCTCACCAGCAGATGGCGACCTCGCGCCACTGGTGGATCCTATTGGAGGAAGTACCTGTCTCCTCCCGTAGACTCCTATAGAGAAATAAACAGCTGTTACTCAGTCATTCTGTTGGCCAGAATAACCATTCTTGCTCTGAAGTAGTTTTAATACCTTCTTGATAATCCTTTTTTTCTGTAGTTCAAGTTATTCAAGTTATAAACTAACCAGTCAGACAATCAGATGCCTCAGTAAAAGAAGGTGGTCTCATGTAGACCATTTAAAGCGTTTGACAGATTTTGCGTAGCCTCTCAGCCACCAAGGCCAGGGGGGCCCCATATGGTTTAAAAGTAGGCAGAAAATGAGGGCCCCGATCGGGTTTGTCCGCAGTTTCTGTGGTGGCCCCACCTGTGCCCACATTGACTTGAGTGGGGGTTTGGTGGGATTTAGCTTGTTACGCTAGGCAGCTGCCCAGTGGACAGCGTAGCGTGCTAGCGGGCTCCACTGTAGCAAGCTAGCAAGCTCTTCTGTAACGAGCTAGCAAGCTCCTCTGTTGCATCCGCTCCTCTGTATCAAGATAGTGAGCTCTACTGTAGCATGCTTGTGTGCTCCCCTACAGTGATCAAGCGAGCTCTGCTGTAGCGAGCTCCTCTGTATTGAGCTAGTGAGCTCCGCTGTAGCAAGCTAGCATGCTCCTCTATATATAGCTAGCGAGCTTCACTGTAGTGAGCTAGTGAGCTTCGCAGTAGCATAGCAAGCCAGCCGCCTGACTGAGTGTCCACTTAAGCCAACGTGGGGCCAGCATGGAAACTGGACAAACCCATTTGAGACCCACATTTTCTGCCCACTTCTAAACCACATGGGGGCCCACATGGCTTTGCTGGCTGGGCTACTTTCAGTAGAAGAGGCGTGGCCTTCCAACAAGCCTGATTAGAGGAAGTGGTTGCCATAGAAACTATGTCACAGACTGACTTGGACCCGTCACTCCTTACTGAGTAAATTTAGTTCCAACATGGCGGCGTATGTGTTTCAAAAGAACAGCGGCTGAGTTGACTTTAAATCATTGAAAGCTGAATGGTGACATCACACTTGCTCGGTCCAGTTCTCTGATACAGTCAATTGTCCCCTGGCAGCTGAGATCCAAGCCTGAGTGGTTTGGACGCCCTGGTTCCTGATTAAAGTTCAGCATTTGGATGAAGTCTCGACATCCTGTGGGTCGTGAGGCGGTTTAGGTTTTTGCCTCATGATTAAAGTTTTCTCTTCTTTTTTGTGGTTTTGGAATCAGTTCATCTAAAAGCGTCCTTGACCCAATGAACAGTTCAGTCTGTTCATTTATAAAAGTTCATTGTTTTGTTTTGCAGCCGTGCATCTGCTGCTCAGATTCAAGACATCTCCTGGATAAACAAGAACCTTCATTTACCTCTTATTTTATCTAGTTTTTCCAGAGAAAGGAAAGTTCCGGTTTATAGAAGGCTCATAAAATAAAGTGTTAAGGTTTGGCTCAAATGATTATAATTCTTATGTAATAAAACTGAAAACTGGAGACTCTGGAAGTTTGGTGTAAACGGTGAAGTATCTCAAGATTGTTTGTCACGGTGTCTAATTATCATTGATTGGATCAATAAGTCTCATTATTTAGCCTGTCATCATAAATTCTGTGTATTTTTTGTCATATTGACAATAATTTTCTGAAAAAAATTCTATTTGCTTTCGGGCAAAAGTGTGATTATATTCAAAGAGGGGAATTTTCCTGCATCAGTCCTGAACAGCTGATTCTACACCGCGGGTTTCCGTTCATCAGGGACGATCAGTCTGCCTCAGTGCAGACTTACTAGATCATCCGGGCCCATACCATCACACCCCCTCAACACGTTAAAGAGGTCATCATGCAGCGCTCTAAGAGTTGATTAAATCCAGCTAAAATGGACCTGCAGTCTCTAGACAAATATGTGTTCTCCTGCTGTTTTCCACTCTGCCGTTCCAGTTCATGTTTGATCCTGAATGCGACTGAGCTCCTTTAGAGACCCTGAAGTGAAACCGCTTTGATGAAGTAAACCTCTATTATTATATTTTATTGCTTTTTCCAGATGTGTTGCTCGTGGTCCAAAGATCTCATTCCATTTTGAAATTACATTTTTGCAGTTTTTTATGGAAGTTTTGTGGACTTCATGTTTTAGTGAATCACTCCTTACGTGAGTCCACATCGCTCCATCACGTGCACATGTCTGTCATGTTTGCATGTGACACATATGCAATCACAAACGAGTGTCTGAGACTCCCAGCTTTCTGCTGGGGGGGTTGGAGTCATGCACGTTCAAGATGTCAACCTAGCCTCATGAAAAGCGTCCCTTCTGCCGTCATCCCTGACGGTGACGTAAAAACTCACAAAGACACGTGAAACACAGAGAACGTGAAGACCTGCGTCAGCACAGAGGAAGAACCATCTGTGGATGAAGGAACATTTTCACAGCTGAAGCAAACCGACGGAAACTGTGGGACCGTCCCGCCAAGTTTAAGCACGGCGGCCCAACGGAAACTTTCCCCTGTAACTCTCAGACGCTGTCGGTGTTAAATATCCTGGAAAAGTATGAAAGGAAGCAGTAAATTGAAGATCCAGACATGATGGTAGAACTTGTCAGCTCGAGGTAATGTATCAGCATGTAACAAGATTTGCTGCCGCGGCAAAAATTCTGTTCTGAGAAGAAATAAAGACGCAAGTAAAACAAAAATCTGCACAAAAAACCCTGAAAGGCTTTAAAGAGAAAAGAGACGGAGAAACGACAAGTTTAACCTGTAGGATGTGTACAGTACACACAAAGATGTGAGTCTGTGTGTGTGGGTGCGTGGTTGTGTGTTTGTTTGTCTGCATGTATTTTGTTGCGTGTGAGTGCCGGGGGTATGTGGTTGTTTGTGTGTGTTGTTGTGCATGTCTTTGTGTATGTGATTCTGTATGTAGGTGTGTGTGTCTTTGTGTGTCTGTGCATGTGGTTCGGTGTGTGATTGTGTGTGTGCGTCTATGTATGGTGTTGTGTGTGGTTGTGTGTGTCCATGCATGTGGGGGTGTGATTGTGTGTGTGTGTGTCTGCGCGTTTGGTTTGTTTGTTTGTGAGGGTGTGTGTGTGTGTGTGTGGTCATGTATGTCCGTGACTGTTTGTGATTGTGTGTCTGTTAGCTAATATTTAAGCTACATGCTAACTATTTTGGCTAATTCAGACATTTTTCCAGTTTTTTGGGGGCTATTTTGAAGCATTTTTTTCAGCTACATGCTAGCTGTTTTGGCTAACGTAGGTATTTTTTTAGGCTAATTTGATATTTAGCTAACATTTTAGCTGGATATCAGCTTCAGCGTTTTCAGCTATTGGCTACAGTGTTTTAAGCTATCAACTTCAGCAGTCAAATTCAGCTTAAAGCATTCACACTAGTATTATCACAGGTGATGATATATATCTAGTTCATAATTATATTAAAAAGTTACAGTTTTAAAATTTAAAAAATCTAGTCTTAGAGTGTTCAATAAATATTTATCCTGTTTGGCCCACGACATAAGGTGTGTTTTGGATTTTGGCCCCCTGTGCGATTGAGTTTGACACCCCTGCTATAAGATCACGGAATACACAGTTTGACCAACGGAGGCAAATTGGGAAAAATGTAAACTTTATTGCAACTTTGTCTTTCTACATTCTTGATTCACATACAACAGTCATGGAGATAATCCCAAACCCCTAAATCCAGACAGTCTACCCAGATTTGACGAGGCTTGTTAGTAAGACACATGGCAAAGAAGCTCAGTTGACAGAAGAAAGGAATAGCAAATCAAGCATTTTATAAAACGTACCACAGCAATTCTTAAAAGCCTCAATGTGGAAGCTAGGAAAGCTCCGTTCGTGGTTCTGGAAGATCACAGCTCACCCGCTAGACATTCTGCTCTAAGAGATTAAGACATCAATGTGATCACCACATTCTGACATAAGACATTCAGTAACCTGATTAGCTTCATTCCACCTGAAAGTAAACATGTTCAATCAGCTACTGCGGCGGTTGAATCATGGAAGACACGTCTCCTGGCCCGTTAAGAACACCAGAAACACACAAAAGACAGTGAAAAGTCATGTAAAGAAAAGGCTCCTTATGGTTAGAATTAAGAATAAGGTTAAAGCAGACATCAAATAACATCATGTTCTACCAAACCACCAACAAAGAAGAGCTCAAAGTGAAGGTCAAGTTAGATGGCCACTCGGCAGATTTCCCTGCCGCACGTTCTCATGTCTTCCTGATTATTCACAGCTTTTGTCAACTTCTCTGTGGGAATTAGGGTTTAATATTAAACATTTAGTTGAAAACTGTCTTCATGCTAAAAGCACAAGACCCAAAAATATCTCAAAAATATCTAAAATAAAAAAAGTCTCCAAATTCTTTAGGCACTTAGGTCAGGGGTCGGCAACCTTTAACAGTAAAAGAGCCATTTGGACTGGATTTCTACTGATCAGAACCTAGAAGGACCCACATAGTCTTACTTTAGTCTTTAAGAAATTTGGTTTTGCATTTATGACCTTATTTTTTTTAATAATAAATATAAATTATGTCTATTTTTTTGGCACAAACAAGAGCTAAAATATAAACAGAACCCAGTATCTCTTAAAATGTTATATATTTTTTCTACTTAAAAAAAAAAAAAAAAAGATAATCTGTACCAAACAAGATCATCTCGGTGCAGCTGGTAACCAATGCTGTGCAGCATAAGATAATATGTGCTTTAAACTCATAAAAGATCAAACTTTTACCAAAGTTTTGCTTTGAAGATAAAATCTGTGCATTAAAAGAGTTGAGCAAACAAAACGTCTTCAGGTCAACAGGGATGTAAAAACCTACAGTTTGTGATCTATGTGCACCTCAACCATTAATTTATACATTTTATTAAATGGACAGCATTTCTAAAACCTAAATTTAACAAATGCCAATTCAGTCATCCTTATTTTTTAATGCTATTTTATTTTACTTAGTTTTTGTTCTTTTCTCCCTCTTTGTCCTCAGCAGTCTTACACGGCTGGGTTTTGTTATTTTAGTTTAGGGTTGGAGCGCAGTAGTCTTAGTTTGTTGGCTTTGTTTATTTGTTTTACTTTAGGTAGTTTTGGTTAGGCAGCCCTTAGCAGGGAGCTGCAGACTCCGATGGTCAACTGACTTATTTTATTTTTTGCCAAAAAGCCGCCATGGAAAGATACAAGAGCCACAGGTTGCAGACCCCTGACTTAGGTCAACATGAACACTGATATGATTTTGGTTCAGACTGACTTTACTTCATATTTCAAAGGAAGATATGCTACATACCCAATGTTGCCCTTTTCCCCCTAATATGAACCAATTTGTTTGATCTCGTATTGATCTCTAAAGATTTCTTCACGTGAACTCCTCAGAGATAAAGAAACCTTTTAACATGTGTGACGATTGTTTAAGAAAAATGGAGCTCTGCTACAGCAGACTAACATTAAGGCAAAAGCCTGGCCTCTGGTTGGTCTGGTGTGTCCAACACATCAGCTGAAGATTTCTAGGAAAATGCGTTAAGGCCTTGATGGCATGAAATAGATTAAGGCTTTGAAACAATGACATTCAGAAACCATCAACTCTGGCCTGGTCATTTCAAGTTAAAGCAAAAAAAAAAACTCTAAGAGTGAGCAAGACTTGTGTTTTCATGGTATCTCCATGTGCAGGTTTCTTTGTCTAAAGATCTTCGCAGAAAGTTTTGGCCTAAAAAAACAACTTTCTTTTTCTTCATTTCAACATTTGGTCTTTGTGAGTTAATCAGACTGTTTTAGCCAACAGGTCTTTGTTCCTCCCAATCACTGGGTAGCAGCAACTAAAATGTTAAAGACTGTAGAAAAGCTGTACGTAAACACACATTTTTTTTTAGAAACTATACAAAAAAGCCCAGAACCAAAACAACAAAGAGGTAAGTCCGATGAACACATTGTTTCTGTAAAGGAGGAAAATGCAAAAAAATAAAGCAACAAAAACAAATTTGATCTATAAAGTGCAAGTAAACATTTTTTACATATCACCTCAAGGCAGGGCTTGACACAGATCAATGGTCTCTAGTGGAAAAGTGCATGTTGACAAGACCATAAGTCCTTTTTAAAAGAAGTAACGTAATTGAAACAGTAACTGGATAAGGAAGGTGATGCCGCCAGTTGGCTCAGCTCCTCCGAAAGAAAACAGCAACGTGCTCCAGAGGAACAGGGTAGTCCTGCAGAAACGTCCCGCCGTCAAACACCTGTGCACTCCGACTGTCCTGCCACTGGAACCCTCCGTCAGGTAAATAAATATCCCTCTGCACAGCCCCTTTCTCCACCACCGGGGCCACCAGGACCTGGAGACACACAAAAGTCAGTTCTGGCTTCTTGGGGTCTTTCCTCCGACAGAAATTCACCAGGGCAACAAAACTGATTAACTGCGTAAAGATCCATCCATGGAAAACACTGAATGAGTTAGGTGGGCTGTTCTGATCACATTTACCAAATATCTTCTAATGGTACCCCTGACAGTTATTCCAAAAATGTGTCAGCCAAGCAGGCATCTATTAGAGACCGGCATCTATTGGACACTGGCATCCATGGGAGACCAGCATCTATTAGAGACCAGCGTTTATTGGAGATCAGCGTCTATAAGAGACCGGCGTTTATTAGAGATCAGCATTTATTGGTGATCGACGTCTATTAGAGACCAGTGTTTATTGGGGTCCGGTGTTTATTAGAGACTGGGGTCTATAAGAGACCGGCGTTTATTGGAGACCAGCATCTAATAGAGACCAGCGTTTATTGGAGACCGGCGTCTATTAGAAACTGACTTCTATTGGAGACTGGCGTCTATAAGAGACCGGCGTTT
>NC_050517.1:29470056-29485958 GCF_002922805.2 Oryzias melastigma | reverse complement strand
CAGGGCAACAAAACTGATTAACTGCGTAAAGATCCATCCATGGAAAACACTGAATGAGTTAGGTGGGCTGTTCTGATCACATTTACCACATATCTTCCAATGGTACCCCTGACATTTATTCCAAAAATGTGTCAGCCAAGCAGGCATCTATTAGAGACCGGCATCTATTGGACACTGGCATCCATGGGAGACCAGCATCTATTAGAGACCAGCGTTTATTGGAGATCAGCGTCTATAAGAGACCGGCGTTTATTAGAGATCAGCATTTATTGGTGATTGACGTCTATTAGAGACCAGTGTTTATTGGGGTCCGGTGTTTATTAGAGATTGGCGTCTATAAGAGACCGGTGTTTATTGGAGACCAGCGTCTAATAGAGACCAGCGTTTATTGGAGACCGGCGTCTATTAGAAACTGACTTCTATTGGAGACTGGCGTCTATAAGAGACCGGCGTTTATTGGAGACCGGCATCTATTAGAGACCAGGGCTACCAGAGCTACCCAAAAGCTACTTGCAACACCAATAAGGTTTTTGGGTTTTCCGGGTCCGTGGAAGGTCATAGAGAGGGGGAGCTTGATATAAGAATGCAGGCCCTTTGACGCTCGTATGGCTACCTCAGGGGACGTCATGAAAATGGAACGTACCATTGTTGTCTATGTGGTATTTTTTTTTTAAGTGTTCGTCAGAATAATGGAAGTTACATGCACTTATAACATACAGGTATGGTGTCCTTATGCCCCACTAGTATTACTATGTAAAGTATTAATAACAACTGCCCTCATGGTTAAATGCAGTCTCCCAGCATAAAGCAGGCAAACCTGTGCAGGGGATGAAGGTAGTGCACGTATCACGTGAACAGCACTAACAGGATCCTTGTTCAGTCTGCAAGACGTGGAGGGTTGAAAAAAGGAAACATTTCTATGACACGTCTGTGTCTCACCTACTTCCCCCTTACTTACCCTTACATGTCGTAGAAGTGTTTACTACGACCTGTCGCCTGCAGCACGCCCGTAGATAAACATGAACATTTCTCTATACAGTTCACTGAGCAATCTATGACCTTATACAGTATTTCCTGTGGATCACCTGTGTGCCCCAGACAAGGGGTGACCCTCAGACGCCAGTATCTGCCAGTAATGACAGCAGAGACAAAGGCTTTTGAGGGCTTCAGGGAGTATTCTGAACCGGCACACATTCTCATCCTGACCCTTGACGTTTTGGGCGTCCCCAACTCGTAATCTTTTGACGTGCTGACTGTTCGTAAAATCAAGGGTCCTCAACCCTTGGGAATACAGTACTGGATGCGCACTGGTCCTCAGGATACGTCCAGTACCGTTACCCTAACATAGTACCAGCACCCTAACCTTAACCCAGTACTGGTTCAACTCCAGTACCGCATCTGGTACTGATTCAGATCTGGTACCTCATCAGGCCTGGTGTCAGGTTAGGGTTAGGGTACCTAGGGTGCAACGCGTCGCTGTACTGAACTGGTACTGGTTCGCGGTCTGCAGGTCGTGGACCAATGATTTAATGGAAGCAGTAGGCAAATCGAAAAATGACAACTTGGGGATGCAAAAAAGGCAAAAAGGGACGTGCAGAGGTCCTTAACCCAGTGTTTTTCAACCAGTGTGCCGCAGCACCCTATTGTGCCGTGAGAGATGGTCTGGTGTGCTGGGGAAATTACACATTTTCACATATCTAAAACATTTACTGTCACTAGGGTATCAGCTCTGTGTTCATCCATACGGACTCAGATTTAAAAGACATTTTTCTTTGATTCTATAAATGACTAATCAAAATGACGTTAACGCAATCTGGCCGCAAAACTACCCGCTAGCTCTGCTTTTAGAAAAGTCCCGCCCCCCTTCAACTGTCTTCGCCAATCATTGTTGGAGGCTTAATCACGTCATCCATCTGACTCATTAGAAGTGGTTAACGTCCTCACTTCCTTGTTATAATTCGGCTCATAAAGTCTCGCAGTTCCAACAAAAGAACAGCTAAAGCTCGTGTTTAGCGGTGTAGCTTCCTGCAGGTCAGACAGTTTAAAAAGTGAACAAAACATGAAGCTCAGAGACGTGAGTCTGCCCAGCATCTGCGTCAGTTTTTTGCACTACATCCCCCATGATACATTGGGTTAAAGTGACAGCGCCTCTGCCCTGCAATGACGCTTCCCGCTTTTTCTGCTTCAATTATTTAAAAAAATGCACACAAGATCGTGGAAGGACTGAACATCAATACAGACTAAAAATGTTTTACCGTTTTGGAAGCTTGTGTGCTGCGGAATTTTTTTCTAGGAAAAAGAGTTCCTTTGCTCAAAAAAGACTGAAAACACCGCCTTGACCAAACATCACTATGGGACGAATTGGGAGTGAGAATGTGTTGGATCGAGAAAGCTTAATGTGCTTTAAAAACCATTCGATGGGATTCTTTTTTTCTGCCCCTCATAGTTGAAGTGATGTTCATCACAGACCTCTCAGTTTTAAGTGGGACGACATGCAGAACTGGTGACTGTAAAAACACTGTCTTGTCCCTCAGTAGTTTGGCCCTGCATATGTGAGAGCAGCCTAACAAACCTCAAATTGAAGTAGTGTGATAGTTCTCCTGAATATGGAAATAAATAGGTCATAAGGAATTACCTCGTCTCCAATCAAGAACTGGTCATCAATGGTGAACGTGAAGGGATCAGTGGGACTGAGCCACCACATCGGCCGGTAGATGGGATTTCCTGTCATCTGCCACTCGTCTGCATACTTCTCAATCAGTGGGACCACATCCTTCTGGTGCTTCGATATGTAGGTCCGAGTCAGGTTTAGCAGCTGTGGTTCAACAATCACTTTGGTTAGCAAAACCACTGAGGCGGAGAAAAACAGTTTTCATTCACTCAACTAAAGCATTAAAACAAGTTCAATACAAGAAAGAATATAAGTAGTGAACATGTGTCAAAGTCAAGGCCCGGGGGCCGGATCCGGCCCTCTTGGTAACTATATCTGGCCCTCCAGATCATTTTATTTTATTGTTATTAATGGCCTGATGTTATCTTATTTCTAACTTGTATAATTTTCACAAAATATATTTTAAGGAGAGTAAAATATTGAAAGTTATTTAAGGTTTAAGTTGATTTATTCTGGAATAATATTCATGCATTTTTATTCATAATTATGTTAAAAAGTTACAGTTTTAAAAATGAGCATTCTGCTAGCTTTTTGGAGTATTTTGGCATTCACTAAAAAATTTTAGGCTTTTTTGAAGATTAGCTAATATTACAGGTACACGCTAGCTATTTTGGCTAATTTCTGATTTTTTTTCATTTTTTTTAGGCTATTTAGGAGTTTAACTAATATTTTAGGATCATGCTATCAATTTTAGCTAATTAGACTATTTTGTTTTTTGGGCTGTTTGGGAGTTTGGCTTATATTTCAGCTACATGCTAGATGTTTTGACTAATTTTGGCCTTTTTTTCCATTTTTTAGGCTATTTTGAAGTTTAGTTATTTTTTCAGCTACATGCTAGCTGTTTTGACTAGTTTAGTTGACACGTTTGTTAAGTTTTTAGATTAATTTGACATCTAGCTAATATTTTAGCTGGCTATCAGATTCAGCATTTTCAGCTTCAACGTTTTTAGCTATCAATTTCAGCATCTTCATCTATCAGCACTAGCATCTTCAGCAGCCACATTCAGCTTACAGCATTCACACTAGCATTATTGCAGGTAATGCTATATATCTAGTTCATAATTATGTTAAAAAGTTACTGTTTTAAAGTTAAAAAAATTTAGTTTTAGTGTATTCAATAAATGTTGATCCTGTTCGCCCCGCGACTGAAGGTGTGTTTTGGATTTTGGCCCCCTGTGCGATTGAGTTTGACACCCCTGAAGTAGTGGACCCATAAATTATGTTTGCACTTTCTTTCATCTGATCATGTAGATGAGACAATAAAGACACTTTTAACTTAGTGACTTCATCGCTGTTGTCCTTAGTTTCTACTGAGCCAAACATCTTCAGCGTTTCTGAGAAGGTCACATCCTCTGTAATATCCGTGACTCAAACAAAATTTGACCACGTCTTTAGGAAAATGTAGTTTTCATTAGCAGGACTGCGAGCATTTGGAATGAGCTGAAGTCACAGCATGGGTTTGAGTGGATTTTTCTCTAATTGAGAAGCCAGGCATGTGTGGCTTTGAGGTTTTTCCACTATTTGATGGAGGCGCTGTCGTTCCAGTGACCTGTCTGCGACTGTCTCGAGTCTCACCGACTCTGGAAAGAAAGGTGCACATTCAAACTTCAGCAGAATTTCCCATAAAATCTTAATTTACCTCATGCAGCACGGGGGCCTGCTCTCCACTAAACATCCACTAACTTCATCCAGCTTTCTAAGTGAAGCGGCGCTGCATACCAAAATGGAAAACTCGCGGCTGTCAAATGTCTAGCTGTCCAAAAGGCCTATTTTTATCCTTGTCACGCGATACAAGTCATAACCATGCCATTTTCCTGTCTTCATCCTCTGCTACTGGGAAAAAACACGTCCGATCGTTCCCACTCTGCCACACTTGTCAATTACTCGTGGAAATCTTAATCAGCTCAATAAAGTATTTTTCCAAGACTTGTCCTCAAATTCATTATCATTCCAGCCCAAACGGTCATTGAGCCATAAATCCAGAACAGAGGCTGTAATTCAGAACAGATGGACTCTAAACCACAGGTGAATGAAACCAGGAAAGGAGGGGCGGGTGGAAAACTTCTCATCCTCTGAGGGAACATAAACTCTTTTGGGAACCTGAGCCGCATCCATGAGAAATTCCAATATCACTTGAGACGTCATTCTCTGTTTTCCTGCTGCCGGAGTCCAGCTCAGGATGATTCTGGTCTTAGAAGCGGGAACGTCCTCGTACGGGTTGGGGGGGGGAGTGGGTTTATAAAAACACATCTGGTGGAAGAACATGTTCCTCCTGCTTTCAGAACATCGTCTCACTTGATAGCTTTGCAATAAATCCCGTGAAGTTCGTCACCTTAGCAGCTGATGGTTTGTCCCGGCTGTGAGGAGCTGAAGAACTTCTGACCAATAAAACACCGTCTCCTAATTGCAAAAGCTGCAACCATTGACATGTATTACTGACTGGACATATCAAGGTGTTAACCTCCCCCATAGAAAATGACTTTCCTCCGGCCCTCGTGAAATAGGCGATACGCTGCTGCCATTTTGAAACCCGTTGAAGGGATTCGTCCGAGTCGGTCTGTAATTTGAATAACTTGCGATAAAGAAAAAATATCTTTACAAAAATTAGGATTAGAAAGAAGATTTTAAGAAGAATGCATCAAAGAAAAATTGGTTAGTCTAACAAATAGAATGAGTAATAACTGTCTAGTTGTCAAAGGAAGTCTATGGGACTTTGGTCTCTTGGAGTCAACAGGTACTTCCTGTTTGGGACACGAGAGGGGAGGGGTTGATATGTCCAGGGATTTCTACTGTCAGTGGCTGCAACTCTTTTCTGTGACATCACACACTAACAGTGCTTTGATTGGTGAAGAAAGCATCACTTTAAGGATTAAAGATTATCCACATCATTTAGTCCAGATTAAACCAGCCCAATTTTGTGATATTGGGCTGTATAAATACAATTGAACGGAATCACTTTGACTTTGACTGTGTATGAGAACTGGACTCAGTGACTCCTCCCCCCAGCGTTTAAAACAGGAAGTGCCCAAAATCCCATTGACTGCTTTAGAGAAATATACGGCTGTTATTCAGTCATTCTATTGGTCAAAATAACCTTTTTTTTTTTTACATTTTCTTGATAATTTACCTTTTTTTCAGGATATTTTTTCGGTCGTTCAAGTTCTTCATGTTATAAACTAAACAATCAGATGCCTCAATAAAAGTAGGTGGAGCCAACTGGCCCCACGTCCAACATTCAAAATGTTTGATTAACAGATCATGTGTTTCTAGTGGTAGGGGTGTGGCCTTCCAACAAGCTCACTTCTGATTGGCAGGAGTGGTTGCCATAGAAACTCAGACTGACTCATTGCTTACTGACAAAATCTGGCTTCACAATGGCGGCGTCCATACTGTATTAAAAAAAAATTGTAACCGAATTGACTTCATTTGATTGGAGCCGGAATAATGCATTTTGTATGAATGAGGTCACTCGGTCCAGTTCTCTGATACAGTCTATGGTTCTGGAACTTGGACTCTTATAGTCTCCAGCAGCTTTAGGACCAATAGAACCAATCAGCGGTGAGGAGACACTCTGAGCTGAACACCTCCCACAGGATTTTAATAATCAAGCTTAGCGTAGAGAAAACGTAACACACCTGCAGCAGTAACAAAGTTCATAAATGAGCAGTGAAAGTTCTATCCTCTCTCAGCTGGAACACAATGGCATCATGGGAAATGTCCATTCAATAAACCATTCACAGCCAAACTTCATCATCAGAATTCAAATGTCTCTTTTTGCCTTTTCCATTTTAAAAACACAAACAGTGACAAACACAGAAAAGATTCATTTCCAAAACATGGAGGCCGTATAGACAGGATACCTGGTCCTCTCCGCACACCCAGGGAGGGGTTTTGAAGGTGATAACTGGCAGAAAGGCTGCCAGCTCCAGCCAGCGGATGAACAGTTCCTCATCTGTGACCGGTTCTCCAGACAGAGAGCCTCCTGCCAAGACGGAAAAGACAGATGAAGGTTTTGACGGGATGATGATCAGAAAGATCCGAGAACCTCCACCAATCCAGAGTCCCACTCCCATCCTCTCCTGATCTGTGTTCTCAGTGTTCTCAGTCGTCTTTTCATGATGATTATTGCGTTTTTAGCCAGAATCAAAAACCGTGTTGTTTTCAAGGACATAGTTTCTGCAGAGCGGCAGGAGTTTATCAGAAGTTCACCTTTTGGGGGGGACCATTCGCGAGGAACAACCCCGTCCCCCTTTCCTGTCATCTGTCTACACTCTCTCTCAGTAGCTTACATCTCCTACCTAACATCAACGGTGCAACAAAAACGGCGAGCAACATCAGAGCGGTCCAGTTTGGATCCAGATTCCAGTTCAGATGAGGGAAACAAAGACGTTCATTTTAACGTAGTTTTAAAAAGGTACAAGAACGGGTTAGAAAAACCAAAAACACATTTTTTTGATTACTTCCTTTCAAAATAAAAGACTTCCTGTTCCACATAGGATCATCCCACCCAATGGTATTTTCTCTTGATGTTTCGTAGGTCTACTTCTCTACTTACTACTGCTGTTAACCCTTTTTTTACTTCATGATCCAAAATAAATTTATAAAAATATACTCATTTATAAAGTAGAAGAGTAATCGTAGAGCATGTGAGGTCCTTTGAGGTGTTGTAATGTCAGCACACAAACACCTCAGCCATAAACCGAAATCAGGGGTCGGCAACCTTTAACAGTAAAAGAGCCGTTTGGGTTCATGTTCAACTGATCAAAACCTAGAAGGAGTTCTACATTAGCATTTAAGAAATTTGTATTTGTATTCATGACCTTATTTAAAAAATAATAATAAATATGAACTATGTCTATTTTTGTCTCAAACAAGATAAAAAATATAAAAAGAGCCTAGCATCTCTCAAAATGTGATTTTTTTTTTTTTACTTATTGTCAAAATAAAAGATGATCTGTGTCAAACAGGATCCGTCCGAACACTGATCTAAATCCATCAGAACAGCAAAGGTTCTGAAGCCCACCAGGACGGTTTTCCTACCGACGGCGTCGGGAATGAGGAAGTTGTATCCCAGGAGAGTGTGGTGAAGCAGCGAGGGAATGACCGCCTTCAGCCCCAGCGAGCTCCAGTCGGACTGCAGTGGCGTCATCCTCACAAACAGCGGCTTGTGGCTGGACCTGAGGGCACAAGGACAGGTGTCTTCAGGGAGGGGGGCACCGCATGCACCCCACAGGAAAAGAAGCTGGGATACCGTGTGGCGGCGGTCATGACGGTGGAATCTCCCATCCTGGCGGCCAGGTCAGCCAGGAGTTCGATGTACTTGTCTCCTGCCAGAGCGGGCGGGGACCGCAGGGCCTGCTCCTCGAACAGATTCCCCTCCCCCCCTTCAAGCGTGACGTACTCCATCCCTAAATGGGTCTGCAGCGACCCGAGTCGGTCCAGGAACCAGCTCACCGCTCCGGGGTTGGTGAGGTTCAGTTTCACGCAGAAGTTCCCTCGCCACCGACTCATGATGGGAATCTGGGGAGCATCAACAGGGAGGGGGTCAACTTAAGGTGTGTGTGTTTATCCCACTTCAGAAGAGCACAGGTGTGTAGGGGGGGGGGGGGTGATCATTATGCTAAATGTTGTTCTCAGGGAAACAGTTTTTGGGTCTCACCAGCTTCCCCTGGGGGGCGGAGGGCAGGCTAAGCCAGTACGCCTCGGTACCATCAGTCAGGGAGGAGTAGAACCGTGTGCTGTCCACCCCCAGGAAGGGGGACAGGGTTATGGAAATGTTGAGAAGCTTCACGAGTGGGAGGTCCCTGGTCAGTCTCTTGGACGGCCCCCTTTTCCTGCTGCTGAGGAAGTCGTGGTCCTGGAGGAAGACCAGAAGGGGCGGAGCCAGTTTGAGCGGGGATTTCAAAATTCTCAAAAATTCACAGATTTAGATTAAAGAGATTTAAAGAAAAAACCTTAACAAACTTAAAAAACCATTCACACATCCACGAATAAATATCACAAAAGATTGAAACTAACTACATTCACTAATCTTTAAAATTACACACAAATCACTTGTTACGCACACACAAAATCACATTTACATACAAATTTGATGTGAGGCTCTTGTCACGTCTCCAACATGCATCAACGTGTGATGCGTTAAAATGCTGCTAGAATGCTGGGTCATCAGAGTTTTCTTTTCAGCCGCTTTGGACTTAGATTTATATTATTTGGTGAAACTTGACATTTTCCCACTTTCTTTAACTGATATGACCCGCAAATTGTTACAAAAAGTTTAAATAAGCCTATTTATAAACACTTATTTCTTTAAAAATAACATTTTCTAGAACCGATCACCTCCTCTCAGCCCCCCCTCCCCTGACAGCACCCCCAGCACGAGGCTTTCCCGACCGCTGGTCACGTCATTTCATAATTCTTGTACTTATGCACACAATGTATTGTGTGAGTTAAAAATCAAGAACTACGCACGCACAAAATGAGGTGATACTAGTTTCTCTCCACAAGGAGCCGCATGGCTGCTTTAAAGTATCAGAAAACCTGAGATTCCAAGAAGTTCAGAGTGGTTCCTCTCATGTCCCCCCCCAGCTGGAAGCAGGAACATGCTGTTCTCCAGTGTGAGAATTCTGCGAGCGTCCAAACAGAATGGGCTCTGTGAGACCCCCCAGCACCGACCCCCGGTTGGAGCCCAGCGTGAGGCTGGTGTCAGGATCACCTGATCCCGTTAGTCTTGGCTGAGGTCCCATCGGATCTGCGCCCCCCCCCAAACAACCTGACCTGCTCCAGGAGGTTCTGTTTTCTGTTCTCGACTTTATTTGTGCGGTAAGGGAATGACCGACCCGCAGCAGAAGAGTTCAGAGTCGCTCCATCATCAGATCAAACACTGACGCTCCTCTAGTGCGGACACGCCCACAGAACCGCCAGACCTTCAGGAAAAGCTACTTTGGATCATCTACATCCAAAGTATGCTGTAAAAGGTCCCTCACCTGGAACCCCGGCGGGTCAGACACTCTGGCCTGAAGGAACCGGACATGGAGGACGTATCTCACTGACCTTCAGCTGAGGTAAGAGGAGACGGGATCCTGCAGGAGAACCCGCCTCCTCTTTTCAGAGACAAATCAAGCTTAGCTGCTCAAAGAGCCAAAATGTTGGTTTGACCTTTGTTTTCATGAACAAGGTCACAATAGTTTGTTCTGCAGCCACTTTAGACTGACCTGAGGTTGAACTTCTCTCAAGAACATTTAGCTTTAAAACAAACCGGAAGGCCAAAAACCTGGTTGTACTTAAAGGACAAATTCCGTTCAAATAATCTTTTTGAGCTTCTAAGTTTACTATATTGTCCATTGTTCACTATAAACAACTCCAAAACAGTTTTTTGGTCCATTCTCGAATTTCTGAGCATTCTTCTAAAAATCTGCTCTCTGAGCACCAGCCCCTCCCAACCCAAGTAAACGAGTGGATCCTCACATTGTGATGTCACCAAGTGTGAACAGCCCCTTTCAGGAAGAGTCTGGACTGCCAGCACCGCCCCCAGGCTAACACACACCCACTTTCTCTATGGGGCTAGTGATGCTTTCATTTTAAATGCCATATAACTTCCAATTGAGTCCTGTCCCCAAATCCACCGGTCCTAACGAGAGTTGGTTACTTTAGAGGCCCTTTACAACCAGGAGAAGCCTAAAACCTGAAGACATCAAACCTGTAAATCAATTTTCCTCTTGTGTTTTTCAGGAAAAACTGGCCACAGAGAAAAAATATGGCGCCCAAATATTTATAGCCGAAAAGTCCCTCCCCCTGCCGGAACCGCACACAAAAAAAAACATAATTTGAAATCATTGGCTGGAAGTCCTCACCTGGAACCCCCCATGTGTTAATAAGCTTTTGACCTTTTTATTGGTTCTCTCTTTTTTTCGACTTTTTTTGCTGTTTTTCTCTGTGACTCTCTCTGAGTCAGAAATAAAACAATTAATTTTCTCTGTTCCATTTAAAGTTCATCTTGCACTCTAAACTGACAGTTACAGTTTATTCACATTTCAAAGTTTAAAAGCTGAAAGTTCTGAAAGTTTTTAAAATATCCTTCTTGAAAAGGCTTCTTAAAGTTTAGGAAATTTACACAACCGGCTAAAGATGCGAAATTTCCGCTTCCGGTTGCAGATTGATTCTGGCATCACCAGAGGGTCCTAAAAAAATGTGATTCCAGTTCATTTGAAAATGTAAAAGGTGGAAGTTTTATCTTTGTTCTGTTGAAATCAGACATTCTGTTTTTAAACCAAATGAATTCGTTGGATGGAAATTTGAAAAATAAATGAATGTTCAGGTGAATTGAGGTCAACTGGTGAACTCCTAAAACTTAGCAGGTGAATCCTAAACCATGCTTATTAAGTGCTTCTAGACCCCCAAGCCCCTCCTCCTCTAAATGCATTTGTTGTTTGTATTCAGTCAGAATCAGAAGAAGTTCTTTGTCGTCATGGCGACAGCGATGAGCGGCTCAGGTTCTGTCCAGAGGAGAACCTGCAGCAGAGCGCGTGAAATGAACGGAGGAAAGGAACGGACCATTTCAGAGAGGAGGGTGGTGGAATGCTCGTTGAGGCTGATGACCCCCTCCCCCAGGTGGTGTCTCCTCAGACGGTTGGAGAAGGTCCTCAGCTCCCTCTCCACCTTCTGCCCTGAGTCCACATTGGTGAGCAGCTTCCAAAAGGGCAGCCTGTCGGACACATGGGGGCGGGGTCATTCAGGAGCTGATGAGTAACACCCCCCAAAATCCAGAAACCAAACTCACCTCAGCGCCTTCATGCTGGGCAGCTCTCTGCTGCGCTGCAGCAGCTGCAGCTGAGCCTCCTGGTGAGCGGCCCGGAGGTGGGGGGCCACGCACACGCTGTACTGCAGCAGGGGGCGCTCCAGACCCGGCCGGGACTGCAGGCAGAACTGCTGCCGGCTGTCTAGGCCCAGCTGCAGGGGGCTGTCGGGGGGGACCAGCACCGCCACGCCTGCAGGTCACAGGAAACAAAACATTACGACCATGACGGGATTCATCAGGACAAACGGAAGGTCGTCCTGCAGGTCCAGGTCCTGTAGCATCAGGTCCTGCAGGTCCAGGTCCTGCAGGCCATCCTACAGGTCCAGGTCCTGTAGCGTCAAGTACTGCAGGTTTAGGTCCTGTAGATCCTGCAGGTCCTGCTGGTCCTGAAGGTTCAGGTCCTGCAGGTTCTGAAGGTTCAGGTCCAGTAGGTCGTCCTACAGGCACACGTCCTGTAGCTTCAGGTCCTGTAGATCCTGCAGATCCTGAAGGTTAAGGTCCTTCAGATCCTAAAGGTTCAGGTCCTGCAGGTTCTGCAGGTCATCCTGAAAGTTCTGGCTCTTGCAAGTTCAGGTCGTCCTACAGGTCCATGTCCTGTTGGTCCTGCAGGTCTTCCTGATGGTTCAGGTCCTGCAGGTTCTGAAGGTTCAAGTCCTGCTGGTTGTCCTGAAGGTGCAGGTCCTGCAAGTCCTGAAGGTTCAGGTCCTGCAGGTTCTGAAGGTTCAGGTCCTGCTGGTTGTCCTGAAGGTGCAGGTCCTGCAGGTCCTGAAGGTTCAGGTCCTGCAGGTCATCCTGAAAGTTCAGGCTCTTGCAGGTTCAGGTCCTGCAGGTCGTCCTACAGGTCCACGTCCTGCTGGTCCTGCAGGTCTTCCTGATGGTTCAGGTCCTGCAGGTTCTGAAGGTTCAGGTCCTGCAGGTCATCCTACAGGTCCACGTCCTGCAGCTTCAGGTCCTGGAGGTCCTCCTGAAGGTTTTAGGTCCTAGTCCTGCTGGTCATCCTGCAGGTCCAGGTCCTTGAGCTGAGCATCTGTGCAGAACATCAGGACGGGTTGATGAAGAACGGAGCTGCAGCATCATCGGTTCTCCTCACGCTGTTCAGAGGAGGAGCTTCTGGTTTAACCTCTCAGGACCTGAGCTAATGTTTGAGCTAATGTTTGAGCTAATTATGTTAACATGTCGTCACAGAGCCCCCGTTTAGCAGAATTAACTGCAATAGAAATAAAACCCAAAACTTAACCTCCACATACATGAACACCAGGTAGAGGTTGGAGAACCCTGAGCTTTTCTGTAGCTTCTCCTCGTTTTTGAGCTTCATCCTGGATGTTTGGAGAACATCTTCCTCCAGTTTGGGTCCTTCTGACTCCTTTGCTTCCCTGCTGATTGTCCTCAGCATCTTTTGATTTGGTTCTCCCCCAGAACTTCCTGAAAAACCTTTTGGACCCAGAAGGAAAATGAAATGACCTGATTCTGTGAAGCAGCAACTACTTGGCCCATGTGACTGAAGGAGAGGAATGCCTCCTCTTTCTCAGGTTACTCTCACCCCCCCTCTGACTCCCACTTTCTCCTTCTCACTATCTTCAGGGGTCAGTCCCACCTAAACCCATCAGCCAAAAACTGGAACCTGCAGCGATCAAGCTGGGTCTGCGGACGGAGCCTGAGCGGGTTCTCCTCAGACCTGCTTCTGGTTTCAACGTGCTGGACGTTCTCATGCAGGCCGGAAACTCACGTACGCGTTTATAATCAGATTATTTCAGATCAGCATTTAAGACGGGCTTAAGCCGCAGAAGAGCCGTCCACCTCACAGAGATTCTCACGTGTTTGCAATGGATAATGTCAAAGAGATCCTGGTAACGCCTCAGCTGCTTCCCACAAAGTATTAGGTCTCCGGCGACCCACAGCCGCTCGGGACGCGCAGACGCTCTGGCTGTGGATCCTCCAGTTAAAATACTGTAAAACATAAAACCTACAGTAGACCTGCAAACATGCAGTAGTTTTATGGACCAGAAGCAGAGACACCAGCAGGTCCTGCACACCTGAACGGTCATCCTCACAGGAAAGCACAGAGTTTCCAGGATTCCGTCTGTGGTTTCTGGTGAGCAGCTGAAGCCTTCAGGACGGCTCCTGGATTCCCACATTCAATCATTTCACAGGAGAAGGGATGAAGAGCGAGGACGGTCCAAACAAAGGCGTTCTCAGAACGGTCTCATGACGTTCCAACGATCCCATAAAACACAGAAAAATAACGAAATCCAAAAACCTTCAAGCAGCAGCAAGTTTCAGGAGGAACGAAGTTCTATGGACACACATGAAGGCCTTGCACGTACACACTGATGTGATTCACACACACAGACACACACGCGTGTTGGAGCATTAACAATGGAAATTCAGCTCCCGTGCCCAAACCTTCAACCTTCCTCTGCCGGCCCAGCGCTCCAGCTGGTGGAGGATCAGTCAGTAAGCTGCACAAGAAGAAGTTTTCATTGATGTTCTTCTTGGAGGGGGGGGGTTACATCAGGGGTGTTAAACCTAATCGCACACAGGCCCAAAATCCAAAACACACTTTAGGTCGCGGGCCGAACAGGACAAACATTTATTAAACACTCTAAAACTACATCTTTAAAACTTTTAACTTTTTAACATATTTAGGAACCAGATATATACCCGTGATAATGCTCGTGTGAATGCTGTAAGCTGAATTTGGCTGCTGAAGATGCTGAAATTGATAGCTAGAAACGCTGAAGCTGATAGCCAGCTAAAATATTAGCTGAATGCCAAATTAGCAAAAATACAAACAAAAAAATAAGGTTAGCCAAAACAGCTAGCATGTAACTGAAATGTTAGCTAAGCTCCAAAAATATCTTAGTAAATGCCTAAATAGTCCAAAAAGTTAGCAGAATGTCAATTTTTATGAATTATAAATAATAAAAATGCAGGAATATTGTTCCAGAATAAATCAACTTAAACCTTAAATAGCTTTCAATATTTTACTCCATAAATATATATTTTGTCAAAATTATACATGTTAGAAATGAGAGCAAGATAACACTTTGTGTTATTCTTTTATATGAAAAGTGCTATATAAATAAAGATAGATTTGATTTGAACATCGGGCCCATAATAACAATAAAATAAAATGATCTGGAGGGCTGGATAGAATTACCCGGAGGGCCGGATCCGGCCCCAGGGCCTTGACTTTGACACATGGGTTAAAGGGTAACCAAACCCTAAATCAACTTATTTTGGCGATTGACCTCAATAAATGGGGCTTTAAAAGTGCTGTCTGTTGGTCGTTGCCAAAATTTAGAAAAATTAAAATAAACTTGTTTAATTCTTGAAAATATGGTCATAAACCATATGTGTGCTGCCCCCTATAGGTTGAAACGAAGTATTACAGTTGAATTTTGTGACTGGTCAATCCATTGAAGTCATGATCTGCAGCTCCAGTAGTGATAACAGTCCTGTTCCTTTAATTTTTGTTATTCATTTGTTTATTATTTTTGGGAAATTGGTCAAATTCAAAGCCCTATTTTAATTTATTTTATCTGGACCTTAAATCATATTATAAAATAGAACACATGTAGAATCTGAAGGCTTTAAGAGCATTTAATATTTTAAAAGAACTGCATATTTATTAACTTTTTTGAGTTAACACATATCCCTGGTTTGTTGGTGTTTCATGTTGTGCCTGTTGCACTGTACTTGTACAGTTTGCTTTTACGTATTGTGATAAAAAGAAAAAAAATACACAAGTGAATGTGAATCTGAAAATTTGTAAATTGAAAGAATGTTCAAAAAAGTTTGTAAAAAAAAAAAACAGCCCCCCCGGGCTGCATTTTCAAAATTTGGCTGTGGGTGGTGTCAGCCTCCAACTTACCTGTAACTTTAGAGCTAAAGTTAGAACTCTACCTTACTTAGGTAACTCTAACTCTAACTCTACTCGACTTTTCTAACTCTAGAACTTTCAATATTTTTTGAAACTGCTTCCTCATCTGATCTGACTGGAACACCACAGAGGAACAAAGGGTCCTGATGGTTCTCCCCCCTCACAAGGTGGAGTGGCGCTTTAGGTCATGTGACCCGTGTTACATAACAGTGTGTGGAGGTGTGTGTATATGTGTGTGTTGTTTTGTTACACAGCTTCACTCTTGTTTCCAAAGTGGACAAAAACTGTTTTTCTCTTCAGCTGCAGACGTTTGATGTTTGCAGGTTTTTGCAGCTTCGCAGCGGCTGCATGGGAGAAGCTGCCCCCCCCCCAGCTCCACTTCACTGCTTCCTCAGGTCTCTCTGAGGTGGATGGAACTTCATGCATCAGACGGTGGATGCTGGGACGGGTTTGTGCCCCAGACGGGAGTTTTCATGAGCGGCTTTTTAATTTCACACAATGTTCCCTGTGTGAGAACAAAGATAATCTCCTTTCTATCAAAGCCTCTGAGG
>NC_050517.1:29466515-29470043 GCF_002922805.2 Oryzias melastigma | reverse complement strand
GGGGGGGGGGGGGGGGGCAGCAGCTCTCAGACCAAACACCAGATTAAGACAACTTGAGTCTAAAGTTCCCTGATTTAATGCCCCCCATACACACACACACACACATTCCACATCAGTCACATTAACCATTCACATCCGCCACCGGTTCCCACCTTCCGCTTCGCCCCGGGACAAAATCTGACACCCCCGAAATAACCTGGAGAATCACTGGAGTCCACAGGCCCCCGTCCAACCCGCTCTTTTTATAGGGACAAATGGTAATTATCACCCCCCCTCATTTAGGATGTGGGGGGGGGGTCTCCCTCCTCTGGGGTCTAAATGAATCAGCTGAGATGCTGCAGACGGATTGTTCCCTTTAGTTGGAGTTCTCCCATTGACTGTATACAGAGTACTGGACAGTTCCTGCCAGATGAAACAAATTCAGTCGCCATTTTTCCACAATACAGACATGTTGGAGCCGACGACAGCGATTGGTCCGAGTTGGTCCGAGTCACGTTACTATGGCAACTACTGTCACCAATCAGGGGTGAGCATTGCATTGTGGTTTATATTTGCAAATCTAGTGAGTATCGATGCACGCTAGTTTTTGCAAAGACTTCTGGGAAATTTCTAGTGCACTTGATTTTGGAATTAGTAGATTCGGACAGAACAAGAAAATGGATTATATAGTGAGTAGATGGAGAACTTGGACACAGCTTATAGGATTTTGGGTACTTCCTGTTTGGAAGTCACCCAGTCCAGTTCTCAGATACAGTCAGTGAGTTCGTCCTCCTGGCTCCAGCACCTGTGAGGTTTGTATGAAAGCAGCACAGAACCTCAACCCTCATATGTGCGAGTACTGTGGTTAAGATGAGCAGCTCCAGAGAACAGATGACCCCCGAGCCTCACCTGAGGAACCCAGGAAGTAGCGTTCCAGCACGGAGCCGAAGCCAGAGGGGGTGTTCCTCAGATCGCTGACCACAAAGGGCTGCATGGTGACGTTCTGATCGTTGATGGGCCAGGTCTGACCCCGGACGCCGGCCCCCCCGTACCACGACACGTTGGCCATGGAGAAGCAGCTCTGAAAGGAAACGTGCAGATTCATGCCAGGGCTGGGCGATACGGAGCATGTGGGTACCGATCAATGTGGTGGATGTGACACAAACCTCAAAATCTGTTTAATAGCTGTGAATAGTTTTTGTGAGTTTTCCATTTTAAAATGATTTGATAAACAGAATTAGGGCAATATTTTCAGTTGAATGGAAAACAGTTTGTTGAATAAAAACTTCTTGAAATTAAATAAAAAGCAAAGAAGTGAATGCAAAAGAGTCTACAAACCAAAAGAAACAAGTAACTATGCTACAAAAATAAACCAAAATGTTAAGAAAAATCAAGTGGTAGAAATACAAATAATTTATTAGCCTTTAAATTACGGCTGCGACAAACAATTATTAATAGTCGACTAATCACTGATTATTTTTTACAATTAGTCGACAAATCCGGCCATACAAAAAGTAGATATAAAACATATCTTAACCATCGTTAGCTTTAAACTAACTGAAAACTAGATATATAGCATTACCTGTGACAATGAAGATGCTATTGATAGCTGGAGATGCTGAAGCAGTTAAATGCCCAATTAGCCTAGATAAACTGGAGAAAAAGTCTAAGTTAACAGCTAGCACTTTGTTAAAATATTAGCAAAACTCAAAAACAGCTTTAAAAACTTTTTAAAAAGCCTAAATTAGCCAAAACAGCTAGCATGTGGCTGGAATATTAGCTAAACTCCAAAACAGCCTAAAAACTTGAATAAATGCCAAAATGGAAACAGAATGTCGTGATAACTTTCAACTTCACTACACTCTGACTCCATATATTATAACGAGTAATCCACTATTAAATTAGTTGTTGGCTATTTAAATAGTCGATTAGTCAACTAATCGTGGCAGCTCTACTTTATATAGAATAATAAAAACAGGTGAATCATCGGCAGCGACTCAGCTGGTCCGTTTTGCAGATACAGAAAAGTTTCAAACATGAGTGGAAATATCAACATCTGTGGATCGGTATCGATCCGAGACCAACTTGAGCTTGATACTATGGATATCTTGGATCGATCTCTGATCTGGACGGGAACAGGAAGGTCACGACAGAGGTACCTTGACCTCCGACCCCTCCAGGTGAGTAACTACATGAATTCTTGGTTTGAGGCTCCATCCACAGAACAGCTGAAGGGGGTCAAAGGGGAACGTTTCAGACTCATAGAGCTTCATGAGGGCCTCATCTGTTCCAAGACACCCCCCCACCCCACCCCACCCCACCCCCAAATGATTTGGGTCAGCACTTTCTAGAAATCTGTCTGGAGTGCTTTGTGAGCTGTGTGTTTTCCAGAAGAACAGATCAACCTCCACATCAACTCCCTCATGAATTCGGGTGGGGGGGGGGGTGGGGGTACAGTGAGGCAAAGTAAGAACATTTCAGCTGACAATTTGTTAAAAATCATAAAAGTAAAAAACCGGAGGAGCACAAAGTAAAAGTTCTGTCTCCTGTTTGATATTTGGGGGAAAACCTCGATTTTTTAGCTTCACTCTTTCAAAATAAAACCAAAGTCTTTGTGATGAGACTTTTGTTGCCTCGATTTTCCCACCGTTTCGACCCGCCTGTTTTTCACCTGAGCTCCAGTTTCCTGGAGGCGCGCGGAGGGGGCGCGTTTGGATGCTTTTTGCGCGCGAGGCGACACTTTGCGCACGGGCTTTCCGCGGACCCCGAGCGCGCACCCACCTTCAGCTCCACATGACAGTGCACCGGCGCCCACACCATGCTGTAGCACTCCGCCTCCGAGTCCTCTCTTAGCTCCAGAGAGATCTTCACGTCCGCCACCGAGTCCCACGTGTAGCAGAACTCGGTTTTGTTGAGCCAGCACAGATTCCTCACGAACGGAACCTCGGTGTCGGGGTTCCCGACGTTCCCCACATCTATCTCCACAAAGGTCCTGTCCTCCGCCAGAGTCTGGATGACCAACGAGTGGGTCCTCCTCTCCCAGATCAGCCCGCTGAGGGTCCCCCGGAGGATCCAGTTCTTGTTGGGCTGGTCCACCACCTGCCAGTAAATTATCCCGATGGTCATTACGAAGAAGACTGCGACCCCCAGACAGGCTATAGCTCCTTTCCAGGTCTCGTTCATCTCTTTGGAGCCCGTGTCCCAGGTCACCTCTGGAATGGGGCTGGGGTTCCTGTTCCGGGCGGGGGGCATGTTGTTTTAGTGATCAACCAAAAATCGAACTCTGGAGAGACCGCAGCAGTGTCGGCGCGTCAAAGAGCTCTGCGGCTGCGTGGTGTCATGGTGTTTCCTGCAGTGAGGAGCAGTCTGCTCATGGTCCGCGCGGTGCGTAACTGTGCGGCAGCGGAGCGCAGCGCGAAGCCGCGAGAAGGTCCGATCCCTGCGCGCCGGAGGATGAATGGAGACGTGACTGAGCGCAAAGCGCTGCAGGGAAAGCTTGCATTTGTAAACTGGCTGCAGTCAAATCACCCCCCTCCCCCCCCACACACA
>NC_050517.1:29396452-29466442 GCF_002922805.2 Oryzias melastigma | reverse complement strand
GCTTGTCCTGCACTTTCTGACGTAACGCCGGGCGGGGGGCGGGGGCCAATGTGTGGTTTGGGTGACTGTTGAACTCCCCCCCACTGTGAGGAAGAGGTCACGGGCCGCCTAGATAAGAGCAACTCCGCGCGCTGCCCGCGTGCGTGCTGGCGGATTCTCCGTGCGTAAAAAGTTGCCATCCGCTTTGAAAAACACTGAGGGAAGTCAGTGGACCGTGACAGCTTCTGGACACGCGCGCCGCACGCCAGATCACGTGGTGTCCCGAAATGAATCCAGCAAAACAGAGCAAAATAAAAATGTTTTCAAATTTACAGCAAAAATACAAACTTTTGAGGAAATAAATGAGTCCAAAAAATGAAGTAGAGTTCAGCGCTGATCCAGAGGAATCAAAAGAGTCCAGAATTCAACTGAAAAAGAATAGAAAAGAATATAAAAATACTTATTCATCCCAAGCAGGTAAATTTCAAAGTGTCTGCTGCAAAAACAAGAACACAATTCAACTTTCCAATGAAATTCTGAGACTTTAGAACAAAATGATCTCTGGAGAGAAGTCACGGAGTGATGCTGAAGCTGAACAGAACTTGAAGTGAACATCACTGAGCTTTCTTCTGGAGATCATAAGTCTGTGCTCAGGAAGTGAGGTTCTGAGTGGAGCTCATGTGCACAACGCTCCTCTGGAGAATGAGAGGTCTGACCGTCTAGACCAGGGGTCTGCAACCTTTAGCCCTGAAGGAACCATTTGGTCCAGTTTCTGACAGATCTAAATCCACCGAGAGCCGGAAACTTTAATACACAATATTTATGTTTTTGTGATCATTAAAAATCATTTAAAAATTCTAGATTTTAATTATTACAATATTACAACAGTGTCCATTTAGCTGCTTTTATTTATTTTACTTTTGACAGCAGCACGCACAAGTTCCTTTCAAAATAAAATACACCCATTGAGATCCTGCTGCTGCAGAAGTCATTTTAAAATAAAATGCAAGACAGATAAACATGATTCTTTTTATTATTAAGATTTTGGTTCACCACCATTATTTTTCTCGTTTTACTTTAAAATATAAACGACATTGAAATGGAATGCAATTATTTAAAAAGCAAAAATAAAACATTAAAAATAAATAGAGCTTTTTTTAAATGTATTTATTTATTTTGGATGTGAAGCCCAAAACAGGTCTGCAACCTTCAACACTTAAAGAGTCATCTGAGTTGGTTTCTCACTGACTGCAACCCAGCAGGAGACACAAAGTGTTAAATCACTCGTTAGAAAAAGACGACACTGTTTGCACTAATATTCAATTGTTGCTATTATGACAAATATAAATTAAATATTGATTTTTGATGCATGAGTAAAACATAAACATGATGAGAAAATATATGACATCCTTTCAAAATAAAAGACATCCTTTACCACTTCTCGATGCAGAAAATATAGTAGTGAGTTAAAAAAATGTAGAAAAAAGTTTATTTGACCTTTTGTGGTGCATCGCAGCCAGAAATTCATAAATCAAATTAACTACAATTAAATGAGAAATTAAGGGACTGTTACTGTATTTTTCTAACAATGTGGTTCACTTAAACTCCTTGAATTTGTTCAAAAATATAAATTCTGGTTGTACTTCCAAACCACCTGCTTTTAAAAATCTGTCAAAACGTTTCCGTTCGACTTTGTTAAAGTCAAACTGCTTGTTCAAGCATTACAGCTACCGTGGTCAGGAGCCTCACAGAGAGAAAGACTTTCCTTTTTTGTACACTTTACTGCTTACTTTTTTACTTTACAGGTACTTTCGAAAGCAAAAACATTTTTTAAGAGCTCCAGAGCCGCAGGCTGCAGACCCCTGTTCTAGATCATTTTTAACTGTTTTAAATTACTTTTGCTTCCAACTTAAACCACTTTAGAGTAATTTACCAAAATAAAGGAATTGTGGAGATTTTTATTTGACTAACGTGACAATAAAAACACAAATTTAAAGAATCATTTGCATTTTTCTTTAGAACTACGGAGCTGCAATAAAGGGATAAAAGAACCGCACGAGGCTCCGGAGTCACAGGTTGCAGACTCCTGGTCTAGATAGTCTGCATCGGTTTGCCGGTTTACATCTGCTGTCAGTCACCATGTGTGTGTTGAGTCAACACACACAAAAAACAAAGCAACAACAACAAAATACACACAATAATTCTGAACAAAATCAAGGAAATTCTGCTCGATTCCAGAAGAACTGGGACTTGAACGGCGCTGTGAGTCTTCAGGCTGAAAAGTTCTGCTTTGCTCCTGATGTCTCTAGATCAGGGGTGTCAAACTCAACAGCACAGGGGTCCAAAATCCAAAACACACCTTAGACCGAACAGGATAAACATTTATTCAACACTCTAAAACGAATTTTTTAGAACTTTAAAACCGTAACTTTTTTACATATTTAGGAACCAGATATATACCTGTGATAAAGCTAGTGTGAATGCTGTAAGCTGAATTTGGCTGCTGAAGATGCTGAAATTGATAGCTGAAATCACTGAAGCTGATAGCTAAAAACGCAGAAGCTAACCAGCTAAAATATTAGCTAAATGCCAAATTAGACTAAAAAAACAAAACAAAAAAAATTTAGGTTACCCAAAACAGCTAGCAAGGAGCTGGAAAAAATTAGCTAAACTTCAAAATAATCAAAAAAAGAAAAAGAGAAAAAGCCTAGATTAGCCAAAACAGCTGATATGAAGCTGAAATATTAGCCAAATTCCAAAACAGCATAAAAAACAAAAACAAAAAACCTAAATTAACCAAAACAGCTAGCATGAAGCTATAACATTGGCTAAACTCTAAAATAGCCTTAAAATAATAAAAAGTCAAATTACCCAAAACAGCTAGTGTGTAGCTCAAATATTAGTAAAACTTCGAAATAGCCTAAATAATTTTAGTAAATGAAAATAGAAGAAAAAGATAGCAGATTGCCAATTTTAAAACCATTAATTTTTAACATAATTATGAATAATAAATTGGCAGGAATATTACTCCAGAATAAATCAACTTAAACCTTAAATAACTTTCAATATTTTACTCTCTATAAAAATATATTTTGTCAAAGTTATACAAGTTAGAAATGAGTACAAGATAACATAGGGTCATTAATAACAATAAAATAAAATGATCTGGAGGGCCGGATATAATTATCCAGAGGGCCGGATCCGGCCCCCGGGCCTTAACTTTGACTCATGCCCTAGAGCATCAGCTGACATAACCTGAGGATCAGTTGCTCCTGTTCCCTTTTGACACATTTCAGCCCCCCACATCCCATTACTCTGGTGGGGGAACCTATGAGAACTGCTGCCTCCAGAGATCTGTGAAACCGTCCTGCAGGGCTCCGGCCTGCAGAGCTCCGGCCTGCACCCACTGCAGGTCATGCGATGGAAACCGTCCTGAGGCTGCTCGGAGCGCAGAGACGACGGTGCAGAGCTTGCAATCCTGCTCATGCACGCTCTGCAGACGACAGAGCGTCTGCACACATTTACGTCTGAACTTCAGCTTCTGCGCAGCCACACTCCTGGGTCAAAGGTCAAGCAAATGACTTCAGCCCAGGGGGGAGGGTCTAAACTCACACGCCATCCGGATTGCCCGTGGCCTCACGGCTAATTTTAGTTCGCAGACTGCTGCATGGCATGTCCCCTGTCCCCCCCCAAGGGAAAAACAGAGGAGCTGCCCCTCTGCCCCCTCGGCCCTCTCGGCCCCCTCGGTCCACTCGTTTGGTTTTGACTGAGTTTGATAGTGAGCGACGCAGACAAGCTAACGGTTTCTGGTTCCACGCCGCAGCGAGCCGCTGGCCTCCTTCACGCTGTGGCTTAAAACTCACAATAAAGTACCCCCTGTGGCAGCAATCCCAGCATGCACTGCTTCATCACCTGTGGATCCACCTGAAGCTTTCAGTTATGGAGTTATGTAACAACGACAGACACGGATGAGGACAGGTGAAGTTATTTGGTTGGAATCATTTCAGGGAAAAAACTGGGAGGTTCCAGACGTTTACGGCGTTTCAGCAAACTTCATCCACAGGAAACTAAAAATCACCGAGACGAGATCCTGAAACCAGAGACTGAAGGAAGTTACACAACTATAGAAGAAACTTAAACACACAACCAATGACACAAAGCCACACACACAGCAACATACACAATCACACACAACAACACATTTAAAGTTAGCAGAATGCAAATTTTTAAAACCTTAAAACTGCAACTTTTTAACATAATTATGAATAATAAAAAGGCAGGAATATTATTCCAGAATAAATCAACTTAAACCTTAAATAACTTTCAGTATTACTCCATAAAAATATATGTTTTCAAAATAATACAAGTTAGAAATGAGTGCAAGATAACATTAAGACATTAATAGCAATAAAATAAAATGATCTGGAGGGCCGGATAGAATTACCCAGAGGGCCGGATCCGGCCCCCGGGCCTTGACTTTGACACATGTCTTATATGAAAAGGATTGAACGATTACAAATTATTTGATTTAAACCTCCAGTGTTTTTAGAAATAAAGATTTAAAAAACAATCCAGTGAATGATGATGGTTTAGGATGTCTTCATAGATATTTCAAAGTCCTGGCGGTCATACCCCCCATCATGACCTCGAGCTAAGCAGCTAAAGCAGGTGAGGGAAGCTTAGAAAACATCCATCTTCTCCATCCAAAAACTAAATGGGTTTTTTAACCTTTAATTAACCAGGTGAAAAAACAGGACTGATTGAAGGATGAAGAATACATGAATAGACAAAAAAAAGTAGCTACAGAGAGAACCCTGAAGTTCCTCGGAGTTCCTCTCGGGTCAGAAACATCTGCTGACAGGTCCGACCTGCCCGGTTCTCCTGGGAGCTGCTTTCAGCTCAGACTCTGCTCGGCTCCTCTTTCTGGCCCCGCCCCCCCCCGGTCCACTGCAGTCAGACAGGTGCGAGCGGCTGCATGCCCCGACCCCCCTCCCTCTCTCTGTTTACAGCCTCATCTTCATCACGGAGGTTCAGATGCTCTTCAACAAATCTCAGCCGGATTACGTTTCCACCACCGACTGTCCGTCCTGGAAGAGGATCCCTCCTTCATGTGGACTTCCCTGAGGTTTCCTCTGTTTTTTTTCCTAGAATCATTTTTTTAGGAGTTTTTCCTCACAGAGGAGGATCGGTTTAACTTAGTCTGTTTGGTTTAGTTTAGTTTAGCAATCAGCTGTTGTTTATATTTTAGGACAGATTTTTGTTTTTTTTGTGTTGTTAATCCAATTTAGACAACTGTATTGTGATGTTGGACTTTACCACTAATGTCAACATGAACGCTCCTGTCCTCCTCGGTGTTCCCCTCTAACCGTTTGATGACCACGGACTCAGCCGTGACCGTTTCACTGCGGTTCTGGTGCCGTTTTCAGAACACTTCCTGTTGTGGTTGGAGACTTCTGGCCTGAAGCTAACAGCTGCAGCAGGGTTCAGAGGAGAAACCGGTTTCCCTTTCAGGCACCAATCATGAGCCACTGAACGTCACCAGCTGCCCAACAGAGCAGGAAAAGCAGCCGGCCGGCCTAAAACCCGACCCAGAAGAACCAGAACGAGAGTCCGACCTGCTGGTAAAACCTGGAGCTGAAACCATCAACAGTAAACCGGGTCTTTGTGAAAAAAGGTCGCTCTCTCTTCTACGAGGGCGGTGTGCAGAAACAGGCACATGAATTAAACTGGTGACAAGCAGAGCCGCGGATCCGTCCAAGGTCTACTTTTAGAAAGAGCAAGTCGAGGTTTTAGGTTTCAGAGTCTGCAGAACAAATGGCTTTTCCAGCTTTCAGGTTCTCAATCTGAAGCTGGTGTTGGAGAGTTCTCCCTTCATTCAGGTCCTGATCACGCTGGAACAGAGGTCCAGCTGATTTGAGGCGGTCGACCTCTGATTGGAAGGTTGCAGGTTTGGTTCCCTCCAATGAGTCAAACTGTCCTGAACCTCACATTGCCTCTGGTGGTTCTAGGCCAGCGCCGGCGTTTGTGAGCGGAGCCGCCATCGGTGTGTCTGTGGGTGAGTGGGACTGTGAAGCTCTTTAGGTTTCTGAGATGATAGAAAAGTTTTGTACGAGTGTACGACCACGAAGAACTGAACCAAAGGCACACAGACGACCATGGAGAACTCCAGATTTTGTTCAGTATCAGGTGGGTTGCTGGCAACATCTCTTCTCTGAGACCTCCAGATGGTTTTGGTGTCTTCCCTTAACTTCTGACTGAAGACCCCATGAGGAACGGATGGAGATCGCCATGAGTAACAGCTCGGACCGGTTCTGTTTAGTGGTTAGTGCATCAGGAACACAGTCAGCTAGATTCTATGTGATGGAATAAACCCAATCTAGAAGAGAAGAATCTGATTTGGACGGAAGACAAGTTTACCCTTTCTGCAGATAAACAGGTCTAAGAAAACCTGAACCAGTGACCAGGACTTAAAACCAGAACTGAGACAAAACCTGAAAACCTGAACCAAACAGACCAGACCTGGAAACACGGACCAGAGCCCAGAAATTTAAACCTGAACAAGACAAAACCTGAAACCCTGAACCAGACAGACCAGACCTGAAAACCTGAACCAGAGACCAGAACTTTAAATTTGAACCAAGATGAAACCTAAAAACCTAAAACCAGTGGCCAGACCTGAAAACGTGAACTGAGAAAAAACACACAACCTAAACAAGAGACCAGACCTGAAAACCTAATCCAGAGACCAGAACTTTAAACCTGAAACAGGATGAAACCTGAAAAACTTGGACCAGAGACCAGAACTTTAAACCTGAAACAGGATGAAACCTGAAAACCTAGACCAGAGATCAAACATGGAAACCAAAACAGAGAGAAAACCTAAAACCTGGACCAAAGACCAGAACGAAGATGAAACCTGAAAACCTATAACAGAGACCAGACCTGAAAACCTAGACCAGAGACCAGAAATTTAAACCTGAACCAAGACGAAACCTCAAAACCTGAACCAGAGACCAGTCCTGAAAGCAGAACAGCTACCAAACTAAAGTAAGAACCATGATGGGACATAAGGGTCTATGAGTTTCCTGCTTCTTCAGATTTGAATCTTTGGATGTTTGTTTCTCCTCCAAACACATGGAACTTACAGTACCTCCTCCCATTGGATCTCCTCTCTTTGGTTCTTGTCCTTTCTGTGGAAAGTCCATCTGCGTTCACATTGAAGTGAACAGTACCAGAGTTAATCTGCAGGAGAACACAGACCCTGGTTCTCAGGAGGACCTGAGTTCTTCTGGTTGGTCCAAACCAGAGTTTAGATGAACTTTGACACCTGCAGAACCAGGAGGACCACCAGAGGAAACCAGCACTACCGCAGGTGAACTGGTGGCTTCGGTTGTTCTTATTCTGAGTCAAAAAACAGAAAATGTGCAGAAACTCAGGAATGAAGACCAGGAGGAACCATGTCATCAACACGAGTCTACCAACCAGGTTCTCCACAGTCTTGTTCTCTGGACTAACAGAGAAAGTATTCTTCATCCTTCGGATGGAGACCTGCATCTTTACACTGAGAACATTTATGGTTTTTACTTTTGTTCAGGATCTGATAGTTTGAAGAACCTTTTTTATTGTTGTTCCTTCAAAGAAAGAATGTCTCAAACGTGGGAAACACAGATGTGTAACCAGGGCTGTCAGTGGGCTGGTACTCCCCGGTACTCAGTACAGATACTTCTAAAAATAGCTCTTTAGAGTACCGCCACTTCTCCACAGCAAAAGTACTGCCGGTACTCAGTACTAGCACGAATACTATGATTGTTATTTTTTTAAGAAAATAAAGATATTTTTAAGGTAACAATCTAGATTATTCCGTGCCCACAAATAGAAAAAATGACTTATTTTATTGATCCATGTCTACATTTGTCTCCTACCTTATAGCAACAGAACCTACAATGTCTTCTGAAACAAAAAAGCTATCCAGTGGTGTTCCCCAAGGATCTGTTCTGGGCCCTATTTTATTTATGTTGTACACAATTCCTCTTGGGAAACTTATCAGTAAGTTTAAGTACATTTCTTGTCATTTCTATGCAGATGACATCAAACTCTATTTCTCATTCACTGAAAACAATTATCACAAGTTATCTTCTCTGTTTGATTGGTGAGTATCAAAGTCTAGTTGCTTGACAATCACCTACTTCTCAACTCTCCTGATGCTACAATTCCCACAATCAAAACATACCTCACTTCTGTCTAGTGTTAGGAACCGTGGCGTCTGGTTTGACAATTCAATGTCTTTTGAACGTCATTTGAAAAAGCTTGTGAAAAATTGATATTATTTGAGGAATGTTGCTATATTAAAATCAATGTTATCTAAATCCGACCTTGAGCTGATAATACGCTTTTATTTCATCGCGCTTAAATTACTGTCATTTTCTTTTTTCCTGTCTTAATCTATGAAACGCCAAAATTCTGCTCCAAGACTTTTATCCAGACCCAATAAACGTACATGTCACCCCTCTCCTTTCATCCTTACGTCAGCTTCCTATTAGTTTTAGAATAGATTTTAAGATTTTAACATTAGTTTTTAGAACTTTGTATGGACAGACCTCAAGATTCTGACCTTCTAAGCCTTACACTCCTACTCGTTCCTCAAGATCTGAACCTTTGAAGCGTTTCAAAAACTCGTCTTAAAACCAGAGGTCATCTTGCATTTCAGACAGTTGCCCCAAAACTCTGGAACGCTCTCCTGTTGTCACTGCGTCAGATTGACTCTGTTGAGTGTTTTAAAGGTGAACTGAAGACGTTTCTTTTTAGTAAAGCTTTTAGCCGATATTTTCTTTAAGGCTGGGAATCGAATAAAAATATTTAACTAATAAATTGCAAACTTGGAAAAAAATAATTGTAATTAATCGCGATTGTTTTTTTTTTCACAGTGTTTCCTCACCACTTATTACATGTGAATAATCACAATATGAAATCACACATATTTAGACCGTTTATTTTTAATTAGTTCTATTGAGTAAAAGAAATGATCAGATTAAACAAACTTTTGTGTTGTGATTATTCACGATTAGTCCCAATGTTTAACCAGGTACATTTTATATGACAATATGTGGCTCTTGTTTTTATTTTATTTTATTTTAGAACAATAAACAAATGAAAAGAAACAATTCAAATTGTCCCACAATCTTTTGAACAGAAACAGAGAGAAAAAATTTCCTTCATTTTTATCTTCTGAAATGTTTAAATTTATCAAATGACCATCGTATGAGGAGGATAATACCTGACAAACTGTTTTAACGCACGCTGTGGAAGCCTGAACCACCGAAAGACTGTTTTTTCACGATGTGTTATCATGTGCGTTAATAAATATTAACACATTATTTCTTTTTGATTAATTGCGTGCGTTAACGCGTTTAACTTCACAGCTCTAATTTTAGTTGCTGTCTGCCATCAATATTTTATCTTTTTCGTGTATTTTTTTAATATGTATCGTTATTGATTTGTCTTTTATTTAAGCTTTTGTGAAACACTTTGTGAGTTGCCTTGTGTGAAAAATGCTATATAAATAAAGACTTACATTCAAAATTTTCTGCATTTTATGTTTCAACCCCCATAAAGAAATTAGTGCAGCTTCTTGTTGTCCACTTAAAACACGGTAACACAGACGGTTGGGTTGAGCTTCAGTACGCTGCTCAGTGCTTCTACTTTTCATGATCCAGAGTTTTTGGAGGGAATGCTTTTTTCCAGTTCTCTGATGGAGCCTCAGAAGGCTCAAATGAACTCAGTTCTCCTCAGAAGCAGCTCAATGAAAATCCTGTTATCAAATTCTGAAGGACAGCAGTTTTACCGGGATTCTGTCTCCCCCTGGTGGCGTCACGGCAGAATGCAGCGCTCACTTTGAAGTCCTGTGAAAGTCATTTGAGTGGAATTCTAACATCAAACTTCCAGTTTAAAGGAATCCCTGAACAGAAGAAGACACTGAACATTCCTGCTCCTCTAAGGACGAATGTTTTCCTCCAATCAGCCGCTCTGCTCTCTGCTAACGTGTGTGACGAGGCCACCGCCGCCATCAGGAACGTTTCTAAGCCTTAGTTCCAGAGTTAGGATGAGAACACAAGAAACAGGCGCTCACACGTGTCTGCTTCACATCCAGTTTATTGTTAAAAGGTTTGGTTCATCAGCTGCTCGTCTTCTTTTAAATTAAAGGCAAACATTTACAGCTTCATCTTTAAAACATGCAGCAGTGTAAACATCAGATCTACGCAGATAAAAGTCCAACAACCACAGGCAGCAAACCGACAACCAAAACAGTATCTTCATCTAGAAATCAGAGTTAAATTAGTGATTATTATTGCGTCACATTCAGCTGCTAAAGGCGTGAAACAATAAATAAATAGACGGACTGACGGCTGAACTCCAGAAGCTCCTCCCACTGCCGTTCCTAAAAGTAACTTCAGAAGAAGCGGTTGTGCTGGACCCCCCGGGACCTGGGCTTCAACCCCCCCACGGAGTGCACAGCAGTGATGAACGTTACGATGTGCCGACTACTGAAATGACCTCGGCGCGACCTCCGTCTGACTGGAGCAGCAGAATCCAGCAGCGGCGGATCACCAGGACGTCAGCCGAGCTGCAGCTCAGGAGGAGGAGCTCCGCGTTAGTGAGCAAACCTTGACTTGATCCCAGACTGAAACGTTCCTGCTCGGTTCGCCCTCCGTTACATGAGTTTGTCACTAAGGCACCTGAAAAGAACGACTTTGATCGGCGCGACACCTGGACTGCAGGCTGGCGTTGCCTAAAGAGACCGCACACAAGCATTTTATTCTGAAAATCCAATTAGCTTTACATCCTCCTGACCCCCCCACTGATTCTGTACAAGCCTAAAGTAAGAGATCCTTCGGGAGCGGCTGCAGCTGCGGCTGCGCCTCGTGCACGCCCGGCCCGTCACTTGCTGGCTTTGGCGTCCAGGTTGAAGAGGGCCAGGATGTCCAGCATGGCCTGCCGGATGTTGGAGCCGAAACGGTGAGAGTCCTGAAAGGCAGGAGTCGGACGTGAGCGCACCGGGGCGGAGCAGACCTGTTGAGGAGCGGCACACTCACCGTCTCTGGACTCGAGCGTTTGCTGGAGATGTGGAAGTTGATGAGCTCCTCCCCCACGATGATGTAGGAGACGCCGTAACCGTCGTCAGCGACCTGCAAGCAAAGACAGACGCTGCGTCAGCGTGACTACTCACTTCACTCGCCTTTACTCACTTCCCCGTGGACGTACTGGACCGAAGCCTCCGCCCGCAGACACGTATTCAGGGTGTCTGACCAGATCGAACAGCTCCACCTGCTGCAGCGGCGTCTGACTGGTGGAGAGCCTCCACGGCTCGGACAGCACCTGCAGGACGACAGGTTCCTTAAAGACTCTGGACACGCCCCGCGTCTCCACAAACCTCAGCAGCCTCACCTCCTTCAGGAAGGAGGAGTCTTCTCCCAGGTACTTGGAAACCACGTAGAGACAGAAGAGATGGCGGTCGATGCCGTGTCCCGTCATGGCCAAGCGGTACAAGTTCTGGTGTTTCTCTGCAGCCACTTTGAGCAGGCGGAGGCGCTCCTCCCTCTGCGGCGAGGAGCAGAGTCAGACACGGCGGAAACGACGGCGGTCAAACGCGAGGATGGCGCTCACCGTCTCATCGCGGGTCATGGAGCGGACGAAGTCGCAGGTCTCCACCGTGCAGGAGCGCACGGTTTCCGTTCGGCCCTCCCGGAACAGGCGGGTCATGGAGGCCTCGTAGGTCAGGCAGAACTTCCCTTTGTCCTGTTGGTGGAGGAGCAGAGTTTAACCTGAACGCCGCGGCTGGCGCAGAAACCTCGCCGTCGGCGGGACTTACTCGAAAATGGGCCAGCTGCAGGGCGATCTGGATGAAGGCGTCCGGGCTGGTGCGGCACTTCTTGATCAGCCCCTTCCCAAATTCCTCAAAGGGGATGATGTGACAGTCCACGTCGTCCGCCAGAGCCCGCGCCACGGTCAGCGAGCGCTCGATGACGTCCTGGCACTGAACATAAGCAAACGTAATGCTTCCCACTGAACCCAAACCCGTCTGGACCCGGCCCGAACGGGCAGCCTGGAAGCAGATTTTACCTCGGTGGAGATGTCCCACTGCAGCCTCTGGGGGCCGGGCAGGGTGGGGTGGGGCTTCCCTCTGCAGTGGCCGTCATCGGCGTACCCCAGCTTGACCGGGTCCATGGACAGAACGTGCTGCAACACAACAGAACTAGGTTTTCTTCAACCCCACAGGCGGAGCAGCTCCACCCACAGGTCAGCAACCGAATCCGAATTCTCCTCCCTACCCCTCCAGTCGACGGGGCGTTTGAAGAGGAGGCTGAAAGAGTTTCTTTTAAGTGCTAACCCGTGCATCCCTTCATGGATGGTGTTTCGCATCAACTATTAAAATAATAATTTATGGCAGCTGTGGTAACCTCAGAATTTAAAGATACCATTTCTCTCCAACTCTCTGTTTTGGGGTAGGGAAGGAAGAATTCGGATTTGGAGGATAAGTTTTCACCTACCTCCCACAGGTGACCGACGATGGGGGCGTCGGCCCACGAGTGCTCCGCGTTCAGCCCCATGGTGCCGTTCTTGAAGATGATGAGGTTGAAGGACTTATCGAACCACCTGAGGACAGAGTTCAGCTTCAGGAACAAACAGGAGCATCGAGGTTCCATCAGAGCAGTGAGGAGTGTCTGCACCACCTGTCATGGCACTTCCCGTGCAGCAGCGACTTGGCGTAGCTGTCCAGAGACTTGACTTTGTTGTCCAGGTCGTAGCGCTGCTCGGTGTCGTCCAGGGTCACGACAAAGGCCGCCTTCTCCACGGCCTCCAGGGACTGCTTGTTTTTCCCACGGCTGAAGTAGGTTTCACGACACGTGGCCCAGGGCGTCCTGAGACAGACGGGAGACAGGAGGTCAGCATACCACACCCCCACCGTCAGCTCTGGCGTTTGCGCTGAGGCCCCCACCTCTCCCCCGCGGTCAGCGCCGCCAGCTTCTCCTCCCCCGGCAGCGGCTCGGACTCGTCTGCCAGGATCCTCTCCATCTGCTGCTCGATCTCCCGCGGCAGCAGCAGCCGCCCGTCGTAGAACATCCACACCTTGAAGTAGCGCCCCTTGTGGTAGACCACGATGTGTTTGCTCTCGTTCATATGCTGCAGGGTGTCTGCGGGACAAAGACGAAGACGGGAAACAGGGATGCAAACCCAGGAAAGGACGAGCAGTCCTTCACCTAAAGAGGTTCGGTTCTGAGCTCCTGAGCACCAGCCGTCTCTGAAGGACTGAACTGGTTTCCAATTTTCAGACGAGGTGATGACAGGAGCTCTGAGGTTCTAGGACTAGAGGAGGGGGAGTGGGACATGCAGGGGTTACGGAGAAGGAATGATTGATGGGAGGACGGGGAACTGAGGCGGTGCTGGTTTGAGCATCCCCGGGGTTTGGACTCAAACTAGCAGCGACCCGGTTCTGAGGATAGACAGCAGAAGGAAAGGAACACACCGACCTCCCAGAACAAACGGCTGCGTCTTCACCTGAAGCTCAGCAGTTCCTGCTTTACGGTGAGGTTAGTCCGTCCCACATGCCGAGTCCTCATCGACTGAGAAGCTAACTGCTCGATTAAGGCCTCAGATCAACTAAAAAACACTTTCTCAGCAATGAGACCAAATTTGAAGGAGATGGAATAAAATGGATAACGCCGCATCTATTGTATCTGTTCTGTATTGTTTTTATTAAAAACCTGTTAGTGCTCCTGAAAGTCATGTCTGAACTGTTTGTTCTTCCTGATCTGGAACCGGTTTTCTGTGTAACGAAGCCTAGAAAATGTTTGAGTTCGACTTCGATCAACTGTGAAGTGAGATCCATTGACTGTATCCGAGAACTGGACTGAGTGTGACGCCCCCCTAATCAGAAAATGGTTAATTCCAGCATCAACCGAATTAAATTAATTCATCCCCATTTCTTCCTGATACCAACGACACCATGTTGGAGCCAGAGTGAGTTGTCTGAGGTAACGTTTCTATGGCGACCACATTATCCAATCAGGGCTGATTGGCTGGGCTCACGGATCTGCATGTGGACCGAATGCTGGAGCGGTCTGGCTACGGCAGAGGACTCACATTGGCTACAGATGACTGCAGTCCGGCTGCAGCCACAGGCTCTACTGGCGACCTTGTGACCTCCGACCTCACGTAGGTTCACAAGATAACCTGACATTTTTATTCTGAATTAAAGTCAAACACTTCTTTTTCCGCGTGAATTGTTTTCATACAATGGGTAAGCATGGAACTTGTATTAATACTTTTATCTTATGGTGTTACGACCCCTGGTCGTGTGTGTTTTGTGTGTGCAAAAATCAACAAAACCGCAGAGGGTGGACCAGACTGGATGCAGTGAGAGCCTGGGGAGAGCTTGTTAGGCCATGCCCCTACCACTTAAAAGCAGGTTACATTAAATCTGGGCAACACTTTATAATAACATTCCTTTACAAGCTTTATTAACACATTAACAAACCTTAATAATGTGCTTACAGGTTATAGTAAGACATTTATTAGCACAATAAGCCGGATACGTTTTGCTAACATACTTTGGATGTGGGGGCCAGCAGGCTCCGCCTACTTTAACTGAGACATAATTGGTCCGTTTATAATTTGAACTAAATAAAAAATATCCTGGGGAAAAAAAAAAAAAAAAAAGAGGATCATCAAGAAGATGTTAAAAAGAATGATTATTCTGACCAATAGAACAACTGAGTAACAGCTATTTATTTATTTTATTTACATTATAGAAGTCTATGGGATTTAGGAGGTACTTCCTGTTTGGAACGCCAGGGGGGCGGGATCATTCAGTCCAGTTCTCATATAGAGACAATTGATACACCTCTGACAAAATTGTTGGAGCATTATTGGTAGATTTATGCTTTAACATAAAAACGTGAGTCCTGTTTCATATTTTATGTTCCAAATGAAACATATTAACTGTTATTATCAATAAAGTTTAATTATGTGTCATATTCTCTTTCCAAAAGCTGATTATTGCAGGTAAAAGAGAAACAATTCTCTAGAAAAACTTCCCATCAACCCTTCTGACCAGTCACCTGCCTCTTTGCCCCTCTAGGCATTCTGGGTAGTGCAGTCATAAAGTTTTCTGACTGTTTTATAGCCCACAAACATAATAATGTGCCGTCAGTCTTGAAGCACGGTGGCAGAGGAATGATGATAAGGACCTGCTTTTGGCTCTCAGACACTGCTGTCTTTTCTATGGCAGCCCGTTAAGGACCCAGCTCCCCTTCTGAGGGTGGGGGGTGATGAGCATAACCCCCCCATCTTTCCTTTGGTCATTTCGTTGGTGAAAGAGTCAAACGCAGAGAGCAGGTTTCTGTCATCGTTTCTACACTCAGCTGTATGACGTGTTCATTATATATTTACCCCCCCCCCATGCATTCTAGTGTTTGTGCATCCGTCAGCACACATGCAGTGCTGCGACGCTCTCTGAGGCAGAGGAACAGGAGCAGCAGGTGGAGGCAGCGCTGCTGAGGACTCTACCTGTTTCTACACCTGGAACACGCGTGGTGTTGAACACGCGCTCGTACTGGGCTGAGCACATGGGAATAGTGTGCAGCAGCATGAGCTGAAAAGCAAAAGGGGAGAGTCAAACACAGAGATGACAAAGCACTTCTCGAAAACCCCAGAGAGCAGCAGCCCCCCCACCCGGACGGCCTATCACAGATGAGGTGGGATGAGGGTCGGAGGGGAGGAAGACGAGGAACGAGGAGTAGGAGCCTGTGGACCGCCGGCTCGGCGCGCCAGCAGAGCCCCAAAGCCAGCGCCGCCTGTCATTAGTCTTGTTTTTGGCGCCCGGCGCCGCCTTGGGGCTTCGCTGCTGCTGCCGAGCGCAGAAGTCGGGGTTTCCGGCAGGGCGGAGGGCCCTCCTCTTACCTGTCTCCACGCCAGGGACGCGGGTGGTGTTAAACATTCGCTCCCACTGAGCGGAGCACAGAGGAACCTTGTTCGCCAGCAAGTAAATCTAACGCAGCGTCCGGCACAAAACAGAGACAACCGCATGTGAGTAACAGGGCAAGCTCATGCATCACAGGTGACTGCAGGCTGCAGCTCTGACACACGCTCACACGTCATGCAGGCGGAGGACAGACGCAGGGGGAGGAGTCGACACCAAGCACAAAAACACTTCAGTCAAACAGCAGAAGAGAAACTTCAGACAATGTGCTCAGCACGCCACGCCATTAGAGGACACCTCCGTGAGGAGGAGGAGCAGGAAGTCCCGCCACTCACAGGTTTGATCTGCGCTCTGTCAAGCCTCCTCCTGTACAGCATGATGGCGTGAATGGCGTTCCCCGCCCGCGCCGCCTGGATGGAGGTCGGGAACACGTACAGGAAATCCTGTGGGGGAGAAATCATGTCATCGAGGGGGCGGAGCCTTTGGTCCGGGACCGCCTCACAGAGAGACAAAAAAACCCGTCAAGTTTAAAAAAAAAAAGAGTTCGTGGAGTTTCTCACTTCCTTTGGGAATTTTCACAATAAAAGCTGCAAATAAAGTGGCTTTAATCCTTTGGAATCCAGGCCCTAAAATTCAGTTTTTGTCAACTTTTCATCCCAAAATAAAATAATGATCTTTTTCCCCGTTGTTGGATATCTGATAGCAGACGCCTCCATTCAGCTCAGAACAATCAAAATGTACAAAGATGATGAGTTTAGTTCCTACGGCGTATGCCGTCACAGCATCCATGATCAAAAGCAGCAAGGAACTCTGGGTAATTAACCTCAGCTGGGGATGTTCAAACTTACCATGGCGTAGTAATTGCTGTTGACCATGATGGGTCCTCGACCTCTCAAGTAAATATACTCCTCCCACCAGTCACTCACCTGTGTCAGGGGGAGAAAAACAGTAAGGGGGCGGGGCCTCAAAAACAGAAATGATGATTCTTCTTCAGAAACCAACTTACATAGTTTGACGCCCACCAGGACTTCAGTTTGAGGTACCACTGCAGCCGTGGGCCCAGATTCTTCTCAAAGTCTTCAGCCAAACCTTTCATCCTGTCAAACTGCTCGTCATCCATCAGCGGCCGCACTGACTCCAGGTACTGCAGGCAGAGAGCCGGGGTCAGAGCAGCACCTTTCACCGACACCTCATTACGCAGAACGCCTGCCGCTCCAGAACCCACAATTACAGAACTCAGAGCCATTTTACCACGAGTGTCGGGACAGAAATACCAAAACAGATGCAGAAAAACGGAGCAGTGACACAAACATTTACATCTGCTCAGAGTCAACAGAAGCTTTAGGCCTCAGGAAACAGAATATTCTTCAGATCAAAACCATGAGAAAAGACAGTTGAGAAAAAGGGGGCTTACCCTCCTGCAGGTATCCTTGACTTGGGGGACAGGCAGGCGTGGCAGAGAGTTCTGGAAACTGTAGAGCATCGGCTTCCTGCCAGAGAAGATCTTCACAAGCAGCTGAGCGGAGAACAAAGAGCAGAGAAGAACCGTTTGATTTCATCAAAGAACTCACCAAAGGTTCTCCAAACCCTCCCTAAAGGCTCTCATAACGCTCTCCAAACATTCACCAAACGCTGTCCAAATGCTTTATAAAACACCGACAAAACACTCTGCAAATGCTGTAAAAATACTCTCATAACACTCTTCAAACACTCCATAACTGCTGTTCAAAGTAAAAACAAAATTCTCTCCAAACATTCCTCCAAACGTTCTCCAAATGCTCCCAAAACAACACTATCCAAACACTCCCTAAAAAGTGTCCAAACATTCACTAAATACTGTCCAAAAGCTCTTCAAACAATCACCAGTGTCCAAAAATTCACCAAACACCCCCCAAACACTTCCCAAATGTTCTCTAAACGTTTTCAAACATTTACCAAACACTCTTCAAACGCCTTATCTTAACCAAATGATCCCGAAACAGTCTCCAAACATTTACATGTACATTTACATTTGGCCAAACGCTGTCCAAACATTTACCAAACGCTCTCTAAATGCTCTCCTGTAACGCTCCAAAAACGCTCTCCAAACCCTCCCGAAACCCTCCCAAAACTCTCTCTAAATAGTTTCCATTTACCAAATGCTGTCCCTTAACATGCTTCCCAAGCGTTCACTAAACGCTTTTAAAACATTTACCGAACGCTCTACCTTAACAATCCCCAAATGCTCTCCAAATGTTCCCCAAACCCTCTCCAAACACTCCCCAACTCTCTCCAAATGCTCACTAAATGCTTCCCAAAGTTCTTCAGACCTTTGTCAAACTCTTGCCAAAACTCTCATTAAATACTTGCTGGCTCATTTCATATTATACTTTCACATTATTCCTTTTTCCGGTTTTTGAAAGGTAGCCCAGTTTTGTTCTTTAATGGCCCCTTTTAAGACACTCATCAGTTCTTTTCTGACACTTTTTTTGGAGCTTGGATTAGGAGCAGTCAGTTTAAGTTGATGAGTCTGCTGGTCTGATTCTGAAAACAATGGTCTCCTTAGTTTCTCGGTCTGAACCAGGTGAGACACCAGGTCTGGTTTTGGATCTGGCATGTTTCTGTTGTTTAAGACCTGATTAGAACCAGATAGCTTATTAACTAGCAGCCCATCAAACCTGAAGCTCTTCATAATTACGTTCAGATAAAAACTTGTTTTCCTCTGATTTGGCTTCAGGAGGAGGAAGAGGCTCACCAGCCACAGCTTTGTAGACCAGGACATGGTACCATGGCGGGCCTGCATCCAACCATGCCACGACAGCAGAGACTTCAACACGTTCCTCATGATCATGATGATGGTGACCCACACGCCTGTGCCGACCAGAACACCCCCCACTATCTTCTGGCTGTCTGTCGACATGTATTTGCTGCAGAAAGAGAGAGAGAGACGTTCAATGCACGATGGGAAAATCAGTAGAAGGAAGTGAAGGAGAAACACTGCATGACCTGCGGTTCTCCAGTGACTGAGAGTGGAGAGTTCCTTAGTTTGCAACCATTGACTGTAAATGAGAACCGGACTGAGTGACTCCTCCCCCTGGTGTTCCAAACAGGAAGTGGCTTCAAGAAGCCAAAATCCCATAGATTTCTATTTGCCGGCGTCCATAATAGGAAAAAATAGCGACAGAATCAACTTCATTTGGTTGGAGCCGGAATAAACTATTTTCTGAGGATGACGTCACCTGGTCCAATTTTCTCAGCTGTTCCCTTTAGGTGGCACCACAGACAACCCCCTCTTTGTGTTTGCCCTCTCTGTCCCAACCCTCTGCACATGGAAACACTGAAGGGCGCCCCCATGTGGATGCAGGAGCTCACTGCACCTGGTGGTTTCCCATCCAAGACTAAACCTGGTCTCCAGGATGGAAATCTGACCTGAAACCGGGCTGGACCCTTCCTGCTGTGAAACCTGGAGACACGCTCCACTCACGTTACAGGAAGCATTTAGTATGAACTTCAGCGCCCCCTACCTGATGGGGACGTAATGTCCCAGCCGGGCCATCAGCCCCAGAGAAGGATCCAGCTGCTTGAACTTGTTGTAGGACATGTAGGAGACCACCACCACCATGAACCCACCTGGGCTGCCGGGATACACGCCGGTCATCACGCCATTCTGTGGAGACAGCAGGCATGAACCCCCACTAAGAGGAAGCCCCCCCGAGAGGTCATGTGACCTAAACTTTCTTCAAACAAAATGGTCGTTGGTGAAATTCCCGCTTCTCAAACTCTTCTCACCTTAAAGCGGACGAACCTCTTCTTCCAGGAATGCAGGCCGGACAGGTAGACCTGCCGCAAAGCCTCATGGGACAGCTGGAGGTCGATGCCATCGGGGGTGACGGTGAACTGAAAGGCCACCGCCTGGTGGGCTTCTGCCATGGTGGCTTTACTGAGGGGGGGTCACTGAGAGAAAGAGAGGAAAAAAATCAAGATGATGAGAGGAAACGCCAAACAAGATCCTCAACAGCTTCAGAAATCCTGAGACGACCCGACAGAACGAATCACTTCAACTGTAGAAAAGGAATCCTTTTGATTCCCAAACTAGAGAGGAGGAGGGACAGTTCTCCACAAAACGCTCGGAGGATCGGATCCAGAAAGACTTCGACAGATATGTAGGAAGACGAACCAGGAGAACCCGTACGGTTGCATTCATATAACGACGTGAAGAGCTGCTGGTTCTGAGTCTGGATCGATTCAATTCCAATTTTTTCTATTCTTTTGATTCTTCAATTCAATTCAATTTTGAGTTTACACATTTATACGTATTTTTTTTAAATACATAATAATCTACTAAATGTTTTAAATATATTTATATTAATCTGATACAGTTCACATACTGTAAAATGTATTAGTGAAATAATGAAATTGTTAATATCATACAGTGTTACATAGTTTCTCAAAAGGACAAGGTCTAACAAAATGTTCAGATCATTAACACAGAAAATATTAGAAAATATTGCCTTTAAATATTTACCAAAATTCATGCCTGTGAGTTTATAAAGATGTTCATTTAGTAAGAAATGTATGTTTAGGTCAACTGAGCGTTAGCATTAGCCGTCCTGCGGGAAATTTCATTATACGTTAGCATCAAGCTAGCAGACTTTAGCTTTGTCAGCTGAATCAATTTCGATTTTTATGAATCGATTATTGATCTGTTAAGCTTATATCGATTCAAATGGATTCATTAAGTTTATCAATCCGGCCCTTGTAAGGTCATTCCTATAACGCAGACCTTCCACACCAGGACAAAATCATTAAGATTTCCATAGATAGGCTCACATTTCTCCCTATAAACCGAACAGAAGTTTTCTGCTCTGATTGGTTTAAATTAAGACCCTCATGTCTATAAAATCCATGAAGGTGCGAATTAGATCTGGTCTGAGTGTTCCAGCTCCAGAACTCAAACCTCAAGTGTGGCGTCAGGAGGACATGGACCAAAGGAGGCTTTTCTCTTTAGCTTCAAACTCTTCCATCTTCTCTAGCACTTGAAGCAGTGAAGGAAGAATTCGTTGAACGAACTCGTATCCTTCATGGAGAATCTTGAGAACATCCCTCATTCTGATGGACAGCGGAGCGCCTTTAGCAAGAGGAGATCATCACTTGGACTGTAGACTAGAGGTCAACCGGTACCGATATTGATATCGGTAATGATATTGGGTATTTCAAAACATATCGGCATCTGAATTATTTTTAATCCGACAGTCCGATATAGAACCGGTTGTTAGGCTTGGAGACACAGTTGCACTTGCGTCTTCAGCAAAGAGATTTTTTTTACGTTTTCAAGAAGAAAAAAAAAACAAAAAACAATGGTCCGTGCACCTTTAGTGGCTATTTATTTGCTTTTTTACGTTTTTGAAATAAACAGTTAATATTGGAGACTTGTTGTAGTTTGTATAAATATAACATTTAATGCCAATATGATAACTTTAACAGCGAACGAATATTGGCCTAAATATTGGCTATCGGCCGCCCAGACTTAAGAATATCGGTATCGTATCACCCTTGAAAGAAACCATATTGGTCAATCTCTACTGTAGGCTTCGTCATCCTTTTCCCTCCTGATTTTCAATCTTCACACTGTTTGTTTTGTCTGTTAGCTGAGCGTGTACTCTGCTGCTGCTGCTGCACTCACATTTCCCAGGCTGGGATCAATAAAGTATCTTTATCTTATCTGTGGTCATGTGACGTGTTTTTAGGTACATTCATTATCATTTACTCTGGTTTTAATACTCGTTTTAATGGTCTATCCTTGTTTGTAATGGCTGACAAACGGCAATTTCGCTGCAAATTAATTTATCTTTTTTTTATTTCATTGACTGATGCAGTTTTTATTGTTTAGTCATAAATATTATTAGGTAAATAAAGGTTCTAATAATACCAATGACAAATGAAGCACTATTTATCCATCTGGTGTTAAACCTGCAGTTCAGGTGAGCAGGAAGTGCAGTCAGAGTGCAACAGGAAGAAAAGTTTCATCAGTGAAGAGCATTCCTATGTTAGAGATCTCCACAATGTTTAGACATCTTATTCTTTCTGTTTTAGTGCAGCGCCCCCATCTGTACATAAACACGTGAATTATTACACGAATCAATGGGTTTTTATCTGATTATTTGATAGATGATGAATTTTTTTACCCCCCCAGATTGATGTCAAAGTAAAACACCGAATGTGACCCCCCAGGCTGTTAAAAACCGTCTTTTCGTGGTTCTTTCTGAACTGGTTAGACGTGTGTGACTGACAGAACCTCCTCTGGTTTCACACCAACCTGCTCGTCCTTCTGCAGGAGATGACGAGCAGGTAAACTTATCCAGCAGGTGAGAAGCTGACTCCGCCTCCTTTGACAGCATCAACTGCTGCCAGCTCTTCACACCTTTCGAAATCGCCAGTCTTTCTTCAGACTGGAAGCAGATGTGGTCAGGAGTTTACCTCCGAGCCGAAAGTCTTCCTCTAAGAGGAAGAGCGGAGCGACTCTGGAAACCTGTCCACTTTTTTTGTTTAGTTTGAATAAATAGATGAGAATAACTGTAAGAATGTTGACACTGGTACGAAATGATGACCCCAATGACATTGTCCGATTCGAACACTAGGAATAAGATTAATGATTATCTCAGGATTAGACCAACGGAAAAACTGCAGATCTCTTTGTAGGAAAGACAAAAATCAGTAAGAAATCTTTAAAAGTTCAAGCGTTGGTTGGTTAGCGTTCAAGCGTTGGTTGGTTAATGTTCAGGTCAATGACGTGCGGTAAGGTTCACAGCTGGTGAGGCATTGACGTCTGTCAAATTTACCAACATATTAACTCTACAGAACACCATTTGATTGACAGCAGTTAAAGTGTGTTATTTTAATTTCATTTCAGTATTTTTCTAATGTTTAACAAATGTAGGATTGAAATAAAATCCCCAAGATTGTTATTACTGACTTACTTTTACTTATGAATGAAGTCTCTGTCTCAGTAAAGATCACTACCAATGACGTGTCTAAATATATTCTTGAGTTTAGGGGTTTAAAAACCAAATCCTCCATTTATAAATTGAGTCTAAACAACATTAAAACATAACTTGACTGCTGTACTTGACTTGCTGCCGCTAATTCTATTATTCTTTAGCCGTGGTGTCAAATTCTCTAGGCTCACCAGCGCCCTCTGCTTGTGGCATGTGTACTGCGGTGCGGCAGGCGGCCTGTCTGCCACACCTAGTGTGTTTTTCAAGCGTATTTTTAGCGGATAATAAGACCAAATGACTCACAAACTGGCATCAATGTAATCAGACAGATGGCGAGAGATAAGCAAATTAGATCATTTTAAAAGAAAGCGTATTTTATGATGATGAAAGACCGAAACAATATAGCGCATTCGTCAGCTCCAGCTACAATCAGTGTGTGAGAGGGTGGTGAGGCCATCGCTACAGCTGCCTCACCAGCGCTCTTTGGTGAATTTGAACAGGAGACTCGTAAATTTGCTGCTTTTTTTACATAAGAAATGTTGAAAACCCACAAAGAAAAAGGTAATCTAAAAAAATAACCATTTATTTTTATTTTTAATTTTAAAAAGTATATTCATTTTATGAAATTTATGCATTTTTAAGCTATATTTCACTGGTGAGGCTCCGCCTTACCCGCCTCCCCTGACTGCACGTCACTGGTTCAGGTGTTGGTCGAATAATGTTAAGGTGTAAATCGGTTAACCTTTAGGTGTAGACTAGTTAACGTTCAGGTGTTGGTCGGTTAACATTCAGGCGTTTTCGGTTAGGGTTCAGGCGTTGGTTGGTTAGGGTTCAGGCGTTGGTCGGAAAAAGTTCAGGTGTAAATCGGTTAACGTTTAGGTGTAGGTCTGTTGACGTTCAGGTGTTGGTCGGTTAACGTTCAGGTGTTGGCCGAAAAAAGTTCAGGTGTTGGTCGGTTAACGTCCAGGTGTGGGTCAGTTAACGTTCAGGTGTGGGTCAGTTAACGTTCAGGTGTTGGTCGGTTAACGTCCAGGTGTTGGTCAGTTAACGTTCAGGTGTGGGTCAGTTAACGTTCAGGTGTTGGTCGGTTAACGTCCAGGTGTTGGTCAGTTAACGTCCAGGTGTTGGTCGGTTAACGTCCAGGTGTTGGTCGGTTAACGTCCAGGTGTTGGTCGGTTAACGTCCAGGTGTTGGTCGGTTAACGTCCAGGTGTTGGTCAGTTAACGTTCAGGTGTTGGTCCGTTAACGTTCAGGTGTTGGTCGGTTAACGTTTAACTGTAGACTGGTTAACGTTCAGATGTAGGTCGACTAAGGTCCAGGTGTTGGTCGGGTAACGTTCCGGTGTTGGTTGGGTAACGTTCCGGTGTTGGTCGGTTAACGTTCAGGTGTAGGCTAGTTTGTATTCAGGGTTACTCTGCCCCAACAGCCCCGCCTACAACTCAGAAGTGAATTTCTATTGAACTCCTGCTGCTCTGCAGAAACTATGTCCTAAAAACGACAGGTTTTTAGATTTGAGCTAATACAGCATCAACCCAAAAAACCCCACTGGGAACGCTTTGGAAAGAAATGAGAAGAGAATTGGAGGCGTGGCTTTAAGGCCCAAGGTGCTTTATGGATGAAGTCTCATCCACACAGGTCAACCTGTAACCTGGGGGGGGGCTGTTCCATGTTTTGCTCAAGGACACTGTGTCACACTGGTAAGTGAAGCGAGACCCGAACCTGCAATCTTTTGATCAGAGGTCGAACTCTGCACCTCAGCCTCCCTGATGTTTGAGCTCATTTACTGTGTTTTTTTTTTGGATGATTAGTGTAGTTCAGAACCGGTTCTGATCCACAGTGATCAGAATCTTCAGTTCGGTTTCACTGCAGATTTATTTCATTTCAGTCACTTCTCCTCCAGAATATTTTCTAGAAACATTTGATCAACAAAGCTGCTGTTTTTACAGCAAACAAACATTTCTAAAGAAGCTTCGATTGAGCGACAATCCACCCAACCTGGCAACCCTGGAGCGGCGTCGACAGTCAGGCCCCGCCTCCTACATCACATGACCCACCCCTCGCTGCAGAAAGTAGGGGAAAGGTCGCAGCTTGGAGCTGCAAACATCTCAGACCTTCATGCGCCCTAAACCACCTTCAGGGTGAGACCGGGGGCAGAACTGTCATGATGCTGCCCATGGGGGCATCATGGAGGGGGGGCGGTGGCCCCTCCATGAAGACAGACCGAGTTCTATTAGCCAGAACCGGGTCAGAACTCAGGAGAACTACGACGCTCCGGTGAGATTCTGAGGACAGCGTGTCCTGTCTGCCGGCTCCACTGACCTTCAGACAGGTGACACCTGACCGCCGAACACCTGAGCGCCGCGAGCCGCTGCCGTTATACAACGCAGGGCACGCGCACGATAAGACAACCCCGCACGCGCATCATAATAATAAAAGCACGATCCAAATGACGACATCAAAGCGGATGGAAGCCGCTCCGCTGACCTTCATCTGGTGACCGAGGACTGATTATGATCATATATTTATGGTCTATGGGAGGGACGACACGGAGGACCCGCACTGACCCGCACCGGTCCTCCATGTCCCGCACTGACCCGGACCGGTCCTCCATGTCCCACACTGACCCTCCATGTCCCGCACTCACCATCTCTCTGAGACCGTGTGAAGGCTCGTAGGAACCGGGCTGGACCCTGGCGGTCTCGGATGGTTCCGGTTCTCTGTATCGGACCACCGGAGCGCGGGGGGGTTGGGGGCTGACAGACACCTAGCTGGCGGATGGTCGCGAGGACACACCGACACGTTTGACACGGTTTTCTACCGTCAAAAGAGGCTGTTTGTTGCCCCCTGCGCGCGCGCGTGGAGGGGGGTGGGGGGCACGCACACCGACAGTGTCCTGAAGAAGCGGGAACACTCACCGGAGCCTCTGTCGGTCTTCACGGGGGGAGCCGCGGCCGCCTCTGCGCTTAGAAACCTGCTAACGTCCGGCCGCATGAATGAAGCGCAGACAGCAGCACTTCCCCTTCAGCTGCGTCACGCGCATGCGCAACGCGGCTCTCCGCAGACAGCGCCCCCTAACGTCCGAGGCGCAGATGGACCAAAACGTCCGCTGGTGACGTAGTTGAAGGACACACAGGTCCACAATTTTATTAATCTAAAACCATTTTTAATAAATATTGGATGGAATTTGGACAATTCTACATCTTTTTTTAAAAAAATATAGAAACAGTTTTGCCTCTTTTTTTTATTCGTGTGAGAAATAAAAAACTTTCTGGTTTGATTTTTCAGCACTGGTTAACTTGTAATAGTATTTACTGCCCTTTTAAATTTCCAAACTATTAGATTTGGTCTGCCAACAGAAAACAAACAAACAAACAAAAAAAAACAGAATTTGGTATTTATACTTTAAAAATATTTGCAAAATTGCATATATACATAAATGTCATTTTTTAAGGTCCCCCCAGTTTTTGTTGAATTTAAAATTAAAAATACTTTTGTGGAAGACTATTTTAAAAGTATGTAAAATGGCCAAAGTCCATGTCTTAATTGAATTTTTAAAACGAATTTCTGAAATATGTAATTTATACATTTATTTTTATGAGAAACTGTGGGCTATATAATAGCTGTTCTTTTAAATAAAATATACATACTCATATATTTTACTCTTGTACAACATTATGTAATGTTATTTATTTCTTTTTCTTCTTATTCTGATTTGAGATCTTGTTTATGTATGCTGCTTCGTTCTGAGACATTTATATTCAATAATAATTGTATTTTTGAGATAATAATAATAGTGCATTTTATTTGAAAACACCTCAAGGACACTGTACAAGTAAAATAGGAAATAAAAATAAAATAATAATAAATGAGATATTCATGCTGTATTGTTGAAATACTTAGTCAATAAAAAATAAAATAAAAAAATGTATTATTATTATTATTATTACTGTTATTATTATTGTCACTTTTGCTTCCATCTTGATCAATTATTCAGAATAATTGTGTATGTTTGAGTTGTCTTTTGTTCTGTTTTTTACAAATGTTCAATAAAATATGATAATAAAAAACATGAGATCTTTACAGCTCAGTTATTAGTATAAACATTTTACAACATTTTAAAAAATCCTCCCACAAACACAGTGTAGGAAAGAGCAGAACGTCTCCCTGAAACATAGAAATTGAAGGTTTCCAGCCACTGAAAAAACCCGGATTGGACAAGTAAGTTTCTAGATTGGAGATCGTCTCCTTAAGATGCTCCAAATGCCAGAGATACGATTCTGTTGCAGCAACATGTGAAGCTGAGGGTGACGGAGACGAGGAGAAAAGATTGTTGGTGGTTTATGGGATCAAACACGGATCAAGTTTAACACTAAACAGCCGCAGTGGAACGTATGTTTTGGCTATTTTTGCCTCTTTTTTTAAGCTTTTTGAAGTTTTTTTTTAGCCACATGCTAGCTATTTTGGATAACTTAAGTTTTATTTATTTAGTTGGTTAGTTAGTCTATTGTTTTTTTTAGGATAATTTGGCATTTAGCTAATGTTTTAGCTGCTATCATCTTCAGAATAAACTGGACCAATGGTTCAATACTGGGACCTATTGAGTAAATAATCAGGTGGAGGTTGGAATGTAGATGACCTGGATGATTGTGCAAAGACTTTGAGCGGAACTACTCAGATCTGGAAGAAGCAGAGAGCGGATTGGTGGATGAAGGAATGCAGTCATAGTGTTAGAGCGACAAATCACTGACATGAAATAACTCTTTTTAGAACCTCATCAAACAATTGTTAGGAGAACTGTGAAGCCGAGAGGGATTCCTGTAGAGATGTGAACACACGTGGTTAAAAGGATGAACTGATGGTGACACGTCTGCAGATTCCCAAAGCAACAGAGGTGATATAAGAGGGAAGATGGAGAAGAAATGTTAAAGAAACATGATCAGACACTGAGAGTTGATGGGGAATCTACTATTTATAAAAACAGAGCTGCACTGTGTCCAAGAAAGTTCTCAAATCTTCAAATTCTCTTCAAAATCGCAGACAGTTCCCACCGGTGACCAGAGGGGGAGCCAAAGCTCGTTACATTATAGTGAGTCTGTCCTATGAGAAAGTTAGCACACACATCGTACAGAGACAGGAAGTTGGGTAGTAAGTACAAAATAAAAAACCGGGGGGATTTTCAAAATAAAAGAACCATATTTATGGCGAGTTCCTAGCTTCCTCACTATAGGTCTGAAACTAAATTAATCTGTTTAATGTCATAGTTTCTGATTAAAATTGCCTTCTTTAATTTCTCTCTCATTCAGTTTCTCATTTTTTTGTATTCAAATCGTTGAAATCGTAACAGAATCATGTATTTAGAGGACAAGAGCAAAAGAGAGTTTAGCTGGATTTGAACATAGAACAAGAGTCACTTTGGGTTCAGATGTCAACACCAGGAAAATGTGTTTAAACCCAAAATGCAGGAACCTGGGCTTCAGTGGTAGAAACTTAAACATTTAATAAATAAACTAAAATTGGACAAAAACTAATTGAGAAATAAAGAGAGGAAACACAGATGATCTGACTATAGAACTGAAAACCACTGATAATTACATTAAATATTAATAATTTCAGCATTCTGATGATGAAAGTTGTTGGATCTGTGTTTAAAATAATACAATGTATATTAAACTTGATTCATTCTGTTGCATTAATGCCAAAACAAAGAGCTTCCAGTGTTTTAATGGATGTTTTCCAAGTCTTTGACAATTTTGTTGACATAAAAATGACACTTGTACCACCTTTACCAACACAGATCATGCTTAGTAGTTATTTCCTAATTTATGTATATATATTTAAATTTTCATTAATTTCTATATTATTTAAAGCACAAAAAACCAAAAACGTTTTCGATGCCCTTCTCCAACTTTGAGCCCCTGCCCCTCAAAAATCCTGTGCACGTCCCTGCAAGGACGGATGCTTGGCATGATTTGATCAGTCATTTCATTTCTTCATCAGGTTGTAACTTGAACATTTTGAAAGACCAGCTCTTTGCCTGCAGCCATGAAATACAGAAGAAGACTCTGTAGTCCGGAAGTGGGTGTGACGAGATGAAAGGTGAAGTAGAGCATAGAGCATCCTGACGTGAACGGGGAAACCCATAACAGTCTGTAGACACGAGGCCGAGAGGAAAACCGTCACCGAGGGGGAGCAGCGCGCGCGCGCTCGGCGGACAGGTCACGGTCGGCGGCTTTGATCTTCAAAGCGGAATGAGCTCAAACGGAGCGGCGGGAGACCGACGGGATCCTAACGGGACGGCTCAGGTGAGATGCTGATGAGGGCGGGAAAACGTGAACGGGACAGAAACGGGTCCGTTATCCGCTTTTTGATATAAAGTTTATCAAAGGATCGCGTGTTTATCATATTTGTTTGGGAAGCTCGGACGAGATTTCAGATAAATGAGGGAACATTTATTTCAACAATTTCTGCTATGAAACAACATTTTGATGTTTTGAACTTTAACTTTTACACTTGGCGCTTTTTACGCCACTTTTTCTGACCGTAAATTCCGAGCGTCGCCGCGTTGTTCGCTTCCTGTCCAGCAGAGGGCGACAGAGAAACCGGATCTATGCGCCGGTTTCGGGACTTCTTCACAAGTTAAATCCGTTCGGATTAATAAACTTAATCAATAATAATTGAAGGTCGTCTGAAGTTCGGTCTGATTAAAATGATCGAAACCTCATTTAACGGGAAAGCCTTTGAGTGGAAAATCTCATGGACCTTCTGTCTTCCTCTCGAGAGCCGGTTCCGGTTCCTGTTCACCGAACCGAAGCCACACGCGAGCCACGCCTCTCAGCGCTGAGAGGCTGAATCGAACAGCTGCATCCAGCTCGCGCGTTCAGGCACGCGGGGCTGCGTGGGGGGGGGTCCCGCTCCCAGGTCGACCGGAGGCTTCAGTCCGCGGATCACTGCGGGGGGAGAGGATGATGAGAGGACAGCTGCAGAGAAGGTAGGCTGGCGGGGGGGTCGCTTTATGGACCGACAGCCACGCGCGCGCGCGAGAGAGGTTGAGTTCAACTTCTGCCCGTAATGACAGAAACGGGTCGGTTCTGCAGCGGGACCCGGATCCGGAACAGAAGCAGGTTCTCCTCTGATGAACTCCGGAGTTTAGCTCAGAGTCTGAGCCCCCCCACCGGTCTATTTTCTTTCTATGTGGGTTTTGGTCATTTGGCGGTTCCACAACTGATTCCTCTTTAAAATCCAGTTTCACAACCGGATTTTACTTGATCCAGTTCCACAGCTAGATCCTCCTCAGTTGGATCCAGTGTCTGAACTGTACTCCACATCTGGATCCAGATTCAACAACTTGACCGAGTTTCAGAACTGGATTCCATGGCTGGATCAAATTCCACAGTTAGATCCGGTTCCACAGCTTGATCCAGTTCCATAACCATGTTCCACTGCTGGATCAAGTTACAGAACTGGATTCCACAGCTTGATCCAGTTCCAGAGTCAGATTTTACAACTGGGTCAAGTTTTAGAACTGGACTCCACTGATTGATACAGTTCCACAACTGGATCAAATTCCATAGCTGGATCTAGTCCCAGAGCCAGGTTCCACAGCTGGATCCAGTTTCAGAACTGGATTCCACAGCTTGATCCAGTTCCACAAGTGGATCAAATTCAATTGCTGGATCCAGTTCCAGTGCCAGATTTTAGAACTGGGTCGAGTTTTAGAACTGGATTCCACGGATTGATCCAGTTCCACAACTGGATCAAATTCCATAGCTGGATCCAGTTCCATAACCAGGTTCCACAACTGGATCCAGTTTCAGAACTGGATTTTACAGCTTGATCCAGTTCCACAAGTGAATCAAATTCTACAGTTGGGTCCAGTTTCACAACTCGACTCCTAAGCTGGATCCTTTTCCAGAACCAGATTCCACAGATGGATCCAGTGGAACAGCCGATCAAATGGGCAGGCGGTGCTGAGTGAGCAGGTGGGGGGGGTTGTGGAGGTGGGGAGATTTTGTCAGGTTAGGATGATTTAAGGGGACAGGAGTCAGAAAAGGGTCAAATACGGACATTTTGGAATCTTTCTGGGTCCCTGTCCGTTTGTAAGCTGTAAAAACTATATGTTGGTCTACTTTGCTGTGGCTCAGGTGGTTGAGCAGGTCGGCCATTGATCAAGAGGTCGGGGGCTGGATCCTCGCTCCCTTCCAGTCAACTGGTGCTGTGTCCTTGGGCAAGATACTTCACCCTCCCGGTCTCCATGTGGCGATAGTCAGATGGCCCATCAGTCGGCCCCGGGGCAGCTGATGGATCAATTCCATTCCAGGCATGCTGGCGAGCAGAAATCATCAACCACCTTCCCTTCATGTTTGTCTTCTCTGAGGTTCCACCTTTCATCCGTCTCAGATGGGAAAACAACCTGAAAAAACAACCAATCAGGCGCAGAGCCATCTCTGCTTTTGAGCTCCTTGCTGCCCCCTCTAGTTGAGGAGTTGCACCTTTATGATTTCAAATTCCTAAATCAGGAGTGTCCAAATCCAGACCTCGAGGGCCGGTCTCCTGATAGTTGTTTACCTGATTACCTGGATCAGGTGTGTTTAGCCAATAAGGAACTTCAATGGCATGTTGGTTAGAAAACATGTAGGACAGCAGTAGTGCTGCCACAAACAATTATTTAGTCAGCTAGTCACCAATTACTTTTTCCGATTAGTTGACTAATGCGCAAACTGGATGTAAAACACGCATATTTAACCATCATTAGCTTTAAACTAACTAAAAACTCGGTATATAGCATTACCTGCAATAATGCTAGTGTGAATACTGAAAGCTGAATTTGGCCGTTGACAGTGCTAGTGCTGATAGCTGAAGATGCTGAAATTGAGAGCTGAAATTGCTGAGGCAAATAAATTAAATCGCTGAAGCTGAAAGCCAGCTGAAATATTAGTTAAATACCAAATTAGCTAAAAAAAAAACTGGAAAAAGCCTAAGTTAGTCAAAACTGATGGAATGCAGCTGAAATATTAGCCAAAATAGCCTAAAAAACAGAAACGCTTAATTAGCCAAAATTGCTAGCATGCTGCTAACATAATAGTCCAACTCCAAAATAGCCTAAAAAACTGAAAAAATCATAAATACGCCAAAGTAGCTAGTGTGTAGCGGAAATATAAGCTAAGCTCCAAAATATCCTAAAAAATTGAAAAAAATATATAATTAGCCTTAATAACTTGTGTGTAGCTGAAATATTAGCTAGGCTCCAAATTAGCCTTAAAAACTGAAAAAAAAATAAAAAATTAGGCAAAATAGCTAACATGTAGCTGAAATATTTGCTAAACTCCAAAATATTCTCAAAAAGCCCCAATAAATGCCAAAATAATCCATAAAGCTAGTATAATGCCATTATAACTTTCAACTTTACTACACTCCCATTCCATATAATTTAAAGTAACAACTAATCGACTATTAAATTAGTCGTCAACTGTTTGGATAGTCGATTAGTTGACTAATTGTGGCAGCCCTAGCCACAAATCTTCATTTTGATGTTAAATGTGATCAAATGACGGTGACAAAGCAATAAATGGGAACTTTGTGGAGAAATTAAATACGTCTGAGCTAAGGAGCAATGTCCAGCAGAGACTCTAGTTCAGGTGTCTCTAGGGCTGGTTGATAAAATGATAACGATATATATCACACTAGAACTTTTTCTCAATAGAAGAATGAGTCTGTCGTGATAGACTTTTATTTTGAAGGGTCAAACCCCCCCGTGGTCACCTCTGTGTAAAGTTTAGTTTTGGCTGATGAAGCAACGGGACATTTGGCAATTTTTAACAGGATCAGTCAGAAGTGGAAGACAAACCTGCAGGACTCGCTGCAGCAACAGAAAGTTCAACAAAAAGTTCTGTCTTGGTGACGGCAATGTAACATAGCAAGATGCTAACGCTGTTTCGTGTGTCGCCTCGATGTGGTCACAGGCTGTTTTAAAGACGGACGATATTTTCACAGACCAGACTTAAGACGTGGCAGATAAATGCAGCATTATTTCATAGGAAATTCATAAAAAAACATTTTTTAGTATGAAATTAAGAATTAAATCCATTGTATATTTGCACCAGGCGTTACACAAAAAACTGCAACCTGTGTTAGGTGAGAGTACTCCAGCTTTAATGTCAATGATATATAATACCAATAATCCAGATCTTTGTTTTTAGGCTGTTTTTTGTTAAGATTTAATGTTATAACTTGGAGGCAGAATTAGGAACTCGCTGATAAATCTCTCTTCGTTCTCTCAGCATGTTTGAATTTAAGTTTACAGTTAGATTACAAAAGAAAATGTTCATTCCAATTCATGAATAGTTTTTCTGATTTTTTTTTTTTTTTTTAGAAAAATAATTTTTAAAAAAGTTCAAAAAGTAAGGTATTTCTTTGTAAAATAGTGTTATAATTTGTGTTTGTTCTGTAAAACTTGAAAACACTAGAGTTTGTTTGTAGAATTAAGGCTTTCTTTCTAAATGGAACTGATCGAACAGTTTAGTGGTCAATTTTACTTCTCTTTTCTTGAAACTTTTGTGTTTTCTTGGTTATCTGATAAAGCAGTTGCATCATGTTTAGTGCATCAATTATGTTGAAAGAATAACAGGAAATAAATGTTTGAATCTAAACAACCTGCTGATGTTTACACACTTTTTTGAGCTGCAGAGCGTTCACATTTGACTAATATAGTTATTTGGTTTATATCGTGATATACATCGTTATCGCCCAATATGAAAAAATATTTTTTGTAATTTAGAAAATTCCATATCACCCAGCCCTAGGTGTCTCAAACCCTGATCCTCGTAAGCTACTGTCATCTAGTCACAGAAGATGATGGTTCTTCTAACGTCAGAGTTCTTCATGACTCGTCCCAGTCGGGCGCCGTTTGAACATTTGGCATCAGGTCAATGATGGAGATGTGTGACATCACAGACCAACAGGCGACCACTGAGCGCCCAATGAATTACTGCTGTGAGGACTGCGGCGTTTGTAACAGAATGAGTGGTCTCCTGAGTTGTATAGTTTAGTTCAGACCAGCTGGAGTCTGAGAGGACAGGAAGGAGACAAACAGAAAAACACAGGAATGTGTGATGAAGGACAAACATGGAGGCGAGAAAATGCAGCAACGAGACAAGGGGAAACATCTGGTAGAAGAACATAGAAGTGTTTGCTGCAGTAAAGCAAAAGATCACAGAGATACTGGAATGTTAGTCGAAAGATCAGAGAAAACGTTAGAAAATAGATACTGGAACATCAGCCTGAAGATCAAAGGAAATGTAAGAACAGAGAAAACAGAGACACAGGAACATCAGTCTGAAGACCAGAAGAGATGTTAGAACAGAGAAAATAGACACTGGAAGGTCAGCTTGAAGACCAGAGGAAACATTAGACCAGAGACACTGGAACATCAGCCTTAAGACCAGGAGAAATGTTAGACCAGAGACACTGGAACATGAGTCTTAAGACCAGAAGAAATGTTAGAACAGAGACACTGGAACATCAGCCTGAAGACCAGGAGAAATATTAGACCAGAGACACTGGAACATGAGTCTTAAGACCAGAAGAAATGTTAGAACAGAGACACTGGAACATCAGCCTGAAGACAAGAAGAAATGTTAGAACAGGGAAAACAGGCACTGCAACGTCAGCTTGAAGACCAGAGGATACATTAGACCAGAGACACTGGAACATTAGCCTGAAGAAGAAAGGAAAAGTTAGAGCAGAAACACTGGACCATCAGCCTGAAGACCAGAGAAAACATTTGAACGTTTGGGAAAATAGGATGTTCTCAGCAGCCCCTATGGCTTTGTGTTTTGGAAAACTATTCCCGTCACATTCCTGGTCTCCTCATATCCCAAAGGCCCCTCTACTCTGGAAGCTCTGCCTTGCTGATGAGCTCTCTGTTCTCAGGAAACTTGAACGCCGTGGTCATTGTTATAAATAGACACCCCCGCAGTAGAAAAAAAAAAGCTAAGTTCAGGTTCGGGGGTGCAGGTGGTGCTGACTGCTTCCTTAGACTTCATCTTGTTATTTCCTTTTTGCAGAGAACTAGGGAGGGTCCGAGGTGGTCAGTGGTTGGCGAGGCTCTTTGGAAAACCTTGTGTTGCCATGGCAACAATGGCTCTGACACACAGGTCATCCGGGACGACACGGTTTCTGGGTTCTGTGCTTTCGCCCCCGACGCTGTATTCTGGACGTTCCGTCCAGGAGAGCGACTGTTTTTTTCCAAACATACGAAGGACACATGAGCCCCGCCCACATGCAACATCTCTGTGTGTAGATGAAGGAAACACACACAAACTCACACTTATGGTCATGGTTTGGTGATTATTGTCAGAATCCTTCTAATCCCAGATTTGGTTCCTCCTCGGCTCTCCTGTAATCCTCAGAAGTAAATCGGATCTGATTCAGATTAAGAGTCTCTGGGGTCCAAACCTCAGGAGATCATGAGGAGGAACCGCTCCTTCAGTGACGGAGGTTTCCTCTGGAGGCCGGCTCGCGTCTGTTTGAACACAAAGCAGAAGTTTGAAAGAACTTCTCATCTCTGGTTCTGACTGAACTGCTTTGCAAGCTGCTTGTGGTCTACACAGTGGTGAGTGTGAGTACAAATCTCCATTTAGATTGCTCTGTGTCACAACAGGAAGTGATGTCACCACCGCCCCCCCTCCCTAGGCTGAAAGCACATCTGCTTTGTACAGCAGGTTTCAACCAAATGTGAAGGCTGCCCCTCAGCCCCTGTGGGAGCTGCTCTGTGAGGCTCTTTAACGCAGGACAAGTGTGTTTTTTTGTGTCTGTTTTTTGCAAACATTCATGTAAGGGCGTGAGCTCACTTCCTCCTGCGGCTTCACACCTCTCTAGTCGCAGTTTTTCCTACTTGGTGTGGTTTTTCTGCCCTCATATTGGCAGCTTTCGCCCCTCTGTTTGAACGATATGTCATGGTCATGTTCATGGTGATTGAAGGCCCCTCCAGTAAACTTAAAGCTAAAGTCCCATGAGCTGTCACACTCTGCAGTGTGTGAAATTTGCTCTCCGCATTTGACCCCTCCCCTGGGGGAGCGGTGAGCTGCAGACACAGGGGAACCATTTGGTGGTTTAGCCACAAAAAGTGCCGCCACAAACGATTATTTTAGCAGTCGAGTAATAACAGAATATTTTTTCTGATTAGTCGACTATCGGGTCATGCACAAACTGGATGTAAAGCACACATCTTAACCATCATTAGCTTTAAACTCACTGAAAGCTTTATATGTAGCATTACCTGTGATAATGTTAGTGTGAATGCTGTGAGCTGAATTTTGGCGCAGAAGATGCTAGAGCTGATAGCTAAAGATGCTGAAATTGATGGCTAAAAACACTGAAGCTGATAGCTGAAAATGCTGAAGCTGAAAGACAGCTATATTGGTTAAATGCCAAATTAGCTTAAAAAACTGAAAAAAGCCTAAATTAGTCAAAACAGGTAGCATGCAACTGAAATATTAGCCAAAATCCAAAATAGCCTAAAAAAAGCCTAATTAGCCAAAATGGATAGCATGCAGCTAAAATATTAGTTAAACTCCAAAATAGCTTAAAAAAAATCCAAAATACCTAGCGTGTAGCTGAAATATTAGCTATGCCTATAAAAGGTAATATTAGAATAAACCATCCACATTTTCACCATCAGAACACAGTGGAGTCATAATTAAATGTCGTGAAATATTCGTATTTATTCGATTTTCACTTTGTGAAAGCAGTGGCGTCATATCCGCTGTTTAGAAAAATGAAAAAAAAACTAGTGAGCATTGTGTCCGAATTACCTTTAAACTCCAGGGCACTAGATAGTTCCGCACTATATCGCTTTTTAGTAGTTAGGGGTTGGGGGGAATTTGGACACGACCTAAGTGAGCCAAAACAGCTATGCAGCTGAAATATTAGCTAAACTCCAAAATAGTCTAAAAAACAAAAAAAAAGCCTAAATTAGCCAAAATAGCTAGCATGTAGCTGAAACATTAGCTTAACTCTAAAATAGCCTAAAGAACATAAGTTAATGTCAAAATAAACCAAAAAGCTAGCAGAATGACATTATAACTTTATACTTTACCACACTCCGACTCTATATAATATAAAGTAACGACTAATTGACTATTAAATTAGTCATCGACTATTTTAATGGTCGATTAGTCGTCGATTAATTGACTAATCGTGGCAGCCCTAGCCACAAATCTTCATTTTGATGTTAAATGTGATCAAATGACGGCTTCTACCTGCTTCTGGGTCTCTACTATTTCAGTCATTGTCTGGACTACAGGACTGTTCAGAGGGGGGGGGCTCTGGTTTCCTCTCCTAACCCCCAAACAATGCTATCAGCCTCCTGGAGACTCAACACAGGAAGCAAAGACGCAGGAAAACACAGTCTGATGGAACAGAAGCTCCTTCCTGCAGGTTTTCTGCTGGACCAGCAGGTCCTCCTATCTGCTCAGTGAGGGACGTTCCAGACCCGCTGGAAATGTGGTCCTCTGATCTTAGCCTTCCACTCAGAAATTGACATATTTTATATCTCTCCATCATCTGAAAAATGACACAAGAACCCCTTTAAGTCCAATGAGCCGGTGGAACTGTGGAAGAAGCAGCGAGATCAGGAGGGACGGAGCGTCCAGAGCTGCTCAAACAAACCTCACCGTGTGAGGAAGAGGAGGAGCTGACCTACCGTCACCGCAAACCCTCACAGACGTCTCCAGACTGAAATAGAAGATTAAAAAAAGAGCTGAAATATTCGAAGTGAAGCTGTGAATGACCTCATGGAAGACGTGTTTCTGACATGCCGCGCCCGCGTCTGCTGCTTCCTCTCGCTTCAGCTGCAGTCAGAGCGTTCCCAGACCTGTGACAGTAACTGGAGGTGGAAGGTTCATGGCGTGTGAAAGCTGCTGCTGATGGTGGAGTCGTGCGTGAGCAGCCGTGTTCTGGAGAAGTGTCGTCATGTTTGTCTCTGCTCTCTTGTAGGTTTTGATATGAAGAAGGACATAGACTCACTGATAGCAGAGGAACGTGCTGAGATCATTTCCAAATATGACAAGGTCAGCATGGTTTCTGTTTGAACAGTCTGACCAGACCAGAACTGGTGGACTGAGGTCTTCTTCTTGGTTGTCTCAGGGCAGACAGGAGGGCGTTGACATCGACCCATGGGAAGATGCAGACTACACCATCTACAAAGTCACCGACCGCTTCGGCTTCTTGCAGTGAGTTCTTCTGAAGGTTTTTGGGTCCAGTTCCACGTTCTGAGTTCTCTGAACCTCTCAGTTGTAGATCTGGATCTGGTTTTCTGTCAGTAACGTTTGTGTGTTTTTGCTGTAGTGAGGAGGAGCTGCCCACGCCAACGCCGCTCGAAGAAAAGGTACGGAGACTTTCATGATGGGGTTCCTTCCTCCGGCGGGGGCTGAATTCACACAAACCAGCATTAGCTGTCAAAATTCGCTGAAATGTGTTCATGAACTAGAGAAGGGCTGTCAAACTACAAAACACACCTTAGGTCGCGGGCCGAACAGGATAAACATTTATTGAACACTCTAAAACTACATTTTTAAAACTTTAAAACCATAACTTTTTAACATAATTATGAACTAATAATGCTAGTGTGAATGTTGTAAGCTGAATTTGGCCGCTGAAGATGCTAGTGCTGATAGCTGAAGATGCTGAAATTGATTGCTAAAAATGTTAAAGCTGATGGCTGAAATCATTGAAACGCTAAAGTTGATAGCCAGCTAAAATATAAGCTAAATGCCAAAATAGCCTAAAAAGCTGAAAAAAAGTCTAAATTCGCCAAAACAGCTAGCATGTAGCTGAAATATTAGCTAAACTCCAAAATAGCCTAAAATGTCTTAGTAAATGCCACAATAGTCCTAAAACCTAGCAGAATGCCAATTTTTAAAACTTTAAAATCATAACTTTTTAACATAATTATGAATAATGATTGGAAGAAATGGCGACCTGTCCAAGGTGTTCCCTGCCTTTGCCCAGCCAGGTTAGGCTCTGGCACCCCCGCAGCCCCAAAAAGCACAAAGCAGTTAAGAAAATGGATGAATGAATGGCAGGAATATTATTCCAGAATAGATCAAGTTAAACCTTAAATAACTTTCAATATTTTACTCTCCATAAACATATATTTTGCCAAAATTACACAAGTTAGAAATGAATTCAAAAAAACATCGGGACGTTAATAAAATGAAAAATAAAAGGATTTGGAGGGCCGAATATAATTAACCTGAGGCCCACATCCGGCCCCTGGGCCTTGACTTTGACCTGTGAACTAGGGCTGGGAATCACTGGGTACCTCACGATACGATACGATACGCGATACCTGGCTCACGATATCGATAATATCGCGATACTGCGAAAATTGGTAAAAATCCTCTCTAATAACTACCATTATATAGAACATGTTTTGGGGGGAAATATATCCCCATTTATCTTTTTTACCTTAAACACAATCATACTAAACAACTTTTCTTATTTTGTGCAACAAATTATAGACACTTTTGTGCAACGTTGTTCAAATCAGTAAAACTATGTCTTTGACAAACATTGACAACAACTGAATTGGAATTATCTGTCAGATTCAATGTTAACAATAGTAAACATGATCAGCAGTGACACTAGTGCAGAATTGTTGTAGACAGAACAAAAATTAAATAAGTCAAGTAGTGACAGCTATCTACCTCCAAAAGAACGTCACACCAAAGGATGATGAATATAATGTTTTACAGCCTCTCTCAAAATTGACCTAATTTTTTGTGCACTTTTCTCTCACTTGAAAAGGGCTGAGCATCCAAACATAAAGGCTGATTTACTCAGACTGTTACTTGAGATTATTTTTCCAATTTTTATCATTTTTCCATTTGGTCAGTCAGCAGTTAATAGGTAAAATCCTTAAAACACACATAATAATGGCAATAAAGATAATTTTAAGTGCTTCAATTAATTGGCAACACCCCTAATTTTACAGTGAATTAATGTACTTTAGTTTAATTACATTTAAATTTAAGTTCATACATCAAATCCTGCTTTTTTATTTAAGAATTACTTTAAAATTAACATTAGCAACAAGTAATTACATTGTTTGAAAACGTCACATTATAAATTTACCAAAGTTACACCGTACAGCAGCAGGTTAAACATTGAAGTGCATGAAAGCGAAAATTCCGACGCTCCTTGAAGCATACACAGACAACTGCGTAGCACGCGCTCAGTTCACACAGCAAACAGGAAGTAAGTGATAGCTGACATTCTAGCGCTCAGACAAAGTCACTTCTTACCGGCTGGATCTCCTACAGATGGATGATGAATGCTGACAGGTAGACATGCTTCACAGACGCGCTACAGAGCCTGAATCTCACCGGTGCTTCTCCCGAACGAGCGCGTGCATCGCTATTAAAAGTCCGACGCAGCGTGCGCCCATAGTTCCGGCGCGTGACTCAGACGCTCAGCGCTACACCCTCTTTAAATGAAAATATAATATCGATACTTGGTGAGAACCCATCGAGAATCGATCGCAGGACTAAATATCGCGATATATCGCAATATCGATATTTTGGCACACCCCTACTGTGAACTAGAGGCCAAAGAAGAGTTCCTGATTGGTTGATGAAACGTCTTTCTTGCTTCTGACGCCCAAAACACCTCACGCTTAAATTACCTCAGACTGGGTCTGCCTCTGACAAGCGAATCGCGTTGGATTTGGGCGTGGCTTAACTCCTCTGTCCTCCACAGCAAAAGCAGCAGGAGCTGGAGCGCGTGCAGAAATGGCTGAAGATGGTGAAGAAATGGGACAAGTACAAGAACAGCGAGAAGGTTAGCTCCGCCCCCATTCAGACCCCCCCCCCACTACCAATCCCACTTTGGCTGTTCTCTGCTTGTTTCCCTCACTGTGAACGATGCAGTCGGAGGTGATCACCTTCTGTCTCCTCCTTCCTGCCTCCTCCTTCCTGTCTCCTCCTGTCTCTCTCCTCCTTCCTTCCATTTCCTTTCCGCTTCCTCCTTCCTTCTTCCTGCCTTCTCCTGCCTCGTTCTCCTTCCTGCCTCATTCTCCTTCCTGCCTCCTCCTCTCTCTCTCCTGCCTCCTTCCATTTCCTTTCTGCTTCCTCCTTCCTTCTTCCTGCCTTCTCCTGCCTCGTTCTCCTTCCTGCCTCATTCTCCTTCTTGCCTCCTCCTTCCCGTTTCCTCCTGTCTCATTCCTGCTTCCTCTTCCTGCCTCATCCGCCTTTCTGCCTCCTCCTGTCTCCTTCCATCCTGTCTCCCCCTGTCTCCTTCCTGTCTCCTCCTGTCTCATTCCTACCTCCTCCTGTCTCCTCCTCCTCCCTGCCTCCTACCTCTTCTTCCTTCCTGCCTCCTCCTGTCTCCTTCCTGCTTCATCCTGTCTCCTACCTGCCTCATCCTGTCTCCTTCCTGCCTCATCCTGTCTCCTACCTGCCTCATCCTGTCTCCTTCCTGTCTCCTCCTGTCTCTCTCCTGCCTCCTTCCATTTCCGTTCCGCTTCCTCCTCCCTCCTTCCTGCCTCCTCCTGCCTCATCTTCCTTCCTGCCTCCTTCCTGTCTCCTTCCTGCCTCCTCCTTATTGTCTCTCTCCTGCCTCCTTCTCGTTTCCTCCTGCCTCCTCCTCCTTCCCACCTTCTTGTCTTGTCTCCTCCTCCCTGCTTACTCCTTTCTGCCTCCTCCAGTCTCCTGCTCCTTCCGTCCTTGTCTTGTGTCCTCCTTCTTGTCTCCTTCTCCTTCATCCTGGCTCCTGGCGCTGAGGTGTCTTCTGCTTTCAGCTGGTGAAGCGGGTGTACAAAGGCATCCCCCTGCAGCTGAGAGGTCAGGCCTGGGCTCTGCTGCTGGATGTGGAGAAGATGAAGGAGGAGAACGAAGGAACGTATGAGGTTTGTGGACCGATGGACTGACGGGTAAAGCTTTGCTTCTGAACGCTTTCTCAATCCGTTTGGCATCGTCTTCCTCAGAGGATGAAGCTGCAGGCTCGGAGTTTCTCCACGGAGATCAAGCAGATCGACCTGGACGTCAACAGAACCTTCAGGAACCACATCATGTTCATGGACCGCTTCGGACTCAAGTGGGTCTCCGTTGTTCCCCAACCTGTCAAACCACACCCACCTCTCCTTTGCTCTTTTTTGCAATCTTTTCTAAAACACGATCAACTTCTGAGGCTCCACCCCCAAGCTCCGCCCCCAGTCATCTTTGGTCTGTTTCCAATTGTTGTAAGATCTGTGTCGTTTTTAGGAAATAATTTCTGCCTAGCGGCAGGAGTTGACCAGGAATTTACCTCTGAGTTGTGGGCGGGACTGTAGCAACCCCGCCCCTCTTCCCCTCCCCATTTCTATGAGCTTGGAGCAGGAAGCATGGAGCCATTTCTACATCCCTAATACAATCTTTTTCCAAACTGCATTTTTTCATTTGCTCCTGATTCACAACAATTTGAAAATTGATCATTTTAATTTGAATATATTTTTCTAAATGTCTCCATCACCAAAAAAATGGACACAAGAACCAGTTAAAAGCAGAGTTTCTATGGGAGCTGGTCTGCCCGGGTCCTTCTGCGGTTCGTTGGGGATCTGAAGCGTCTCCCTGCTGGTGGAGTCGGTAGACCTCCACGGTTCCTCCGGGGAATTCCTGCAGCAACACATCGGAACACTGGGACTTCTGTGTCATCATCACAAGCTGTCCTGTCCTGTTTTAGAAACCAGAACCTGCTCTCTTTGGAGCGCCGTCTGCTTCCTGTTCTGCTGAGGCTCCTTTCGTTGCACAGCATAAGTGGTACAGAGGTTGTGGTCTATGTTTTCAGACTCATGGTTTTGTTTTGTAAGCCTCAGGAGTTTTTGTTGTTGACATGCCCCCACCACCCTACCCAAAAAAAAAAGTGCAGCTTTCCTTTTCTCTGCATTTTATTAGCCTTCCTGTCAGAGCACGAAGGTCCACAGGAAACGCTGCTCAGGCAGAAATGTACGCCCTGTAGCTCCGCCCACTCTTCCATTCACACACACGGAGAGGCTGGCTGTTGGCATCTGTGTGTTCAATCCGTTCATCTTTTTCAGGACACTTTTAAATTCAAAGACCCCCCACACACACACGCACACACACACACCTACACACATTACAACATGAATTTGTCCTGTGGTGAAACACTTGTTCACACCACTGGACGGCTGTGCAGTTCTACCTGATTCTCAGAAATCCCCGCCCCCAATCAGGATGTGTGCTTTTAACCCTTTAATACAGGGGTTTTGAAACTTTAAAAACATACCTTTTTAACATAATTATGAACTAGATATATAGCATTACCTGCAGTATTTTTAGTGTGAATTCTGTAAGCTGATTTTGGCCGCTGAAAATGCTGGTGCTGATAGCTGAAGATAGTGAAGCTGATAGCAAGTTAAAATATTAGTTAAATGCCAAATTAGCCTAAAAAACAAAAAAAAGAAAAAAAACTAAGGTTAGCCAAAACAGCTAGCAACTAGCTGAAAAATAGCCAAACTTCAAAATAACCTGAAAAACAGAAAAAATCTTAAATTAGCCAAAACAGCTAGCATGTAAATATTAACCTAACTCCAAAACAGCATAAAAAACTTAAAACGAAAAGCCTAAATTAGCTAAAACAACTAGCATGTATCTGAAATATTAGCTAATATCCAAAATGACCTAGAAAATCATAGTAAATAGAAAAATAGTCCAAAAAGCTACCAGAATGCTAATTTTTTAAACTCTAAACCGTAACTTTTTAACATAATTATGAATACTAAAAAGGCAGGAATATTATTCCAGAATACATCAACTTAAACCTCAAATAACTTTCAATGTATTACTCTCCATAAAAATGTATTTTGTCTAAATGATACAAGTTCGAAATAAGAGCAAGATATCATTGGGCCATAAATAACAATAAAATAAAATGATCTGGATATAATTACCCGGAGGGCCGGATCCGGCCCCCAGGCCTTGACTTTGATGCTTAAACACAAAATCTTTTAAACCTTCGGTAGCTTCTCAGTCGATGACACGATCCCTTTTCCCTCCCCAGGCAGCAGGCCCTGTTCCACGTGCTGGCGGCGTACTCCGTCTACAACACGGTGAGCGGTTCTGTGTTCTCCTGGTTCTGACAGAACTTTGAGGTTTTGGGTTCAATGGGAAATGTAGCATAACACCTTATTCCAGAATGAGCAAAAACTGTGTTTTAGACCACAAAATGTTACTTTAAAATATATGTCCTTAAAAGAGTTTAGAAAGTTTATGTCGGTGAGTTTATAAAGATGTTCGTTTAGTCAGCAATGTATGTTTAGATCGAATGAAGTGTTAGCATTAGCTGTCCTATGGGGAATTCCATTAAACGTTGGCATCAAGCTAGTAGACTTTAGCTTTATATTCTAAATCAATCTATTATTTTATGAATCGAATATTGATCTTAAATCGATTAAAATCGATTTTATTAACCCAGCCCTTGTAACTCTTCAATCGAGAAGACGATCAATGTCAGTCCAGTAGATTCTGAAGGAGACGTTGATCGTGTCACCGATTGAAAATTTACAGTATGTAACGCTTCTACTAAGAATAAGATGATGGCAGAGATGGTCTGTAGTTTGACTCCGTCAGAGCAGGACGCACTCGTCCATGATCACTCTAGCAGTGAAGTCTGTTCCTCTGTTCCAGGGATGCTGAGGAAACGGCTGTGTGCTTCCCGCTTTTCCTTTTCCCTCCTCTCACATCAGACTCATTCAAAACTGGGTCAGTGGGAGAGTGGGGGGTGGGGGGCAGTCTTCTTCACAAACAGTAGAGAGAAATGTGGAGAATGTGTACTTTAACCTCCTTCTAACTTTAATCATATTTACTGTATTTCCTTGAAAGGAAACGTCTATAATTCTGCCCTAATATGGTCATCGGGTCTCTGGGTTTGTGTCAGTGGATCTGTAGACTCTGCTGGACACAAACAGTGTGGCTGTGAGGATTAGACTGATAATACACCTGAATGTGGATGATGCAGGTCTGTCTGCAGGTGTGAAAGTCTGTCTGCAGGTGTGCAGGTCTGTCTGCAGGTGTGAAGGTCTGTCTGCAGGTGTGAAGGTCTGTCTGCAGGTCTGTATGCTGGTCTGTATGGTGGTCTGCAGGTGTGCCTGCAGGTTTACAGGTCTGTCTTCAGGTCTCCAGGTGTGTCTGCAGGTCTATCTGCAAGTTGGTCTGTCGTCATGTCTGTCTTTAGGTCTGTGTTCAGGTTTGCAGGTCTGTATTCAGGTCTACGGGTCGGTCTTCAGGTCTGCAGGTCTGTATTCAGGTCTACGGGTCGGTCTTCAGGTCTGCAGGTGTGTATTCAGGTCTGCAGGTCTGAATAGAGGTCAACACATGTGTCGGCAGGTCTATCTGCAGGTCTGTCTTCAGGTATGCGGGTGTGTATTTGGGTCTATCCACAGGTCTGAATGTAGGCCTACAGGTGTGTTTGCAGGTCTGCAGGTCTGTCTACAGGCCTGTCTTCAGTTCTGCAGATGTGTCTGCAGATCTATTTGCAGGTCTGTATTCAGATCTGCAGGTCTGTATTCAGGTCTACACATCTGTATGCAGGTCTACAGGTCTGTCTTCAGGTCTGCAGGTGTGTCTGCAGGTGATCCCGTTTCATCTTTGTCTGCTTGTTTTTTTAAAATACTTTTTTTTCTTTCGTTTGTTCTGTTTTACTCAAAGTGCCCCCTCTCTTTGCCCCCCTCCCCATCAGGAAGTCAGCTACTGCCAGGGGATGAGTCAGATCGCCGCCATGCTGCTGATGTACCTGAATGAAGAAGACGCCTTCTGGGCTCTATCCCAGCTCCTCACCAACAGCAAGCACGCCATGCATGGTGAGAATCTGGAAAAACTGCTGAGTCATGTCTGATCCCGGGAAAACATCTGGGTGTGTACCCCCCTCCCCCTCCAGGGTTCTTCATCCCGGGATTTCCCAAACTGCACCGCTTCCAGGCTCACCATGAGCTCATCCTCTCCAAACTGCTGCCCAGGCTGAAGAAACACCTGGTGAGTCCACCTTCGTTTGCCTGATGATGCTTCTCGCCGTTTAGGTCACATGTTTGTCCGTCTTAAGAAAATGCATGGCTGAATTAAAGGGGGGGGTCTCTGACTGATCCTCAGGATAAGGAGCAGATGACCACGGGGCTTTACACCACCAAGTGGTTCCTGCAGTGCTTCATAGACAGAGTGAGTCTTCCTCTGGTCTCTCACATCACCATCTCGCTTTATTTAGTTTCTAAAAACCTGCTTTTGGCCCCGCCCACAGAGCCCGTTCACGCTCACGCTGCGTTTATGGGACATCTACATGTTAGAGGGAGAGAAGATGCTGACCGCCATGGCGTACACCACCCTGAAGCTGCACAGAAGTGAGACTGCTTTCGTCTGCTCCGGCTGAAGCCGGAGGTCTTACATAACCAGGGCTGTTGCTGAGGAGAAGAATCACAGGACGACTTTTCATTGGACGTCCTGCTAGCATCCTCTCTGCTCATTGGCTGATTTATCAGAGCTGTTGTTTCCTTTTATTTCAGTCTTAGAATGTTTTCATCAGCTGATCCCAGAAGCTCAACCAAAACTTTAAGATTAATCAGAACCAGATAATTTATGTTAAACCTCAACCAGAACCTTTATGTTCAACCAGTACCAGAACCAGAATCTTTATGTTCGACCAGAACCTTTATGCTCTACCTGAACCAAAACCAGAACCTCAGTGTTCAACCTGAATCAAAACCAGAACTTTTATGTTAAAACTAATCCAAAACATGTATGTTCAACCACAACTTTTATGTTTATCCAGAACCAGAACTTTTGTGTTCAACCAGAACCTACACGGTCGACCAGTACCAAAACCTCTATGTTCAACCTGAACCAGAACCTTTATGTTTAACCAGAACCTAAACCTTTATGCTCAACTTGAACCAGAACCAACACCTTTCTTTTAAACAGGAACCTCTATGTTCAACCAGTACCAGAACCTCTATTTTCAACCTGACACAGAACACTTATTTTCAACTAGAACTTTTATGTTCAACGTGGACCAGAACTTTTATGTTCTACCAGAACCTTTATTTTCAACCAGAACCCGAACTTTTATTTTCAGCCAAAGGCTTTATGTTTAACCCGAACCAGAACTTTAATGTTCTTCCTGAACTAGAACCTTTATGTGTAACCAGAACCTTTATGTTGAAACAGAACCAGAAACTCTGTGTTCAACAAGAACTAGAACCTTTATGTTTAACCTGAAACAGAAACTTTTTGTTTAACCAGAACCAGAACCTTTATGTTGAACCAGAACCTCTAACCTCGGTGACACTGTGTTGTCAGAGCGTCTGCAGAACCTGCAGCTGGAGGACCTGAGGGAGTTCCTGCAGGAGCAGCTGGCGGCTTCCTTCCTGTTCCAGGATGATGTGGTGGTTGAACACTTACAGGCGGCCATGTCTGAGCTGCGAAGTAAGAAGATGAACCTCCCTCCTCCAGGTACAGCCGCATTTTATCACAACCATGTTACTGATGGAAACTGAAGAACATTGGATACATGTCAGGAAGTTCTGGAGGGTTCTTCTGGAACTTTTGTTGAAGAAACTGAAGAACCAAAAGAATCAGAATTTCCATTTTAGTGAAGATCGTCTGCAGTTTGTAGCAGGAAGAACACCAAGATCATTTTAAAAAGCTGGAAATCTGCTGATCTGAATGTAATGACAGGAACTGGTTCTAGGTACTGATGGAAAGTCTGGACCAGAACTTCTGTTGTTCTGCACAGAACCGCGGCTGCTGTGATATTTGTGGGTTCTTCTCTCACATCCTCTTTTCCTTCCATAACAGCCAAGTCTGACGAGCTCCCCAAGAGGCCTTTGGGCGAAGAGCGGCGGCTTCTCCTGCAGCCGCTGCAGCCAGAACCCCCCACACAGGTCCAAATGAGGCTGCAGGGCAGCGAGGGGGCCGGCGCAGACAGCAGTGGCCGGAGTCAGGCGGTCCCGGATCCGAGATGCTCCTCAAAAACTCCTCCCTCCCCGAGCCTGCCCCAACCACCTCCACCGCCTGCCGACAAGGCCTCTCCGGGAGTGGGGGGGCTCAGAGATGCAGGGGAGGTTTGTCAGGATGAGAGACAGCAGGAGGAGCAGACGAGACCCCCCCAGACCCAGGAGGAGCCTGCGGAGTGGCCCCCGCCCTACCAGCCCAGTGCTTCGGATGTGGTGGACATGCCGGCGGAGGAGGACTTCATGGATCTGCCAGACCTACCCCCCCCACCCTGTTCTTTCTGTGATCAGGTTCCAACCCCCCCTCGGCCCCCTCCCCAGAATACAAAGCCCCCCCGTCCATTGGCAGTGTCCTCCCCTCCAAGCCTCCGGCCCTCGACTCCGTCGAAGTTCCCCGTCTCCCTGTTCGTCCCGTCCCCCCCCGGAAACAGACGCCCCTCCAACACCTCCCAGTACGACAACCTGTCCGACGACGAGCAGCTGGCAGACAGACTCCTGGCCTCGACTCCCGAGGAACGTCCCAGCATGCACTGCACTCCACCCTATTCTGTGGACAGGGACTATGACCCCACCCACTACCCGCTGCCCCCGCCCCCTCTCCTCCTGTCCCGTTCGTTCTCTCCTCTTCCTCCCGGGACCTGCCCCCTCCCCAGTTTGCCTCAGGAGCCGGAGGACCGAGGATACAGCTGGGTGCAGGACGCCACTCCCCCCCCTCCTCCGCCTAGTTTTGCCGACAGACTAAGCCCATTTCAGGAGGGCGCAGCCCCCTTCCCAGACCAAGCGGCGCCCCCTACCTCCTGCAAGCCATTCTGCAGGGGCCCCCGAGACCGCTCAACATTCCCCGCCCCTCTGATGTACACGGGCTCCCCCAGGGGTCACTCCAGGTCGCCCGGACAGCGCTCGCCGCTCCTTCAGTCCAGCTCAGACTTCTGCAGGGGGCCTCCGGGGGGGCAGCAGCTGCCCAAGTCAGTGACTTTTTGACAGCTCCAGTGATGCCCCCCCAGGGGTGGCAGCCTGAAGTAAGGCTTGGTTTCAGAGCATGAAAGGGTTACATGACCTGTAGAGAAAAGGCTGTTCTGAGAGCCTCAGGTCACCAGTTCATCCCCAAATGGGCGTGTCTTAACCTTCCCATGGTGCACTGGGGCTCCTAAATATAAGGGAATAAGGGCTGCAGAAGTTTTCTACTGCAGTAAGCCGGCTCCCCGCCATTGTTGGTCTGCAGCTGATGGTGCAGTTGGAGTTTAAGGATTAAATTTCCAACAAAAGTCTCCCTCGAGCATATATCAAACTCCACGCTCGCAGGGAATGTTCCACGGGCGCAGGACGGTCTCCACGCTCGCTCCTCTACTCCTGCGTGCTGGTGAAACTTCTTCTCCGCGCTCAGGTGAGTATTCTTATGCTCCCGTGAAAGTATTCTTACCCCCCTAAAACTAGTTCCGGCCTCTAATGGAGGACTGTGTGCTCGTTGATACTCAAGTATTTCCAGGGTTTTTTATCTTTCAATGTTGAGTTTTTAAGGGAATTAGTTTTAGGGGCGTAAGAATACTTTCACAGGTGTGGAGACGGTCCTGCGCCCGTGGAACGTTCCTTGCGTGCGCGGATTACGTTTATTGCGTGCGTAGAGTTTGATATGTGCTCGTGGGAGACTTTTGGCGGAAATTTAAATCTATTTAAGGCTTTTGTCTGCAGACGATGGTCTGCATCAGGCTCACACCTGTCAATTTACACGCTCAGATTCTACGAGGGTGGAGGTGCATGTGGTCAGGTGGAGCACGGCTCACAGTGTGTGCACGAGGCAGCTTTCTGGTTTTTCTGTCACAGAAATGTTTTTTTTCTATAAAAATATTATTTGTTTTGTAAACAAAGACTCAAAAGCGCCATCTAGTGGTGGTAGCAGTGAAAGAACGCTCTCAGATCCTGATGACCCACTTCCTGTCTGCGCGTGGGTAAACCAGCTGTGGGGGGGGGGGGTCGGTTTGGTTCCTGTGGATGTTGCACTGACGTCGTAATTTCAGAGCGATTTCTTCCTCAGATTGGAACTAAAGGAGGAGGGGGGGGGGCTGTTTGGAGTGCAGGAGGACGCTGCACCACAGCATGATCCATCCCAGCTCATTTCTGCTGTTTGAGACCTGAACTTCAGTTTATGCAACACTTGAATTTTTATAAAGACAGTAACTTTCCATCTGTTTGGTTTATCTTCTCCCAAAAACGTCACTCGCGTTCAGTGCTTTAGTGTTTATTACCCCTCCCCCCTCCTGAAGCTTAAAATTTCTGCACAAAGACACAAAAACAAAACTATGCATCGAGATAATTGGCTTCAAGATTGTTCAGGTTTATATGAAAAATGTTGATCTTCATTTCAAATAAAGTCCTTCTTCAAACCGAGTCATCGTTTTTCTTTAGATCTTCCTGATCAGCTCAGAGATTTAGCCTGAAAGGTGAGCACCCCTTGAGTGCCCAGCGCCATCTAAGTGTCTGGCACCCCCTAAGTGCCCGGCGCCCCCTGAGTGCTTGGTGCCCCCTGAGTGCCAGGCGCCCCCTAAGTGCCAGGCGCCCCCCGAGTGTCTGGCGCCCCTTGAGTGCCAGGCGCCCCCTGAGTGTCTGGCGCCCCCCGAGTGTCTGGCGCCCCCTGAGTGTCTCGCACCCATTGAGTGTCTTGTACCCCCTAAGCGCCTGGCACCCCCTGAGAGTCTGGCGCCCCCTGAGTCCCAGGCGCCCCCACGGGGTCAGGTCACCTCCAAACAAAATGCTTTCAGTAATAATTTAGTGAACATTTCTGCAGAAAACAGTAAAAAAATTCCTCTGTCAGAGAAAACCGATCTCCTAAAAACCTTGGTAGCTCCAGCGAGACCCTCCCGCAGGTTGGCTGCGGGACAGTCCAACCCCCCCCGTGGGTTGGTTGGCTGCCCCCTCCTCTATATCCTGAGCTGGCTCATGAGGTCGGACAGGGACGCCACGCTTTCCCGCAGTCTGGCGTCCTCTTCCGGACCCAGCAGCGCTCCAACCAGGCGGGTGGAACCGTTCACTCCCATGATGCAGGGAAGGCTGAGGAACACCTCCGTACCGATGCCCCCCCAGCCCTGAAGGGACGGAGAAGCCAGACAGAAACATGAACCTGCTTTGTCCTGCAGCTGTGATGAAGGCGTGAGGAGGTGTCGGTGGAGATACCTGAGCCAGCGTGGTGACGGAGTGCGTCTTCTTCCTGTCCGTCAGAACGCTGTTAGTGATGTCGGCCACAGACAGACCCACGGACCACGACCGCTGGCCTCTGTTCTTCATCATCCCAAAAGCTCTGGACACGTTGAGAAAACGGCTCAGACCAAGCTCCGCCCACAGCTTCCTGAAGCTAAAGAACCTGACTCACCGGTCCAGCAGAGGTTTGGTGGACGTGGATCCTGGAGAAATCTCAGGAGTGGAGCTGGAGTTCGGGCTGATGTTACTCATCACTGCGACTGTGAACCATCGAGCATGCTCAGTAGGTGTGACTGACAGGTGCTGCAGCTCAGTTCCTCTGATCTCCAGCAAACCGTCTTAGAACGTTCCTCAGACTCACATTTGTTGTCGGAGAGTTCTCCCAGGACCCAGGCGGGTTTGCGGGTGTTCAGGTTGATGTTCAGGATGTGGTTGAGCCTCTCCGAGTCCAGGTTACAGCCCGCCCCTATCACGTGGGTCGGGGGGAGGCCGCTCTGCCTCCAGGCGACGTGAGTCATGATGTCCACTGAGGAGAACAGAGAGGATGGTGAGGAGGAGCAGCAGGAGGGTCTTCCTCCATCGTCTCCTCCCCCCACCTGGCTGTGATGTAATCAGCAGGATGGCGTTGGGGCTGAGATGCGCCACGGTGGGGATGATGCTTCTGTACAGGTCGACGTTGGTCTGGACAACTCTCGCGTACGACTGCTCGCTGCTCCAGGCGTTCGCCGTTACCACGACAACCCTGGAGCCCGCAGAGGCGGACAGGTCTGACAGAGGAGAGGAGAACATCAGCAGGTCCACCTGGTCAGAACCGACTAGAACTCCAGCAGATGAAGGTTCCTCAATGAAAAACTGAACTTTGGTTTTGACAGAACACACCGAACCCGCCCCCCACTTGTGGTAGAGCACGTGTCAAAGTCAAGGCCCGGGGGCCGGATTCGGCCCTCTGGGTAATCATATCCGGCCGTCCAGATCATTTTAAGCGTCACACTATAGTGATTCTCCTGCTCCTTTCCAAATGTTTTTTGGCACATAAAATCTCAATCTCACTTTCAGCAATTTAAGTAATCTTGGTATCAAACCGTTCAGCTTGTTCACGACATTACTGCTTGTATTTTTGGTATTTATAAACTTTATAGTTTTTGAAATGTATGTCCCATAGGAAATGAATGAGAAAGTCTTTAAATTTCAAAATTTTAAGTAGATTAGCAACAAGCTTTTAAATATATTTATGGAATGTGTTTCAATCTTTAATAGTAATTTTTTTTTTTTAATGGTATAGAGTTGTTATATTAGCCATGCGCTAGCTCATGTGGGCTTTTATACGCAATCTTGGAGTTAAGCTAATATTTTAGCAACATGCTAACGTTTTTGGCTAATTTGTTATCTACTAAGGCTTTTATGGGCTAATTTAGAGTTTAGCTAATATTTTAGCAACAAGCTAACTTTAACTAGATTAGTTTATTGAGGGATTTTGGGCTATTTTAGAGTTTAGCTAGTATTTAGGCAACGAGCTAGCTTTCTTGGCTAATTTGACATCTAAGGTTTTTTGGGCTAATTTGGAGTTTGGCTCATATTTAAGCAACACACTGAATATTTTTGCAAAATTGGCATGTATTGGGGATTTTTAAGCAATTTTACTAGAAGAAATTTAGGTAAACTTTAGCGCCCTTAAAAGTTCTTTGATGAAATTTCCAGTCTTTTAGCAAATGTATCATTTTGCAAATAGCTTTTGCATATTCAGCAAATCCCTTTAGCAATTAAAGTAAATTGCGTCACCATTTTCAGTAAAAAGCTTCAGCATCTTTAGTTACTACTTTCAGCATAAAGCATTAACACTTGTATTATCGCAGGTAATGCAACTTTTCTAGTTTATTTTATTATTAATGACCCGATGTTATCTTGCACTTATTTCTAACCTGAATAATTTTGACAAAATATATTTTTATGGAGAGTAAAATATTGAAAGTTATTTAAGGTTTAAGTTGATTTATTCTGGGATAATATTCCTGCAAGTTTTTATTCAAATTTAATTTTAAAAATAAACAGTTTTAAAGTTTTAAAGATTTAGTTTTAATGTGTTAAATAAATGTTTATTCTATTCAGCCGGCGACATAAGGTGTGTTTTGGATTTTTGCCCCCTGTGCGATTGAGTTGACACCCCTGTGGTAGAGTGTCTGCCCTGAGATTGGAAGGTCGTGGGTTCTAATCCCAGCCAAGTCATACCAAAAACTAAAAATGTGACACAGTGCCTCCCTGCTTGACACTCAGCATTAAGGGGTTGGATTGGGGGGGCTAAACCACCAAATGGTTCCTGAGCGCAGCTGTTTCTGCAGCTCACCGCTCCCCCAGGCGATGGGTCATATGCGGAGAACAAATTTCACACTCTTAAGTGTGCGACAGCTGATGGGACTTTACAAAAATAACTAAGACAGAAAAAAAGTAAATCAGATAAAGATGACAAAACTGTACTGACACACAACCACAGACATACACACATAGTCCTTTGCAAAGAAGGTGCACAATCTTTAAACCCAGATCAGGTGACGTCTGCTGTTTACTCGACAGACGCTGCAGAAGATCCTCACCTGCAGACACGGTGACCTTTGGTAGACTGAAAATCTCTAAATCTGTGCTGCCACCTTTGGTGGAGCTCTCTGCCACGTCAATGAAAACAAGTTTATCCACATGACACTGAGGAAAGGTGGAAAGAAGAAGAACAAGAATGAGGAACACGCTCCGTTGACGCTGATGTCATCACCTCAGCGTCTGAATATTCAGCATCACCTTTGCTAGAATGCTGGTCACACACGCCATTCCCAGGTCTCCTCCTCCGATGACCGTTACTTTTCCACCCAGCTGGTCCTGATGCTGGACTCCACCTGGAATGGACAGAGTTAAGCAGCTGTGACCACACAGAGCCCGCCCACAGAACCACCTGAGCGGAAAGCACCATCGTTGAGCTGCAGGTTGGAGACGAAAGCCAGGAGCTCGTGTGGGTTTTTAGCTTCTCCTGAGGCCTTCGAGGACAATGGAGGATCCTCCTCAAACTTGGCGATCATCTCCGGCAGGAGACCCACGACTGAGGATTTTGGCTGATGGAGCAGAGAGAGGTTCTGTTGGACTCAGAGAAGACCACGACACGGCGTCATGTGGTTGGTGCACAGAAGGAGAGCTTACATAGTCCCAGGTGTGCAGTCCGGGCAGGTGGACCCGCCCCTTGGCGTCCACGTGTTTGCCCTCCCTGATGACCATGCTGGACGTGGGCTTGAGGAGGCAGATGGGGGGGGTGAAGGGGAACGAGTCCAGGAGCCACAGCTGGATGGGGAAGTTGTACGAGCGACCTGAGGATGGGTTGGGGGGGGGCATGAAAAGTGAAGGAGCTCCTGTTCTTTAAAGTGGATCGGAGGAGGCGGGGCTTACCTTCATACTTCACAGGGATGACCCCCGTTATTTTAAGGAGGTCTTTCTGTGTGCTGTCGCTGAACGCTGAGGACAGAAAAATGCAGGTATTCACACAACCCCCCAAACCCCCCCAGAAGTTCTAACAAAGAATAAGATTAAGGTGATAAAAGACATAAGTGGGATGAAGGGGTGCAAAAAACAAAAAAATTAAGAAATGATCTGAAGATGGGGGTCACAGGATCATGACCCCCACACACACTCACTGAACGTGGCCGTGGACACCTGCATCTCCGGGTAGACCCGGTTCACTTTCTCCAGCTCCTCAACGGCCAAATCCCGGAACTTGTACTGAAATCAAACGGAGAACATCAGATTGTGTTGCACTGTAGGACAGCCATGATTACTCGACTAATAGACAACTAATCGACTATTAAAATAGTCGACGATTAATTTAATAGTCGATTAATCATTACTTTATATTACATAGAGTCAGAGTGTTGTAACATTAAACAAAGCTGTGATCTGTAATCTTGTTTTAATTGGTGCTGGGTTGATAAAATCAATGAATCAATTTGAACTGATTTAAGCTTAACAGATCAGTAATCGATTCATAAAAATATAGATAGATTTGGCACATAAAACTTAAGTCTGCTAGCTTAAAGCTAACTTTTAATAAAATTTCCCATAGGATGACTAATGCTAACGCTTGGTCGACCTAAACATACATTACTGACTAAATGAACATCTTTATAAACTCAAAAGCATTAATTTTCCAAACTCTTTTAAGTAAATATTTTTTAAAGTAACCATTTGTGGTCTAAAGCAGAGGTGTCAAACTCAATCGCCCAGGGGGCCAAAACCCTAAACAAACCTCAGGTTGTGGGCCAGACAGGATAAACATTTTTTGAATACACTAAAACCAAAATTTTAAAACTTAAAAAACGTAACTTTTTTACACATTTATGAACTATATATATAGCATTACCTGCAATAATGCTAGTGTGAATTCTGTAAGATGAATTTGGCTGCTGAAGAGGTTACTGCTGATAGATAAAGATGCTGAAACTGATAGCTAAAAACACTGAAGCTGATAGCAGTAAAAAAAAAAACATTGGCTAAATGCCAAATTAGCCTAAGAAAAACAAAACACAAAAACCTAGGTTAGCCAGAACAGCTAGCATGTAGCTTAAAAAATAGCTTAGCTCCAAAACAGCCTAAAAAAAACCCAAAAAAGCCTAAATTAGCCAAAACAGCTATGTAGTTGAAATATCAGCTAAACTTCAAAACAGCCTAAAAAAATCTTAATAAATGCCAAAATAGTTCAAAAATTTAGAAGAATGCCAATTTTTAAAATTATAAAACGTAACTTTTTAATAAAAAGACAGCAATATTATTCCACAATCAATAAACGTAAACCTTAAATAACTTATAATATTTTACTCTCCATAAAAATGTATTTTGTCAAAATTATACATGTTAGAAATGAGAGCAAGATAACATCAGACTAAGAAAATAAAATGATCAGGAGGGCCAGATATAATAACCCAAAGGGCCGGATCCGGCTCCCGGGCCTCGACTTTGACACGTGGTCTAAAGCACCGTTTTTTGGTCATAATGTATTTCTAAACAAATGTGTATAAATGTGTAAACTCAAAACTGAATTGAGTAGATCAAAAAAATCGGAATCGAATTGTTTCTTGAAATTATTATAGATACGTTTTAATGCAAGAAACAAATGAAGGACAGAAGTAGCAGCACGATTCCCTAAAAGTTTAATAAACTATCATCTTAATTGTCTTTATTTTTGGTTAGTTTAAAGCTAATGATGGTTAAGATGTGTGTTTTTCCCTCCACTATATCTGACCCGATTAGTCTCAGAAAAAAATATCGGTGATTAGTCGACAAATAAAATAATCGTTGAGGCAGCACTATTGTACTGACATCCATTTAAAACAGGGAGAGAGAGTGAGAGTCCCAGCTGGGTTCCTGGTGGCTGGAGTCCATCAGATCCTCTCTGATCAACAGTTTGATCCCTCTGAAGCTTTAAAATGATCGGAACCATTCTTCCAAACTTTTCTTCCTCACATCTACAGGAGTTCCCGCTGCGTCACGTGTCTTCCTGTTCAGCAGTCTGTGCCTCCTCCTAGGATCAGGTTGGTCCTGCGTGGCACAGCTGGTTCTTCTGGTTGGTGAAGTGTCTCACCAAGCGGGATCAGACCCCCCCGCGCCCCCCGCAGACCCGGCGGTGACCCCGGACTGACCTTGGACAGGATCCGCTGGATCTTCTCGGCGCGGAGCTCCATCTCTGCTGTCTCCCGCTCTCACCAAGCGACGCGGCTCCGATGACAAACTTCTGCTCTAGAACTTCCGCAAACTTCCGGAGTAACCAAAGAGGCGGCTGCGTCAGAGTGACGTCACCGCCACGGACACGCCCACCGCCGTGTCCAGGTGTGTCTCCAGGTGAAGATTCTTTCGCTGATGTTTGAGAGGGAATTTAATGACTCTTATTATGGGATGTTCTCTTTTGTATAATACGGAGAGCCAGCGCGCATGCGCGTGAGCAGACCAACAAAAATCCAAAGAATGAAAGTTGCTTCCTTCAGAGTAACAGGTGTGTGAGGGAAGGTCCTGCTCAAAGTCACAGGATCGACGTTTCATCAAAGAAACTCAGTTTCCAACAACCACTAAAGTTCAGGATCTTCTCTGAGGGCAGATGTGGTTTTGGAGCCGACAGGAAGCAGAAAAACTTCCTTTAGATGAGAACAAAGCTTCTGATTGGTTCCAAAGAATCCCAGATCCAGAAGAGGGTTGAAAAGAAACAGTGAGGTGTTCATCGGTTTGGCCCGGGGGCCAGATCCGGCCCTTCAGATAATCATATCCGGCCCTCCAGATCGTATTATTTTATGGAGATCAAAATTTGATGTTATTTATAAGTGTAATTTTTCATCTAAAATTACATAAAAGTAAGAAATGTCAGTTTTTTGTATTGTTTTAGCATTTAGTTTATTTCTAACTTGTATAATTTTGACAAAATATATTTTTATGTAGAGTGAAATATTGAAAGTTATTTAAGGTTTAAGTTGATATAATATGGAATAATATTTTTGCCTGTTTTTTATTTAAATTTATGTTTAAAAAGTTACAGTTTTAAAAGTTTTTAAAATTTAGTTTTACATTAATAAATATTTATCCTGTTCGGCCCGCGACCTAAAAGAGTGTTTTGGATTTTGGGCCCCTGTGCGATTGAGTTTGAACACCCCTGACGCTCTGACTCATCCGTCTGGAACTCCAGAAAAATCTAGAAGAGATCTAGAAGTGATCACCTCCCTCATCCCTAAACGTGATGGATTCCAGATTTATCACTGAGATCAAAGATTCAAGGGTTTCAGCTGGAAGATCCGGAATGAAAGATGCTCCAGTTTCTGAGAGAAGGTTACATTACGCCATCTACTCGCCTCCTGTCGCGGTTCTAGAAGGTTGTTTGTGTCTTTTTTTTAGAAGTTGTTTGTTGTGCTTACTTTATAGATAAAATAACTTGTCTCCGCCCCCTGCATACTTGAAGGTGGAGCTTGATGACCATACGGCTGAAATGCTGCTCTCGTCTGAAAACTTATTAGCATCCAAACTAAAATAAATGGTAGGATTCAGATAAAAGGAAAACGGAGATTTGAGAAGAAGCCTTCAGGTTTGATTCTTCTGGTCTCAGAAGAAGTAGCAGCAAAGAAACATCGACTATTAGGACAACGGCACATAGAAGTTCTGGGGTTTTGTCATTTCAATAATAAATAAAATTAAAATTAAATTAATAAAAACAAGTTTCATTTTCTAAGAAAATTCCAATAAATTGATTTTGTCTGGATTTTCCCTTCTGTTTTTAATGTGCTTTAATTACTGCGACCATATTAAAGATCTATGTGAATACAGACGATTTCATTTAAAATATTCAACAAATCTCCCATTCTCTCTTGAAGTTACATACCTGGGAAAGATTGAAATGGTGAGATTAAGAGGAGCTGATGACTATAAAATCTTGAATATTATGAGGTTGGCCAGTAAAAAAGCAATTACCAGAGGATGAAGTGGGTTAGTGCCTAAAATAGAAGAATGAGTTGAGGTAATGCGCAATATCTATAATATGGAGACGATGACATCTTCACTTCAATTGGAATTTGATCAATTTATCTCAATTTGGGAAGGATGGCTACAATACATTAGACCATCAAGATCTGACTGCGTAGACCTGATGTGAAACTGAATGTATGTTCTGTATAATTATTGTAATAATACAAAATAGACTGTAAATAGTGATCCATAATGAAGACTATTTTAACATGTACATTTTGAATTGACAAATTACTTATACAAGCATCTTTTTTTTCTCTTCTCATTCCATTTGTGAAAAGTTAACTTTGTAAAATGTAACATATTCTAAAGTTTCCTAAAAAATAAATAAATAAATAATTATGAAAAAAAAAACAATTCAAGTCTTAGCATTTTGAAGCAGTCTGTAATTTACATTTGTATTTAAAGAATATTGAATATTGAAATAGGATCCGTACTCCTGAGCAGCAAAGCAGAAAAAACTCATTGAAACTCCACTTTTGAATCAAGTCTTTGGATTCTTTCAGTAAAAGTCTATTTATCATCATATTTATAAACAACAGAACACGTCCAGAAAATGAGAAATGCCAACAGTTTAATGAAATTCTTTGTCAAAGTCCTTCAAATGTGAGTTTAAAGTTTTGAAATGTTTTTGAAAAAATTGAAAAATTTATTTCAGATAGAAATAGAGAAAAAAACGGAACTAAGCAGATTTCTGCTGCTGTGTCCAAAGATCTATCGCTGTGTCCAAACCAAAGATCTATCGCTGTATCCAAAAATCTACTGCTGTGTTCAAAGATCTCAGGCTGTGTCTGAACCAAAGATCTATCACAGTATCCAAAGATCTATCGCTGTGTCTGAACCAAAGATCTATCACAGTATCCAAAGATCTATCGCTGTGTCTGAACCAAAGATCTATCACAGTATCCAAAGATCTATCGCTGTATCCAAAAATCTACTGCTGTGTTCAAAGATCTATCGCTGTGTCTGAACCAAAGCTCTGCTGAAGTTCATGTTGGACTGATGGTCAATCTAACTCTCCATGAGAAAATAAATACTATATAAGCGCTTCTGTTATATATATACTAGTGCCTTCTGCTTCTGTAACATTTTCAGGAGGAATTCATTTGAATTCAGACTGTCCATCAACGTAAAATCTTCAGGGAAGGCGGTGTGGGTTGGTGTGGGCGGAGCCCAGTTCTTCCCTTCACTTTTTCCCCATTTCTGTAAAGTCTCCATCCCTGCGACAGATCAGCTTCAGCTGGTCTTTTTCCTCTTGGCTTTCTTCTTCATCTCCTCTTCTTCCCTCTTCTCCTCCTCCAGGTCCTCCTGGACGGCCAGTCTGAGGCTGCAGCGGGAAAGCCGAAGAGGTTAATCACAGAAACGCCGCTCTGGAAGGACCTAAAAGAGCCTCCGTCTCCGTACCTTCGTGCTTCTTCCTTCTGCATGTCTTTCCAGCTGCTCTCCATGAACTTCAGGGCGTAGTCGCTCTCGTCTTTGTATCTGCCGATGATGAAGGAACCGGTTTGATCCACCAACGCTGACCAACGGTTCTGGAGTTTATCGATGAACGGGAAAACCTCCTACCTGTTTCGATCATATCCAAAGATCTCCTTGATGTGTCTGGAGATCTCTTCCTGTTCCTCGCCACCGTCGTCGATGAAGTCGTCCATCTCGGAGTCGTATTCCTCCTCATCCTCGTATTTCCTTTTGTAGGCGGATGTGATGGGCGGCAGCATCGGTCCTGGGGAGGAAATGGAAAACGTGTTGGGAAACAGACAGCTGCAGACATCTCTGTTGGAGCAGACGCAGATCGCTGCAATCAATCAATTTATTAGCTGTAGAGCACTTATAAAAGCAGAAGCAACCAAAGTGCTGAACATAAAATCAAATTAAGCAGTAAAATACAATAAGAGAGGCAATAAAACAATGAAACAAGCTGGTCCCACTAGATCTACTCACGAGCTAAAAGCCTGATTAAAAAGATGAGTTTTGACTTAAAATCACTGACTGATCCGGCAGATCTCACAGAAAGGGGGATAGCATTCCAGAATTTGGGAGTTAAAAACGGAGTCCTAGGAACCACTAAAAACATTTAATCTTCAGATCTTGGGTCTCGACATGGACGATAGAAATGTAAAAGTTCAGAAAGATACTGATGTACCAGACCATCCAAGCACTTAAAAACCAGAAGTAAAATCTTAAAAACAATTCTAAAAGACACAGGCTGCCAGTAAAGGGAGCGTAATGCGACCGTCTGGTCCCCGTTAAGACGGCGGAGCAGAGACGGATCTATACCACTGTACAGATACAGTAGTCCAGTCTGGAAAAGATCAAAGCACCTATCACTTGTTCAGGAGCATGATAAGGAAGATATGGCTTCACTTTACTGATTAGCCTCAATTGATAAAAACTAGAACTGCTTATCAAATTTGAAAAGCCTTCTTTGAAAAAATGAAAGGAGCATTTGAAGGGTCCGGGGGGCCAACAGCACTATAGCCACCTGACAGGAGATCAGTTTTTCTAACAGTTTTTCATTCAGACAGGAAGTTCAGCTCCACCCAAGATTTGATGTCTGCTAACTAAGCACTTCTGTAGATTGTCGAGGCATCCAGCTCCCCCAGACTTCAGGAAAGGTAGATCTGGATGTCACCTGCATAGCAGTGGAATGTCACATTGTATCCTAAAAATTAACCCCAGTGGCAGCAGGTGAAGTGAGAATAAAAGAGGGCCGAAAACTGAGCCCTGGGGTACACCATCTTCGAGTAGAGCCTCTGAAGAAGAAAACTATCCAAGTCTGGCAGAAAAACTCCTGCCACATAAATATGATCTGAACCAACTGAGCGCTGGTCATTGAGGTTTCAGTGCTGTGGCAGGATTTAAAATCAGACTGAAACTTCTCAAAAATATCATGAGATTTTAGATTGGTCTTGCAGCTTAAGATAAAACATCTTCTCTAAAATTTTAGAAAGAAAAGAAAACTCTGAGGTTGGCCTATACCGTAGTTTGACAGAATATTAGGGTCCACTTTTTTTTCTTTTAAAGGGGCCCTGCCATGAAAATTCTACTTTTTGAGGTTTTAAGTGCATTTTAATGTTCGTTCCTCACTATAAAGAATCCCAAAGCGGCATTTTGATCCATTCATGCATTTAAGAGTAATCCTCTATAAACCTGCTCTGTCTGCAGCAGCCCCTCCCATACCCACGAAAACGAGCGGTTGGAAACGTGCCGATGTAAGTTCGATGCCAAGAGCTCCCTCCAGGAAGAGTCTGCTATGACAGCTCCACCCCCAGACTAACACAACACTCAATTTATCCCTTATCCAGCGATGATCAGCAAAAAAACGTTCATTTTAGATGTAGAATACCGTATATCGTCCAGTTATGTCCCGTCTTCAATAAATTCCAGCTCAAATAGGTATTTGTTACTTTATACGCGCGGCACTCCTTTAAGATAAAGGTAATATATGATCTTATATATAGATATAGTTCACTCTGATAGGCTTAAGAAAATCATGGTAGGGCCCCTTTAAAGGGATTACACAACAGCATGTTTGAAAGCAGCATGCGCACACACCGAAACAAGAGAAGTGTTAAGACCAATAAGCCGGGGGCCTATAGATACAGGTACCTGGGCAGTAGAAATACCTCAGGTGCTGAACTATCTTAGAAATCAGAGCGAGAGAGACAGGCTCAAAAGGCTCTAAAACAGCAGGTGGTGAACTTAAAACAGAGGGGTCAGGGGTGCAAGAAGAGGGTAAAAACAACCTGACAGCACTGACTTTGTCAATAAAAAACTTTAAGAACAGCTCAGAGTAGAACTGAAGGAGTCAGGCAGGAGAAATCACAAGGAGTCAAGAGAGACTTTAAAGAGTTAAAAAGGATCTTAGGTTTGCAGATGTTCTCAGACACAACATTTGACATGAACTGGGCTTTCAGATGTTTCACATCAGCCTATAATTCAGTCAAGGAGTTTTTAAAATCTCTAAAAAAAAAAACATAGAGCCTGTCTTTTTTCCATTTATGCTTCGCACGACGGCAGGAGCCTTTGAACACACGACTGTGATCATTGATCCAAAGCTCCAGAGCCGATTTGCAGTTTTTAGTCCTAAAAGGAGCAAGAACATCTAAAATACTTGTACGAACCAATTTAAAATCCTCCAGGAGCTGATCAGCCATCACTGTTTGGGGAGTCAGTAGACTGCGACGCAGGAAGAGGTGACCCAGACGACCCAGCAAACAAAATGTTTGACTGCAGCCAGACTGTCTTTTAGCAAGAGTGCAGTTCTAAAGGGTTCCACTACACGTCTAGAACTGCTGAAGTTCTAAATTGTTCTCCTGTAGATTTAAGCTGTTACATTGTGGTTCTGAAGGGTTCTGCTGCAGTTTGAGAGTTTCTCAACAGTTCTTTAGCGCTCTGGCGTAGTTATAAAGATTTACACTATAGTTCTAAAGGGTTCTGCTGTGTTTTTGTCAGTCCTTACACAAATATCTGCCCCTTTTAGAGATTTCAGTTTGTTTTTCATAAACCAGTGGAGCATCAGTGATCAGAGACCACGAACGTTTTCTCTGTAGTTAAACAGTCAAATGTAGTTTTTAGCGTCACACAAATCAAAGCATCAAGTGAAAGAACTGAAATAATAAAATGTTTCTGCGTCATACCCGGTGGTCTGGGTGGCATTCCTGGTCTTGGCACCATCCCTGGTCGAGGTCCCATTCCCGGTCGAGGACCCATCCCCGGTCGAGGTCCCATCCCTGGTCCGGGTCCCATCCCCGGTCGAGGTCCCATCCCTGGTCTTGGTCCCATCCCTGGTTGAGGTCCCATGCCCGGTCGAGGTCCCATGCCCGGTCGAGGTCCCATGCCCGGTCGAGGTCCCATTCCTGGCCTGTTTGGGATGCCGGCCTGGGCCGCAGCTCCCAATCTAGGTCCACCGAAGTTCTTCGATGAAATGGTCTCCGACACCACGGTGCACTTAGGTCTTGCAGGTCCCGGGCCGGCAGCTGGCCGCCCTGGAACCTGCCCTCCAGGTCTACTGGGCCGAGGTCCGGACGTTCCAGGGTGGCCACCTCCCGGTCTCACCTGTGGGACGCTTCCAGGTCTTGCCTGGGGAGTGCCACCAGGCCTTCCAAGAGGCTGGCCCCCTGTCCGAGGAGGACCCCCTGCAGGAAGTCTCGTCATGGAGTTGCTGCTCAATTTGACTCCAGGAGGAATTCCAGGATTTGGGAGTTCTGCTTTAGCAGGCTTTACGGGTCGGCCTGCTGGTCCCGGCTTAGCGAGTCCACCCTGAGTGGTTCTGAACTGCGGCGAGCTCCCGTGCTGAGACTTCTGAACCATGCCAGCTGTACTAGAAGTTCTGCTCCCTCCTTTCTGAAGCAGGGATGGGTCTTTCCTGAAGCTAAGGTCACTTGAGGTGCTGGATTTCTGGCTGGATGGAGGTGTAGAGACCTGAGACAACGCGGGTTTTGAAGGAACTTTACTGGAGACAGCAGCTGATGTGAAGCCGGGTTTTGGTCTGTGTTCGTTGTTGCGAGACGCCTTGACTCGGTCTTCTCTTTCATGAACGGAGGAAGAAGACGAGGAGCTTCTAGCGGTTGAAGAAGATGGGAGCCCCTTCTTAACTGCTTTGATGGGTTTCTCTCCAGAGCTCTTCTGGGGTTTACTGAACTTCTGCTCCTTATCTGCAGGGGTTTTCCTCATCAGACTGGAGCTGGACTGGGGCCTGGCGTCTCGTTCCCGTTCTGGCTTCACTTCTTTGTGTTTGTCGAGTCTCTTGGCTTTGCGTTCCATCTCCATTTCTCGGATCTCGCTGGCCGTGTGGAGCCGCTCTTCTTTTTTCACAGCTTTGGGTTTCAGTTCAACAGGTTCAAACTGTTTCTTCTCTGCCAGCTTCAGCAAATCAGCAAAGTTCATGGCGGGAGGAGCAGAAGGCCTGGGTGGTCCACAGGGCTTCTGAGGAAACTTCCTGCTGCTCCCATGAACCTCTGCAGGTCTACCGGGTCTCAGCGGCTCAGGCTCCTCCTCCGAGTCCGTCTGCTCGTACTCATAATTATCTTCGTCGTCTAAAGGGTCAATGGAGTTATTCTGGAATCCCTGCTCATGATCGTTGTCCTGTTTATCTGCTTTTGAACCCCTCTTTTTGGGAACATCCACCACCGGAATCCCGTTGTAACCTTTGAAGTTGTCCTTTGTCCTGGAGGCCATGGCTCGAGCTTTCCGATCCGACTTCAACTCGACCCTCTTAGCCAGAAGATCCTGCTTCTGCTTTTTCATCTCCATTTCTAAAAAAAAAGAAAAACACTACATGTAATGTCCTGCCGCGAGTATGGATATAAAAATGCAGAGAATCTTTAGTTTGTCATCAGAAGAAGCTTTTCACTAAAACAGAAGAACGCCTTGAAGGGTCGGTCTTGCTCACCTTTCAGTTTAGTGTCATTGGTCCGCTTCTTTAGCAACGCCTGAACAGCCGCAGGATTCACACCTTTGGACTTGGGGTCCCTTTTGGGCGGTCCAGTTTCTAAACTGTATCGTCTCTGCTCAGACAAAAAACATCAAACAAAAGTTCAACTGAGATGTTAAAAAAACAGATTAGAAACTCAGTTTGTTTGATGTAAAATCAGTTCATCTGTAGATGTGAGCAGTAGAGATACCACAATTAGTCAGTAGTAAAAAAAATTGTCGATTGTCGATTAGTCGTTAATTTATATTAAATGGAGTTGGAGTGTAGTAAAGTTAAAAACTATAATAGCATTCTAGCTTTTTGGACTTTTTTTGCATTTATTAAGGCAATTTAGACTATTAATATTTCAGATACATGCTAGCTATTTTAGCTAATGTAGGATTTTTTTCAGTTTTTTAAGATAATTTGGAGTTTAGCTCATATTTCAGCTGCATGCTAGCTATTTCAGGTAATTTTGGATTTTTTCTGTTTTTTTTAGGCTACTTTGGAGTAGGGCTGCCACGATTAGTCGACTAATCGACGACTAATCGACTATTAAAATAGTCGACAACTAGTCGTTATTTTATATTATGTGGAGTCAGAGTGTAGTAAATTTGAAATTTATAATGATATTCTGCTTTTTCGATCATTTTGGCATTTATTAAGGTTTATAGACTAATTTTGGATATTTCAGCCACATGCTAGCTGTTTTGACTAATTCAGACTTTTTTCATTTTTTACACTATTTTTGTGTTTAGCTAATTTTGCAGCTAAGTGCTAGCTCTTTTGGCTAACTTAGGCTTTTTTAAGCTAAGTTGGCCTTTAACTAATATTTTAGAAAGCTATCCGCATCTTCAGCTATCGTCACTAGCATCTTTTGCGGCCAAATACAGCTTACATTCCCTTTATAATAATGCTAGTGTGAATATATCTAGTTTTTAGTTACTTTAAAGCTAATGATGGTTAAGATGTGTGTTTTACATCCAGTTTGCCCATGACCCAATTAGTTGACTATTCGGAAAAAATAATATGTGATTCGTCTACTATTAAAATAATTGTTTGTGGCAGCACTAATGTGTGCCCATGCTGGCTCTCCCCCCAATTTTGCTTTAACCTCTCACAGAGGATTCCCTCATCGAGGAGCTTCTGTCAGAAGTGAGCTTCTCTGCTCTTTTTGTTCTGATTTGGTTTTGCTTGAGTCTCTTTCTGGTGGCGGGGGTCATGAACTTTAACCCCGACAGGTGAAGGTGAGGCCTGGAGTTGAACCAGAGGCTGAATGACCCTCCCGATCAGGTTCTGCAACTTTTTCTCTGTCTGGATGAAGACCCTTCCTTCAGTTTCTTCCAGACTATGATCTGAGGGATTCAGTTTCTCATTTGTTCTTGGATTTCGTCACGTCTGTGTGACATCTACATCAGTCCTCCTGTACATCTCTGAGATCATAACAGAGAATTCAGGGTTCTTTAACGGCTGTTTGGTGATCTGAAACCCGAACATACAGAGACGGGGCGAACACTTTCAACAGCCTGAGGCGTGACGTCAGAGCCTCACCTGGACACTTACCTGAACACTGCTGAGCCCCTGGTTCTGAGACGCGATGTCCAGGATGTTGTCAAAGTCCATCATTTTTGCGGCAGAGAATGAAGGCTCAGCAGCAGCGAAAGAAACGGAGCCCAACCGGGAGTTATCAGATTACTCTTTGGAATGGAAAGCGCTCGTCAACTCGAACTCTTATGGAAAACCACGGATTCCACGAGGCGAGACGACAGAGAAATGTCTGCTTCACGTCATGCTACCGAATGCTAACTAGCTTAGCCACCGTTCACGTCAGTAAACCCTCAGGAGGAGGACTTCCTGTTTCCTCTGATGACCAACAAAGAACCGTGTGATTTACCGGAACTCTAAGATGCTGGTAAATTCATCTGAGAAAGTGTCACCAGAAACAACCATCGTTAGGCTGCAAGTTCATACGAGCGAGAGGAAAATTAAAGATCCACAGATTAAAACCGGATGTGTGATGACAGTCTGACACGCATTTCCGGTTAAGCTACAGCGTTTTTCAGCAAAAGAGACTGTTCTTGACCAAATAATGAAACAAATATTCGATTTTACTTTGGTTGATACCAATATTTAAAGTCCCTTTAACGTGGAAAGAAATGTTGTCAAAAATTGCGAGTATTGAAACCGTTAGGATAAATCTTTACAGAGTAAATCTAAACGTATTTTATTTTGAAATTTCCGAAGGTTTTTTTTCTTCCGTTACGCAATATCCGCTCAAAAGTACAGAAAAAAATGATAACAGCGATAGTTTAACGAAACAAGAGGCCACACAGCGAATTTTGTTAATTCTGAACATTTTAGTTGACATTAAAACAGTAAAATATGTGGGATTTCGGTTCACCTTTTTCATTGTAAACGTCACAATTACATGTATAGATGAACGGTTGTCATTTGATGCAAAGTTTAACTTCATTTTTGCATATTTTTATGAATGTCAGTACTGACATCTAAGTTCAATAAAGTTGGATTTTTTTGTGAATAAAAACCAAAAACAATGGCAACCACGTGACCTGGTCTAATTCACAATATATTACAATATAATGCAATAAAACCACACTTCCCATTGTTGATAATTAATGACATCCCCATAAAAGATTAAAAAAAATGCAACAGTAAATTATAAATGTGACCTAGAAACCACCAAATCATTTTCTTAATACACAAAATACACTTGCATCTAAAATGAAAGAAACACATTTTAAAATAATATCTAAAATTGACCCTGTTGGAGATTTTTCACATAAAAGATTAAAATTTCAATCTGAACTATGTATCTTCTGTTCATCTTAAATTGAAACGTTAGAACATTTCTTTTGTAGTTGCAAGTATAAAAATATTCTGGTGTAATATTCACAATTAGTTGTTTTTTTACCTGATGTTCTCTACTTTATGGAAAACCTGGACCCAATAGTTTATAATTTTGTTATTAGTTTGTACGAACATTTCTTTCATTTATGTAAATGGAAAAAAGACTTGCTCTTTGCTAAATATTTCTTTGATTTGTTTCTCTGATTACTTTAAGTGTCTTAAATGCATTTCAAACAAAAACAAGAAAACGTAATTCATGTATCAAAATATATCAAAACTATTATTTTAAATTGTATCTTGCCTTGGCCTTAACTTTGATTTTTTTTCTCTCTTCCTTTTTTTGTACACTGCAATTTTTATTCCTTTGTAAACTAATTTCAAATGTTTGCTCACCCTGACGATTTGTATGTGAATAATTTTTTTAACACATTTATTGCACATTTTAACAATGTACACTTCTTTACAATAGTTATGCAAGAAAGGGAACATTTCAACACAAGAAAAAAAGCAAAGAATAAAAGTAAGCCAGGGGATTAGTTTTCACATCATAATATTGAATCTTTCACATACAGGCAATATTTTGATTGCTTTTTGTTTCTCAGTTTCGGATACTATTAATATACAAACTGAAATAAGAAAAAATACAATATGTCATGGTTTTTGTCCATAGAATTTACATTTGTGAATATGATATTTGGCCAATATGAGCAACAGATTTAGTAAGAACAGACCAGAATCATTTTGATTATTCTTTGACATGTGGCCCAACAGGACATCAATCCAGAACAAAACAAAACAAGCTTTGATTTTGTCATGAATTAAATAAAAAATGTTCTACCAGAACATTTTAACTTGAGGACTGTTTCAGGGAAATTACAGCGAAAACTACAAAGTGTATCAATGTTCAATCTAAATCTGCTTTGAATGAAAACTTTTGCGGGGTAAACTCTATGAATAATCCAGAAAGACACCACTTTTACTTTATTGAATTTATTATGGGGTCTTAGGGTCTGTTTAGTTTAGCTCAGCATTCAGTTTTGTTTTATTTTATGACTGACTCTGTGATTTTGTACAATTGTTGGTGTGAATCTTATTGTGTTGTGATTTGGGGCTATATCAATAAAGTTGAATTGAATCAGTCACGAGGAGAACACCTGTTACCTTTGAAGGTCTTCATGATTTACTGTAGAACATTCTGGGTCTTCAGAAGTATTAACAATGTTTCCCATGAAGAAAAACCAGATTGGATTTGACCTCAAACCCTTTGAGTTCAGATTTCCAGATGTAACTGACTCATATTATATAACCAGGTTCTCAGAAGGAGTCTGGATGGCTCGTGATAGCGTCGGCAGGCCGCGTTTCCTGATTGGTCAGCATTATTCTCTCCTCTGTGTTTTAAACCGTTTTCGGAAATCAGCAGCTGATTCATAACAACTCGTCATTCCCTAAAATCCGATCTGATCGCTGGATCCGTGACTTCCGGTCATCACGCCACCGCTGGATTCAGAAAATGTAAATAAAGACCATCTGCTTCGATATGTAAAGAGCCCCCTGAATCCTCCAATCACAGCTGCGCTTGAGTTTTAGCCCCGCCTTCCTTTGAGCTCTCGGTGTTTCTATTGGTTGGATGTGAAGACTTGCCGACGTCAGAGTTCTGTGTTGTCTCCGCCCCCTCCGCATCGAGGACAAAAACAATCCTCCTGACAGTCCGGTGCAAAAAAACAGCCGCGTCCAGGCGAGCTCAGGTGTCGCTCACCTGTCTGTGTGGCACGGCGGGAGAAATGGTTTCCCCGGTAACCGTGGTGAGTACCGTTCTGTAGGTTCTGCGCTTCCAGCAGGAGCAGAGTTCCGCTGCTTCCGCTCGGAACCGAACCGCTGCTCTTCATCATCTGCAGTCTTCGCTTCGATGCTGTGGGGTGGGGGTCCGAACCCCCCCAGAACCCTGACGGATCTGCTGCGCTCGCGCACATCTGTGTTTTCATACTTTCAGCGCGTCACGTGACCGCGGTGTCTTCTGAAGTTGAACTTGTTTTTATATTCTGCATTATTTCCGTCTCTTTTATGTCGT
>NC_050517.1:29393677-29396439 GCF_002922805.2 Oryzias melastigma | reverse complement strand
GGTTTCTATAACACTGAGCACACCTGATCCAAAGATCCGATCCAATGATCCGATCCAATCCGACCGCTGTTTGTTTACCCTGACTATTGTAGATGTTCTGTTTATAGAGGTTCTGTTTGTAGAGGTTCTGTTTATATAGTTATGTTTATTGATGTTCTGTTTATAGAGGTTCTGTTTGTAGAGGTTCTGTTGATATAGTTCTGTCTTCATAGGTTCTGTTTATAAATGTTCTGTTTATATAGTTTTTTCTTCATAGGTTCTGTTTTTAGAGGTTCTGTCTGTAGAGGTTCTGTTTATATAGTTCTGTCTTCATAGGTTCTGTCTGAAGAGGTTCTGTTTGTATGGGTTAATCTAATAGAGGTTCTGTTTGTAGAGTTCTGTCTTCATAGGTTCTGCTATAGAGGTTCTCTTTATAGAAGTTCTGTTTGTAGAAGTTCTGTTCGTAGAGTTCTGTCTGAAGAGGTTCTGTTTGTATGGGTTAATCTAATAGAGGTTCTGTTGATAGAGTTCTGTCTTCAGAGGATCTGTTTAAAAAGGTTCTGATTATAAAGGTTCTGTCTTCAGAGGTTCTATTTGTAGAAGTTCTTATTGAGGTTTCTTATGATGGATGTTCTGTCTTCAGAGATTCTTTTTATCGAGGTTCTGTTTACTGAGTTCTGTCTATTGAGGTTCTGTCTGCAGAACCTCTGTTCTGTCAGTGGACATGGGGTCCAAATGGAAGCAGACATGATCATATGTGACCCCTGACCCCCAGTGGTCTGTTACACCCCCTCCATTATCGCTGTGTCATCAGAACGGAGCGGGGCGGAGCTTAATCAGCTCCAGGTTCGATCACGAGGTCCAGCAGCTGAACACTCTGCCGCTTTAGAGAAGTGACTACGACCCGGCTTGCTGACGGAGCGTCCCGTTTTCCTGCTGATTCTGGGGTTCAAACCCTGACGGGCCCCCCTGTTCCTCTGAACCCCCCCCATACCTGTCTGTCATAACTCTGTCATTCTCTTCTGCCCCCCGCGTTGACTCCATGTTTTCCCACATAGTTCTCCGCTTCTGTCTTAGCTCCTCCTCTTCCTCACCTGGGGCTCCATGACTCTTGAAACCAGCTGGGTCGGTACCAGGTCAGTGTTCCTGTGACCCAGCTGGTCGTGCTGTGTTTGGACAGGTAGAAGCTCACCTGAAACCCTGAAGCTCCGGACCTCTGGAGAGGAGAGACCAGTCCCTGGTCTCTGGAGCTTTTCACCTCCAGCAGAGCAGACGGGGAGACTGTCCCGCCAGCTTTGGGGTCACAAACGTGTTTGCTCTGCTTCCAGGTGAAGAGCGAAGGCCCAAAGCTGGTGCCGTTCTTCAAATCCACCTGCGTCTACTTCGTGCTGTGGCTGCCCACCTCCACCCCATCCTGGTTCAGCGCCCTCATCAAATGTCTGCCTATCTTCTGCCTGTGGGTGTTCCTGCTGGCTCACGGCTTCAGCTTCCTCGGCGCTCGTTCCAGTGCCCGCAAGATCCTGGCGGGGCTCATCTTCTCCGCTCTGGGCGACGCCTTTCTCATCTGGCAGGAGCAAGGCTACTTCGTCCACGGTGAGGAGAAGCTGCCTGTCAGCTACAGTGGGGCAGGGCTGATGGGTCTTAACCCTTCGTACCTGTGTCCATGGAGGCGGGGCCACACTGGAAAGGAGTGAAATGTCAGAGCCGGTTGCTTAGGCCCAATCTGAAATCTTCCCTTCTCCCTTCCCCTCCATTTGAAGGGGCAGTTTAAGTGCAAGTGTGTCTGGGATATTTTTTTTTATCTCACCCTCCTAGTGGAGGTCCTCCATCCTGAGGGTAAACCGTGTCGCACTGAGAAGCGCTTTTCTTTATGTTGGTGCGCTCTGAACCACAGACGTTTACTTTTTATTCTAAGTAATGACTTTTTGTTGTAGCACGACCTTTTAAAAGTTCTAAAACGACTGATGTTATGTATATTCAAGAACTGAAAGCTCTGCGCTAACGCTAGCAGACCGGCGATTATTGATGACGTCATCGAGCGAAACTGACGTCTGAAATATAAGACACTATTTTTCATAGCTCTTCTTTTGGAATGTCAAATGATAGGGAAGAGAGAAGGGAAGAATTCGGACTGGGTCTTGGAGTTTCTGTTGGAACCTTCTTCTCTTACGATTGATGAAGTCCAGACTATCACAAGATCTTTTGTTTAATCAACAAACACTTCAGTAAAGTTAGGTTGGTTTATATGCAGGCCAAATATTAAAGCAGCAGAAGGGGACGAGAAATGAAAGTTTGTGCGTCCTGTTGTGATGGGGTGTGACGACAACGGCCCGGTTCAGGTCTGTTCATGACGTCAAAGGTCATCAAGCTCTGGACCTTCAGGACAGCAGAGAAACATCAAGGCCTTTTCAGAACCGTTTCTAAAACCACTCAGAGTTTGGTTTCCAGTTCTTTTATGGTGCATTCAAAGCAGACGCTGCAAGCTTGCCAGAGGTGTCAAGTTTTAATGTTAAGTCAATGTAAAAACACATAATCTAGCGTAGCGTAGGTTTGCCATGACAGCTACTGTGTAGCTGAAAAAAAAAATAGCTAAACTTAAAAATAGCCTAAAAAAACGGAAAAAGCCTTAATTAGCCAAAAGAGCTAGCGTGTAAATATTAGCCTGACTCCAAAACAGCCTAAAAAACTTTTTTTAAAGCCTAAATTAGCCAAAACAGCTAGCATGTAGCTTAAATATTAGCTAAACTCCAAAACAGCCTAAAAAACAAACAAAAAACGTAGCC
>NC_050517.1:29389859-29393438 GCF_002922805.2 Oryzias melastigma | reverse complement strand
GCTGTTTTTTCGAAACATTGTTTTATCGAAATTCTAGAAATTTCGAAAAAGTTTTGCGCAAAAGTGTAATGGAAACGCAGCTACTGTGTAGCTGAAAAAAAAAATAGCTAAACTTAAAAATAGCCTAAAAAAATGGAAAAAGCCTAAATTAGCCAAAAGAGCTAGCGTGTAAATATTAGCCTAACTCCAAAACAGCCTAAAAAACTTTTTTTTAAGCCTAAATTAGCCAAAACAGCTAGCATGTAGCTTAAATATTAGCTAAACTCCAAAACAGCCTAAAAAACAAACAAAAAACGTAGCCTAAATTAGCCAGATCAGCTATCATGTAGCTGAATAATAGCTAAATTCCAAAATAGTGTAATTATCTTAGTAAATGCCTAAATAGTCCAAAAACCCTAAAACAATGTCGGTTTGCCAAGACAGCTAGCATGTAGCTGAAAAAAATAGCTAAACTTTGAAATGGCTGAAAAAAATGAAAAAAGCCTAAATAAGCCAAAACAGCTACAATGTAGCCTAAAAAATCTTAGTAGATGACAAAATAGTTCAAAAAGCTAGCCGGTTCTGGCCCCCGGGCCTTGACTTTGACATGTGCTCCACACGGTTCCTGGTGAACAACAGTTCTCTTTCATGCTCCTCAGGTCTGCTGATGTTCGCCATCACCCACATCCTGTACTCATCGGCGTTCGGGATGAAGCCTCTGAACGTCCAGGCGGGTCTGCTCATCACAGCCGTTTCCTTCCTGACCTACCTGCTGCTGTACCCTTACCTGTCGGGGCCCTTCACTTACCTGGTGGCCGTGTACATTGCTCTGATCGGCTTCATGGGCTGGCGGGCCGTCGCCGGCCTGCAGCTGGCCAACGACCTGTGGACCTGGACCAAGCTGTCGGCGTGCCTGGGCGCCGTTCTCTTCATGGTGTCCGACCTCACCATCGCAGTCAATAAGTTCTGCTTCCCGGTGCCCCACTCCAGAGCCATCATCATGGCCACCTACTACGCCGCCCAGATGCTCATCGCGCTGTCGGCCGTGGAGTGCCAGGACGTGGAGGTCAGCAGGAGGCGAACATGAGGTCAGCAGGCCGGATCAGTGGCGAGCGACCACGAACACATCTCGCTGCCAAGTCCCAGCCCCCCTCCCTTCATCTCAGTGTGGCACTCCCACACCGCTCTAATGACTGATGCCCTGCAGTAGCCCCGGCCCCCCAGTGACGTGGTCCCTGGGAATCCTCAGTGTTATCTCCAGTCCATCCTGTAGGTCGACCCCCCCCCCCCACCATCTTAAATACAGAAAGGCTGCCTTCTAACCACGTTACCATGGCAACAGGTGTTCCCTGAAATGTCACCGAGCATTCCTTTACACTTCTCTGGTTTACTCAGGGGGGGTGTAACACGAGCCCTCCACCTCCGCTTCAGTGGTTGGCTCCGCCTCCACACTGACTCACAGTTTCTTGTTGCTCAAAAGGGAGTTTTTGGCACCAAAGTTCTGGTGTTGGCTCTCCTGGATGTTCTTCTGTAAGAATGATGCTGAATGTTCAGTCTTTCTATCTAACACCTCCCCAGTCAGGGCAGGCCGCTGCCCCCCCACCGAGGCTCCAGTCCTGTCTGCAGGCGGTGGATTCAACAGGAAGTACAGATGGAAGCGGCGCAAGATCGGAACCATCAACTGGATCTGAGAACTGGACTGAGTGACGCCGCCAGAAGAAAATGGTTCACTTCCTGCTTCAATCAGATGAAGTCAATTCAGTCGCCATTTTTTTTCACGATACAGACGCCGCCATGTTGGAGCCAGACAACGTCAGTAAGCAGTGACTGGTCTAACTGTGACGTGGAGGCCAGCACACACAACAAATAACACAAGTACTACACACAACAAATAACACAAGTATTACACACAACAAATAACACAACACAAGCACTACACACAACAAATAACACAAGTACTACACACAACAAATAACACAAATACTGCATACAACAAATTACACAACATACACAACAAATAACACAACAAAAATACTACGCAAATAACACAACACAAGCACTACACACAACAAATTACACAACACAAGTACTACACAACATACACAACAAATCACACAACACAAGCACTTAACACAATAAATAACACAGCACTCAAAAATAGCACAACACAAGCACTACACAACAACAAATTACACAACATACACAACAAATAACACAACACATACAACAATTGACATAACACAAGTACTACACAAATAAGACAACAGACACAACAAATAACACAACACAAGTACTACACAAAAAACACAACACACACAACAAACAACACTACACACATTGTAAACACAGTACACACACACACAACACTAAACACACACCACTGAACCTACTACTCACTCTACTCAACACACTACAACAGCACACACACAGCACAGTATTAAACATACAACAAATAACACAGCACACGCACTACACACGAAAACTACACACCACTGAACACACACACACAACAAACAGCACAACACACTGCTGAACATACTACACACACTCACTGCACGTCTAGAACAGTGTGGACAGCTTGTACCGTTCTGTCTGTGTCTCAACCCCAAACATCCAGACTCAGGTGTGTTCAGGTGAGCATGTTAACGAGCTCGTCACGTAGGTGCAGGTGTGATGGAAACCTTCCCGTACACAAACCATGGACAGGTGCAGTCAGATCAGGGAAAGCTGCTGAGCTGACAGCGCCCGTGTTTGACCCGCAGAGGCTTCACTCCAACATGAGGACAGACCAGGACGAGACGCGGCCGCCGAACGCCATTTATGGCAGAATTCCCAACAATCCCTCTGAGATCCGAATGAATCCTCCAGAATCCAGCGGGATGATTCCCTGCTGCTCCCACAGACACCTGTCCTTCACCTGAGGCGCCACACCCATCACACAGGCATATTATGGGATAGAGTTCATGTTTTTGTTGCTCTGGGTTTCCTTCTAATGATGACTTTAACCATTTCTAAGCGCCCCAGTGTTGGCTGGACTTTTCATTCTTTGACATCGAACCTTTTTTTCTACATTGTGAAGTATTAGCTACAGTGAAAATGTCCTTTATTCTCACCAAGGATGTATTCTATCAGACAATCGTCTTTTTAAAATCACTTTCAGCACAATCTCAAATCTGGTTCCAGCGAAGGAAAACCCAACAGAACATTTTTACTTTTCCTCGTCTGAGGAAGACCTCCGAGCTGGAGACGTTCTGAAGGATCCAGAGATCTAAAAGCGTTCTCAGGTTCTCTTTCTGGAGCGTTCTTCACTGAAACCAGGCTCCACCTCACTTCCCCTTTGCTTGAATCTGACCCACAGCCGGTTCCTCTGGCCCGCTGGCTCGTCAGCAGAATATTTGTGCTTTGTCAGCCCGGCAGGGTCATGTGACCTCCCTTCCTCCCGTACTGTCAGCTGCTCTTCCACCCGTCCGCTGGGGCTGACATCAAAGCTTAGAAAGGAGGGATGAGAAGACTAAAGAGGTTGTGTGTTTGGGTTGGGGGGTGTCTGGGGGGGGCACATGCTCTGCTTCACGGAACACAGCGTTCTTCCAAAGCGGGATG
>NC_050517.1:29383476-29389332 GCF_002922805.2 Oryzias melastigma | reverse complement strand
AATGCTGAATCATCAAAAGTATTTCTCAGTTTGTGTTTTGATGACAAACAGAAGAGACTTTCTTTGTTTTCTTAAAGGGATTCATTTCAAAAGTGACTACAAGCTGTTTTTTAAAGTGTTATCCTTGAAGACAAATCCAGAGGCGGGGCTGAAACCACTTTTATAAAGTTTATCACTTTGATCATTATTTGATTTTTTTTGTTTTTCTAGTTTATCATTTAGATTTTCAAACACTTTGTCCTTGATTTTCACTTTGTGGTTTCTCTTCTGGTTTCTTTGCTGTAGTCAAACTGCTTTGGATGTGAAGAATTAAAGGAGAAATAAATGCAAACGCAATGCAACTTCATCACAGCGGCTCCCGTCTTTGTTTTTGTAGAGTAGAGTCAGTCCTTCATCAGATTTTCAAAGTGTTTAGTGTTTGAATTAAAGCTGCCGGTTCTCTGCCGTGAACGTGCCGTCACCAGCGAGAAAACTGTTCCAGGAACGGCTGGACTCCGTTCCCTCTGACCAGGATGGAAAATGAGTTTTCAATGCAGCCAGTGTAGACAGTCTCCATCACTTCTCTTGATATTTTCTCCTTCATTTCCCTGATATTCAAATGTCTCGGAGGAAAATAAGAACATAACTGATGAGAGTCTGGAATAGTCTCACTTTTTAGAAGAGTTTTGTCATCTAATGTGTCGTTCTGAATCCTGACCAGAAGCAGTCTGAGGTCCAAGAGTCCTTGGGCAGGACCCTGAACCTCACAGTTTGGACCGGTGTTTGGCAGTGCGTGAATGTGACTGTTAAGCACTTTGGGCCGTCTAAGAAAGTGGTTATTCACTTTTCAGCACATTCCCTCTGAGGTTGCCGCCTATGTAACAAACATATTCTGGAAAATATATGTATAATGTAGATATATTGCCAATATATTAAGAAATACATCTCAACATGTCACACATATATTTTTGCTCAACCCTTTTGTTCAACCTTTTTTAATATATATTATATAGCATATTTCAATATATAGAGCAATATAGCACAGTATATGGATTGGTATATTTCAATAAAAGAAAACGGTAATAGTTGGAGTATTTCAATATATTTCAATATACTGATAAATATTGCTTATACATATGGAATATACTGTAAATATATTGTTATCCATATGTTGAGATATATTGAGCCAATGATTGATTGATCTAGTTAATTTCGAGCATAGATTGTGGACAAAACACACAGATTTTTCAGACTCATTACAGAAATGATAAAATAAAACAAGCAAACAAAAAAAAAGACACACTTATGTCACATTTGATTCATTTAATATAGTAATTATTAGCTAAAGTAGAGCTTGATTGAATCAGCTTTTGCACAGGCAGAGAGTTTTACACTGAATCCCCTTCCTGACACAACCCTGTATTTTATCTGGACCGGCACATTGACATTCAGCTACTTAGTTAGGCAGCAACGGAACCGGGTCTTGCCTGAGGACCCACACTGGAAACTGTGCCGCTCGGGAAATGGACTCTGGTTTCCTTATTGCCAGTCCTGCATGCAGCAATCTGAGCCGTCCAGCCTTCCTTTCTAAGAAGGTAGTAAAGCTCCATGTAAGTACTCACCATTTGACCTTTTTTAACTTCTTGCTGATGTCACTTCCCTTACCAGCTGCTCACTTCTTATTTCTTTTACAGGCTGTGTCTGAATTCCCTCACAACTCCCCAACCTCTTAAGGGGCCTTTATCATGCTAATCTAAGCCTTTCAGAGTAAACGATATCCATATGATCATATGACATTTAGCATACTAAATAGCAAATTATTTATGAAATATAAGTTATTTTTCTGAACTCTTTTCCTACCCTTTAACATCTTGTGTTTTCCCAGAACCACTGAAACTGTCATGTTCTGCTTCAGTGACAATCCCCTTCTGCTTCTGTGCAGACTGCTGTGACTACGCCCCTCCTCCTGTGGATCCTGCTAAGCAGTCACAGCTGCCTGCACTTCAGCAATTAAGACTCTGTGTATTTAAGGAACTCTGCTGCAGCCCTTAGTGTTGACTCGTCTTGTTTCCTGGCCTTGTGAGCTGTGTACAATATGGACTGTGGACTATGCCTTCAATGTGTTCCTTCCTGCATCTGGGTTTACTCCTGTTTGCCCAACCGTGACAGAAACAGCTGTAATCAAACCTCTCCTAAGAAAGGACCGTCTAGACAAAACACAAATGAGCAATTACAGACCGATATCATACCTACCATTGTTAAGTAAGATCATTGAAAAAGCTGCTTTCCATCAGCTAAACGAATTCCTAATAAAAAACAACAGCTATGATGTCTTCCAGTCCGGCTTCAGACAGAACCACAGCACTGAAACGGCTCTGACCAAAGTGACTAATGACATACGTTTGAATACAGACAGTGGAAATATGTCAGTGCTAGTTTTACTGGATCTCAGTGCTGCGTTTGATACAGTCGACCACGCAATACTACTCAGACGACTGGAAAACTGGGTGGGTCTCACTGGGCCAGTACTAAACTGGTTCAAAACGTACTTAGAAAACAGGAAATATTTTGTGTCAATTGGTAACTTCACCTCTGAGCCAATAGAAATTACATGTGGAGTGCCCCAAGGCTCCATCCTGGGACCACTTCTATTTAACATCTACATGCTCCCACTGGCCCAGGTTATAAAGAACAACAACATTAGTTACCATAGCTATGCAGATGACACACAGATATATATTAGACTGACACCAGGAGACCGAGGCCCTGTACAGGCTCTTGGTAAATGCATTGAGGACATTAATGACTGGATGTGTCACAACTTACTTCAATTAAACAAAAACAAAACTGAGGTTATTGTCTTTGGGGCTAAAGAAAAAAGGTTGGAAGTCACTACAGAGCTTCAATCTATTCAACTAAAAACTACCAACCAGGCCAGAAACTTGGGTGTAGTGATAGACACAGACCTAAATTTTGATAAACACATTAAGGCAGTCACTAAATCAGCCTATTATCATCTCAAAAATGTCTCAAGGATGAAAGATCTGATGTCTCAGCTGCATTTGACTAGTTTGTTTTCACAAGTTTTCATCCATACTGTTTATCTATGCTTATTTAAATTCAGTTATTTTTACTTTCTTTTAATTTTATTTTAATAATCACAACTTTACTATTTATTTTGATTGTTTCTTTTAATGTTTATGTAAAGGACTTTGAATTGTCTCTGTACATGAAATGTGCTATACAACTAAACTTCCCTTGGCTTGCCTTACCTGGAAGTAAGACGGCTCAATCCCTGAGGCTCCGCCTTTCACGCCCTGTGGGTGCCGCCCATTTCACGACATCATCCTAGAGCCGGCCTCGGCGACATGTCTGCATTTCTCTCACAAACACTGACAACATCTGAACTTTTGCAAATATGGACGTTCATATTGTGCATATAAAATGAAAACATCACCAGTAGCTCTGGAAAAGTGAGTGCTAAAGTAAAATGGGGGCGGAGCTGGCAGAGCAGACGCTTCCTGGAAGGGGCTTGTGATAACTTGAGATAAAAAAAAAATAATCTTAAAAAAAATAGGATTAGAAATAAGAAGTTGAAAAGAACATATGAGATCAAGAATATTTACCCTGATAAATAAAATGACTGAGTAAAAAGTGTCCATTTCTCAATGGAAGTCTATGGGATTTTGGCCTTCATGGAGCCAGCAGGTACTTCCTGTTTGGACGGGAGGAGTTACTATGTCCAGTGATTACTGTATACTGTCGATGGTTGTGACTTCTGCCACCTGTTACCCTAATAAACGGCTGAGTGGCCTACTTAGCCCAAAAGTTAATGTTTTCTCCCCCCCTCCTTGAAGAACAGTTTTACATGCCTTTAAGGGGAAAGACGTCCTGGAGGACTTTCAGACATTGAACACATTTCCACCTTTAAGCAGGTTGAACTGATACATAATGACAGATAATGTGGGAGAAAGTTCAAATGATTTGACATGTTTGTATGAACTCCTCATCCTCTGATCTATTTTAGAATGTTCTTCCTCATTTGAAGTTGTGGCAGGTGAGTGGGTCCTCTTCATCTCCTGCAGCGCCTCCAGCATGTGAACGCTGAAGCGTTCTCTGAAGAGATGCAGCTCCTGACACCTCCAGTCAGCGTCTCCTCCTCTGCAGGTGTCCTCCTCAGCATGTGTGTCTGCTTCACAGACACACATGCTCCTCCGTGAGTGACAGCTGACGGGGTTCGGAGATGCATCAAACACTTCCAACTCGGTTCCTAAGTTGTCGGCATCCCAAAGGAAAGCTGCTCCTCCCACAGATATTTATGGATGAAGAGGAACATCTTTGTATAATTAACCGAACACTCACCTGAATATTTAACAAAACACTCACCTGAACACTCACCTGGACATTCACCTGAACATTTAACACAACACTCACCTAGTCACTCACCTGGACACTCACCTAGTCACTCACCTGAACACTCACCTGGACATTAACTTGAACACTCATCTGAACACTCACCTGAACACTCACCTGAACACTCACCTGAATATTTAACAAAACACTCACCTAAACATTCACCAGGACATTCACCTAAACATTCAGCTGAACACTCACCTGGACACTCACCTGAACACTCACCTGGACACCCACTTGAACACTCACCCGAACACTCACCCGAGCACTCACCTGAACACTCACCTGAACACCCACCTGGAGACTCACCCGAGCACTCACCTGGACACCCACTTGAACACTCACCCGAACACTCACCCGAGCACTCACTTGAACACTCACCTGAACACTCACCTGAACACTCACCTGAACACTCACCTGAACACTCACCCGAACACCCACTTGAACACTCACTTGAACACTCACCTGAACACTCTCCCGAGCACTCACCCGAACACTCACCTGGACACTCACCTGAACTCTCACCTGAACACTCACCTGAACACTCACCTGGACACTCACCTGAACACTCACCTGAACACTCACCTGAACACTCACCTGAACTCTCACTTGAACACTCACTTGAACACTCACCTGAACACTCACCTGAACACTCACCTGGACACTCACCTGAACTCTCACCTGAACACTCGCCTGAACACTCACCTGGACACTCACCTGGACACTCACCTGGAGACTCACCTAGACACTCACCTGAACACTCACCTGGACACTCACCTAGACACTCACCTGAACACTCACCTGGAACCCATGTTCTGCTGAAGCTCAGCACATTTGTTGCATCTTGGATTAATTTTCATATTCAAAGATTCAAAGATTCAAAGACTTTTATTGTAACTGTCAGGAACAGTTAAATTGTGGACCAGGGGAAAAAGCTGTTTGTGAGTCTGGTGGTATGTGACCTGATTGACCTGGCGTCCTGATGGCAGCAAGTCAAACAGGTGGTGGGCGGGGTGGGTTTGGTTTAAACCTGTCAGCTGTTATACATTTTTAATATTTTGTGAACTGATCGATCTTTTCTCCGTACAGTGTCTTTGAGTTTCCTGAAAGGGAAGATAGATGATCATTTTATCAAATCAAGCGGCTGTGTTTATTTCCAACAGCAGGGGGCAGCGTTCCTCAGGAACAGTGAAATCTGACAGGCCTGTCACCAGTCAGCAGGTGCCCCCCCCCAGCTGCATTATCATTCCTACAGACGTCTCGTTCCTGCATGTGTCTAATTCCTACAGATAAGAATAGAATCCGAATAAAGAACCGGCTCTATTTGTCATTGAGACGTGTTACATGCACATCAAAAGTGTCCTGAGAGTCACGTGTTCAGAAAAACAAACTGTTTTAAAACACAAATCAAAACTTTGGATCATTTCTGGTTCTTTTGTGTTGAAAACAGATTAAATAAAGATT
>NC_050517.1:29377986-29382721 GCF_002922805.2 Oryzias melastigma | reverse complement strand
TCCGGAGCGGGGGTGGGGGGGGGGCAACCTTTTAATCCCTGTGACATTTCTGCTCAGAGCTCTCATCAAAGCCTGTGGGGGGGAGAGGGCATGGGTGTTTGTGATGAAAAGAAGGTGAGAAGCTGAAGGGCGAATAGAAGATGCTGATCCTCCTTCCTCAGAATGAGGAGCTGCCTGCTCTGGGAGGAGGCGCCCCTCACCTCCACTCTGGGGGCATGCCCCCCCACCAACCGGCCATCCAGAAAGAGGACTTTCTCTTCAGTCTGATGATCAAACATCGATTAAACCCACAGAGGCTCTTCAGCATGAAGGCGGTTTCAGTGAAAGCTTCCCGTTTCTGCACTGAAGATTACATTATTAATCCATGGAGAGAGGATTATTATGGTCTGCGGTTGAACGGATTGGAGGGCGCCGTGGGATGAGCTAAAATGAGGTCATGTTCTCTCAGGTTCTGCGTCCTTTGATCTGCAGGTTGCATTCATAAATGATTCCAAACGCTGCATGTGAGTCTCCGGACGTCCACAGCTGAGGAGGAACCACACGGAGGAGCTCTCAGATGGAAGGAGTCGTCCTGCCGAGGTTTAAGATCTCTGGTTTTATTTACTTTTGTCTTCTCGGATTTTGGGATTTCAAACACACCATCAAGTTTCTTCCCCTCTCCAGTCTGTGGAACCCAACTGTCATAACTGAACCTCCTAATCTGGAGGTGGACACTCCACCACCAGGCCGCTGAGCTGCTGTGATCGCTCTGAACTGATCGATCCTACAGGAGGGGTCGATGTCACCTGCAGAGGGTGTCGTTACAAATGTGTTTTTTTATGTGCACAAACACAACATAAAACATCAGGAACTAAAAACACGTTTGAATCTGTGAAGATTTAAAGTTTCTTTTTGGTTTTTATTTTTTTCCTTTTTCAAATCTTCCTTCCACCTAACCGTTTCTCTGAAGAACGTATGTGTGTTTGACTTGATCAGGTTTCTGCACACGTGGATCTTTAACTCCTCCATTGTGGCTCTCTGGTTAAAGAAAATACAGCATTTTCAATTTGAAAGTGTAACATGTTTTAGTATAGGTTTCTTAAGAAAAGGAAAAATATTTTTCAAGTCCTTCACAAACAGTTGAAGGACAGTATGCATCACTCCACCAGGATCCTGACTACAGCACCCATAATGCTCCAAAAATCCATCCATCAAGCAGTTTGGCCAAAACTGAAACATTTTAACAGAAAATCAATCTGAAGTCAGTACACACGACCAGATTCATGCACAGGAATTTAAGGTTCACTTTCTATTTTTTAATACAAAAATCAAGAATATTAATTATGAAAAAAAAGAGTGTCACCTCATTAGTTCTGGTTTATTTGTATTTGATTTAGATTTATGAATTTCTGGTTGATTTGCACCACAAACTGTGTGTTTATTTTTCATCACTACTGACATTTCACTACATGCCACTACATCCCTGCATTGAGAGGATTTTATGTGATACAGGATGTTTTTTTATTTTGAAATAAAGTCGTATAGACCTCTAAAGAATTAGAAACGAATTCATATTTTGAAAAAAGGCTATTTTATATTTATGTTTCTGTTTTATTTATGCTTAAAAAAAACAAACAAATTTATATTTATCATGATAGCAACAATACCATTAATACAAATCAGTGTTTTCCTTTACGAAATGATGTGTCAAAGTCAAGGCCCAGGGGCCGGATAGAATTACCCGGAGGGCCGGATCCGGCCCTCCGGGTAATTCTATCCGGCCCTCCAGATCATTTTAATTATTTTATGTTATCTTGCCCTTATTTCTAACTTGTATAATTTTGACATCATATATTTTTATGGAGTAAAATATTGAAAGTTTTTTAAGGTTTATATTGATTTATTCTGGAATAATATTCCTGCCTTTTTATTATTCATAATTATGTTACGGTTAAGTTACGGTTTTAAATTTTTGAAAATTGGCATTCTGCTAGCTTTTTAGGCTATTTTGGAGTTAGACTAATATTTACACGCTAGCTGTTTTGGCTAATTTAAGCTTTTTTTCAGTTTTTTAGGCTGTTTTGAAGTTAAGCTATTTTTTCAGCTACATGCTAGCTATTTTAATGAACCTATAATTTTTTTTCTTTTTGGTTTTTGGCTAATTTGGAATTTAGCTAATGTCTCAGCTGGCTATCAGCTTCAGCGTTTTCAGCTGTTAACTTCAGAATTTTCAGCTGTTAACTTCAGAATTTTCAGCTATCAGCTTCAGCTTTTTTAGCTATCCAATTCAGCATCTTCAGCGGCCAGATTTAGCTGACAGCATTCACACTAGCATTATCACAGGTAATGCTATATACCTAGTTCATAATTGTGTTATAAAGTTGTGGTTTTAACATTTGATGATGAAAAATGTAGTTTCAGAGTGTTTAATAAATGTGAAATAAGACGTTGTGGTTCCTACTGGGATGTTGTGTGTAAGAAATCCTCCAGAATGGCTCTTTAACTGTTAAAGGTTGCAGAGCGCTGGACTTAATGGAACCTTTACCTGTGGAGCCGACCTCCACAAGAAAGCAGTGGTGCATTGTGGGATTTTGTGTTTTGTTAATTTTGTAGTTTAAAGGAAAGGTGTTGTTCTGGTGTTGTTCCCCTGTGGGCTTTCTTTTCATCTGCTGTGGGTCTGTGAGGATCCTTAACTTGACGTTCCTTCATGTGATGACGTGATTCTTTCCTCTTGTCAGGAAGGGGTCAGTGTGACGTTACAGCCTTCATGGATGCAGACTGGTCAGGGTTCCATCAGGAAACAGAAGCTCTGACAGTTCCAGCTGTTATTTCAGGTGTTTTGTGTTTTTACTTAATTGGAGACAAATGAATCAATGATGTTTATCAGAGATCAGTTTCTCCTGACAGATCGATTTTTCAACCTTTTTGCCTCTTTAAACCAGAAACCAGCCGCGTGTATCTGAGGGCTCCACCGACAGGTGCAGGTCCGGGCCCGGTTCTGGAGCAGGCTCAGTTCTGGTTCAGCCCCTTCCAGATGATGGATCGCTCCAGCAGCGAACCGCGCTCCGGTCGGCCAGCATTAGCCCCGCCCCCATGCCTGAGCGGAGCTGTTATTGGTCGCCTCGCGCGTCCGTCCTCCCGCCTCCTGGTTCGGTTGCTCTGCAGCGTCAGACGCTCCGGTGATGGGGGGGCTCTTACGTGGTTCATTGTGGCACAACAAACCCCCTGTTCCCACCTGCGCTCGGCAGGTCCCCCCCTGAAAGCCTCCCGGACCCCCCCGCGCCGCTGAAGGACCCGCGGCTGCGCGTCACGCGCGGAGAACGTCGGTGTTCGTCCGGTAACGCAGCCGAGCTCGTCCCGTCCTCCGGCGCGCATGGCGGACTCGGGGAGGGGGCTGCACCTGCCGTGAGGACGACGCTCCGCCGGAGCGCGCGGGACCGGAGCAGCCTTCCCCCCCACCCCTCCCTCCCGCGCGGGGCTCGGAGGATGACAGCTGACCGCCCCTCCTGGATGCAAAGCCGCTCCACCTGAACCTCATCCGGTACCGGCGGCGCTTCCCGCCAGCCTGTGAATTCCCGGGAACATGATCCGAGCATCACGTCCATGCACGCGCGGAAAGTGAGCAGCTGCTGCGCGGCGCTAAACCTCCGTCCGGCGGGATGATCCCGCGAAGCCGGTAGACTAATGAGCGCCGCCGTGTCGGCAGAGGCTCGAGCGCGGAGGATTTGAGCAGATTATCGCTGCCCCCCCCCTGCAGGACCGACCTGATCCTCAGCCTTTTACCGCCGGCTGTCCGTCACATGAGCGCCCGGGAGGGAGGCGGCCGCTCCCGCGCGGGGGACGCTCTGATGTCCCACCCTGGATGTCCGGGACGCAGGCGCGCCTCGCGGCTGTAGGTGACGTTCCCGCGCCTCGCAGGAGGACCGGCGGTGCGCGCGGACTCGCCCCGGTAGAGGCAGAGCCGTCTCCCCGTGACCCCCCCGTGTCCGTCCGGAGGATGCTCCCGCCAGGATGCTGCGCGTTCCCGTGAAGAAGATCCGGAAGCAGTTCAAGCTGCTGCTGCTGCTCGTGCTGCTCACGTCCGCCGTGTGGTTCACGTACCTGCACATCCACCAGGGCAGGAGCATCCGGCTGCCCTTCAGCTACGGAAAAGGTACCCCACCCCCACCACCTCCCATCACCACCCAGCGACCCGTCTATGGGTCAGAACCTTCTCTCTGGTTCTTCATCCCGGTTTTCTTTTATGGTCCTGGGTGTTTTTTGTTTGTTTGTTTGTTTTTTGGGGGTGGGGGTTCCACCTGCTGCTGTCATTGAGGCGCTTGGACTTCTGAAGCAGCTGTTGATGTCGGAGCTTGAAGCGCAGATCTGACTGCAGAAGTTCATGGGGGGGTCTGATGGGTCTGACCTGCTGAAACCTGGACTCTTGATGGGTCATTCCTCATGCAGGTGTAAAGGACATCCATCCTTCATCCATCCGTTTGGGCATCAGTGCATCCACCCATCCCTCCATCCATCCCTCCATCCATCATCCACCCTTTCGTCCATCCATATGACCATCAACGCATCCATCCATCCATCCATTCACACATTCATCCATCATCCTTCTATCCTTCTGACCATCCATCCATCCATTGTTCGTCCATCCATCCTTCCTGTCGTCCATCAGTCCATCCACTCATCCATCCATCCATCCATCCACAATTTCATCCATCCATCTGACCATCAACGCATCCATCCTTCCATCCTTCTCTCCATC
>NC_050517.1:29375128-29377709 GCF_002922805.2 Oryzias melastigma | reverse complement strand
ACATTCATCCATCATCCTTCCATCCTTCTGACCATCCATCCATCCATCTGTCCGTCCATCGATCCACTCATCCATCCATCCACAAATCTATCAATCTACTCAGCTGTCCATCCACCCACCCATCCATCCATCCATCCATCCAATCCATCCATCCATCCGTTCGTCCATCCATCCATCCATCCATCCATCCATCCCATGTTGGTTTTGACTGATTGATTGACGCTTCAGAGCTTCTTGGACCATCAGCCTCTCTGGACTCGGATCCATCTCTCTGCAGCTTTAGGTTCCATCGGGTTCAGAGCCCAAACGATGTAATCAAGTGGTTTTCCAAATGCATGCTGGTCTTCCTTCATCTGAATTTCAATGAGGGCGGGTTGGCAGGCGGCGCTCCGGTGCATTTCAGATGAGTGCCACATTCATGTGGCCACCCGGTCGTACAGCAGCCCCCCTGTTTTCCAGCATCAACAGGTCCTCTGAGGAGGAGGAGGCTGGCCGCTGCACACAAGCCTCTATTGATTAGTCATGATTACACGCGTGTAGGCGTGTGCAAACATCCCACCACCTCCACACAAATGTGCAGCCTGTCTCTGCGGTTACACTTCAGCAGCAGGAAGTCACGGAGGGAAAGTCTCGGGGGCCCGGACAGACCGGTTGCCCGTAGAGACGGCATATGGGAGCAGTGGGCGGGGTTTATTTCCACACCAGTGCACTCTGGGGTTTGGATGAAGCATAAGCGTGCTCGATTCCCGTTAACAGAGCTCCCATCTTCACACTGAAGGAGCTGGAAGTGGGTTCCCTTGAATAAACTGGATTTGGGTTGTTGTTGTCTCCTGGCAGCGGCACTCTCAGGTTGGCCTGCTGCCATGGTAACCGTGCCCTGTCATGCCACCCTCCCTAATTTTAGCCTTTGTGGTTCTCAGGCTCGGCCCGCTCCTCCTCCAAACGCTAACACAAACAAAGACAGAAACTTTTCACAGATTCATTTTGGCCACGAGCTGCTGGGATTTGGGAATTTTAAGCTTCAAACTTTCTGAAGATCACATGTTAATTAATTAATGAAGGAGTAGAAAAGAACCCTCAGCTGACCCAGGACCTCACATTTCCCATCATCCTCGTCTGCGTTGTCCTCATGTTTGTGTGATCTTCATCCTGGAACTACAGATACGTGAAGCCTCTCATCAGAGCTAAAAATCTATCTTTGCGGTTTTCTTCATTATGAACAGAAAACGCTGCAGAATGCCGCCATCTAGTGGACGATAGTGAAAAAGGTTAAATTATCGCATTTCTTTTTTTTTCGCAAAGTATTTACACTAAACCAGTGGTCCCCAAATTAAGGCCCGCGGGCCAGATCCGGCACTCCTCCACATTTGGCCTGGCCCCCCAAACTGGTTTGGCTAAATTAGAAATGTTTCCATCTTTTTAGGCTAATTTGGCATTAAGCTAATATTTCAGCTTCATGCTAGCTGTCTTGGCTAATTGAGGCTTTTTTCCTTTTCTAGGTTATTTTGAGGTTTAGTTAATGTTTTAGCTGCATGCTAGCTGTTTTGGCTAATTTTGAATTTTTGAGTTTTTTTTTTTTTTTTTTTACTCATTTGGCATTTTGCTAACATTTTAGCTAACTATCAGCTTCAAGATTTTCAGCTATCAGCTTCAGTGTATTTAGCTATCAATTTAAGCATCTTCAGTTATTAATCTATCGTAGGTAATGCTATATATCTAGTTTTCAAAATGTTTTAGTCTTATTTTTTTTGTGAAGATTACATAAATTAATTATTTAAAATTTGGCTGTGTGGCTTTTTGGAAAACCATAAATCTTTACTTTTAGGCTGTAATTGTTACACTTTTTCTGTTAGCCTACAAACCGACCCCGGCCCCCCATCAGAGAAGAAAAAGTTGATTTCTAAACTTGATTTCTATTGTTTCAAGACAAACGTGTAGCAGATGTTGTAATTCATTCAATTTTCTCCAGACATTTGTTTTACACCAACCAGAGATGGTTTTAATGCGAAGAGGCGGAGCTCAAAGGAAAGGCCAGGAGGCGGAGCTTACATTCTTATCCCCACTGCGGTTCAGATGAAGAGCTGCTGGCTCAGACGGTCGGGGAAGTCTTAAAAGTTCTCGTCGGGGTGGCGTTTGTCTTCCAGAGGAACCAGTTCTCCATCTTGTGCTGCAGGAGCTTCACCTGTTGTTGTTGTGTGTCTCTTGGGGCAGATTTTCCGTTCGTTCAGATGCTTGTGAACTCCACCTGATCTTCAGGCTCACCTGAGCAGGACAGGAAGTAGCGGCAAAGCCCGCCACACTCGCCATGGACTTTGTTCTCCTCTTCCTGTGCAGCGTGTGGAGGGCGGGGGGGCATTCTTCAGAAAGTACACGCCCTAAAAGGCGTTTAAGAACAAGTGGGCGTGGCCAGTGAGGTTAGCGGGACGCAGACATCCAGACAGACTAAATGTCACCCAAAGGTCTGGTCCATGAAGGGATTTGGGGCGGTCCCTGATCTTGGTTGAACGCTCCCCCCCGTCGTGTGGAGGGTGTCACTTTCCTGCAGCGCCGGGCTGGATCAGCGCCGGTGTTTTCTTACTGT
>NC_050517.1:29358737-29373275 GCF_002922805.2 Oryzias melastigma | reverse complement strand
GATGTGCAGGTTTTTAGATTGACAGTAAGGTCTCTCTGTCTCTGAACAAACCTGTGAAAGATAAAACAAAGAGAAGATTTCTGAATCCTGTCTCTGCAGACATCAGTTTAAAATAACCCCCCACCCCCACACCAATTCCATTTAGAGGCATTCTATTCTATTGGTCGTATCAGTAGAAAATGGGTATAATTTTTTTATATTTTGGAGTCTTTCCTAGTTTGGGACTCTGTGAATTCCCCGACTCATAATCCAGTTTCATGATTCACCGCCACCCCCTCCTGCTTGCCAAGCACAGAGCAGCAGTGGAGCGGGGTGGTGGTGGGGAGTTGGGGGGGTGGTCACTGATGTGTGCACTGTCAGGGTGTGGGGGGGCAGAGAGCTCTGTTCATCTCCTGGCAGCTTCAGTCGATGAAATCAACAAATCCGCCGGTTACTGGAGGTTTCTGTGAAAGAGACGACCACCGGTCTGTGGGAGCCGACCCAGCTGGTTTCTGACTGGTAAACGAGATGGAGAGCACCACAGTGTCACCTACTGGTTCCTTCAGACTTCCAGAACAAAGTAAGAACGTGAGAGCCTTCTCCTCAGGACAAAAACTCTCCAGTTCTGATGGGAACGGGTCGGCCTGTTCGGCAGCTGAAGTCAAAGACATCTGTCATCCTATAGATTTATTTAGTCACTTATACATTTTTGACAACAGGCGAAGTCACACTGAAATCACAAAAATCAAAAGACGACCAAATCATGAAACAACTGCACCTAGTTTATTTAGACTAGCCATGGACCAGTCCCAGGGCGCGACGACCTCCCGATGGACACGCCTTAGGGATGTTACGTGTGTTGACTCCGCCTCTAGGAAACATCGACTTTGGGTTCACATACTTTTCCCATTTGGTCTCTGAGGTTATGGAGAAGTCTCCTGTGTTCCTCCCATTCAAATCAAACCTTCTATATGCGACGGAGTTCATCTGAACATGCTCCTGATCTCCTTTAAAGGCCTCTCCCTCCTAGACAGACGGATTGCAGGAGGTTGATCTGGGTGATCGTGGCCTCAGCGGTAACGGGCCGGCTGATCGGGTCAGCTGAACCTGACAGTGATGCTGTCCTCTTCAGTCTCCTCAGCTCCTGCAGCGTCTGTCTCCTCCGGCTCCGTAGAGAGCTGGCCGAGCGCATGCAGGCTTTGGTCGTCAGTCTATTTTCTTACATCTGTGTCAGAGCGTGCATTCTCCTTCGTCCTCCCAGAGGTGGACCTTCATTCATGTTCAGGATTTCATCCACAGAGATCCGGAATAACCAAAGCTTTTCAAAATAAAATGCAACGATTTCTGCTGAAATGGACGTTCATGAATGTTCCCTGCAGTTGTTTGGTCTATCTGCACGCATGGACAGTTGGGAATCCTGTTGCTGTTCTCAGACACGACCTCAGTCTATTTCCTTTAGTCATGACTGATGGTGTTTTTCTTCTCCGGGCGGTGGATGTTCATGCTCAGATGTGTTTACTGCCTCCAGCTCGTGCTCAGGTCACCGTGGTTGCCCACGGCAATAGGCAGGGACGTAACTCAGGGAGACATCTACAGGAGTGTGAATGCTGCATTGCATCTTGGGAACTGTGGGAAATGTCTGAGCCTCTTTTAAATGTCAGACCTGAACCTTTATCTCCACCCTGTGGGGCAGGGGTGTCAAACTCAATCGCACAGGAGCCAAAATCCAAAACACACCTTAGCTCATGGGCCGAACAGGATGAACACTTATTGAACACTCTAAAACTACATTTTTAAAACTTTAAAACGTAACTTTTTAACATAATTATGAACTAAATATAGCATTAACTTTGATAATGCTTGTGTGAATGCTGTAAGATGAATTTGACCACTGAAGATGCTGAAATTGATACCTGAAAATGCCGAAGCTAAAATATTAGCTAAATGCCAAACTAGCCTAAAGAAAACATGTAGCTGAAAAAAAATTTCTAAACTTCAAAATATCCTAAAAAACTGAAAAAAAGCCTAAATTAGCCAAAACAGCTAGCATGTAGCTGAAATATGAGCTAAACTCCAAGATAACCTAAAAAGCTAGCAGAATGACAATTTTTAAAACTTTAAAACAGTAACTTTTGAACAATAAAAAGAAAGGAATGTGGAAGGTCAGACTGAGGTCACCTGATGTCTCCCTCTTCATAATCGCTGGGCGCTCCTCCCCAAACTGTTGTGCTTCAGAAAAATAGAAGCTTGGAAACAATTTCTTCTTGGGCTTGGGTTACTAACTGCATTGTGGGAAATTGTTCTGACTGCAGACACACCTCTGCTCAGTGCAGGCTATGACTGTAGATTCTGAGTAGAGATTAGACAGGAACTATAGATCAGATAGTGACTATAGATTAAATCAGAGGTTGGGAATCTGGGGCCCCGGAGGGTAAGACTGGGACGCACGGTGGGGGTGTTGTCTGTTTGTCTTTCTCAAACTTGAAAAATTAAATTTGAGTGACAATCTCTCCTCACATTGAGCTTTTCCTCTGTGGGGTCAGAAGCAAAGCGTTCATTCACGAAGCACTGTTACTTTTTTCAATAAAACTTTATAGTTTCACACAATGTACATCAGTTTCTGCTTCAGCCTTCATGAACACGCGATTTAAGTTGATGTGCACCGTAGGAAGAAAAGCAAAAACTACGTTTGCGGCAGTGAAATGAAAACGTAGTAATAATTCCCGTGTTTTAAAACTGTTTATTGCCGCGGTGCTCGTCCTGGTTGGGGCGGCTGGGGTCCAGCATTGCAGCCTATTGTTTTTTACTGTGCAAAATGCATGAAGTACATTTGAGTGAACAGGTCAATATATTTTGTAGAATTTAAAGATATAACTTATTGTTCTAAAAAACTATTTTATATCCCTAAAGATGAATAAAAACAGGAAAAAAAAATGCATCCAGATTTGATCATACTTCATGCATGAGAGGGTATACTCTTCTCTTTAAGGAAGCATCACAGATGCGGATCGCAGGAACCGAGTCCGGGTCTTTGTGTTGGAGCGTGACCATCCTGTGCTGTCACCGGAGGACTGAGGAAAAAGTGTCGATGAATAATTTAAGCAAAGCAGGAAGATGGAGACGTGTAAACAGACGAGGGAACAAAACGCAGAAGCTGCATGAAGGAGGCGTCTCGGGTTCTGCAGATGGACGGGTGGGGGGGACGTTCTGCTGTGTGACGACTGAACAAATGGTATTTGAAGAGAGAGCACGGCTCACATGTTCTCCATGAATTATTAGCAAAGCTTTGTGTAGCGTTTGTCCGCTCTCTGGGACTGAAGACCCTCCTCCGTTGAGGAAGAGGAATCCACCACGGAGGGTTTATATGTGGGCAGAAGAATTCACAACATTCCTCTGCAAACACTGATGACCTCTGTTATTGGAGATCCTCTACATGAGAGTGAAGTTTATATAGGAGCCAAGAACACCCCCCTAGTCCAAAAAAACGTGTCACTTCCAGTGCGTGCCCAATGCGCGGAACATCATTCACCTTCTCCTTCTTATCTGAGATCCAAGAGCATCCTTCTCCTCCAGTTCTGCCGGGATACTAGGGGTCAGCAATGTGGATTTTTTAAAATCCAAATGATATATTTCACAATATAAACCAAATAACTTTATTCGTCAAATTTGAACGGCTCAAAAAAGAAATGTGTAATCATCAGCAGGTTGTTTAGATTTAAATATGTATTTCCTATCAGACTTTCAACATAACAGATAAACTGAAAATCATATAACTAGATTTTTAAATAAATAAGGAAAAACATTTATATATATATATATATATATATATATATATAAATATATATATATACATATATATACATATATAAATACATTAGGATCGGAAATCGATTATAAAAAAATAAACAAATTAATCGCAAACCTGGGGGAAAATTAATTGCGATTATTTTTTCTTTTATTTAGAGTATTTGCTGACCACGTATTATCTGTGAATAATCACAAGACGAAATTACATGACATGACAACACGCCGGACCATGGATCAATTAGTTCGCTTTTTGTAAAAAAGCGATATAAACCAAAAAAATATCAAAATTGATTTATTTTGTAAATGACCGTGGTATAAGTGGGAAAATAACCCAATGAAGTGTTTTAATGCACGCTGGGGATGACTGCACCGCTCAGGGAAAGAGAAAGACTGCTGCTCCGAGTGCTGCGAATAATATCTATATCTATATCTATATCTATATCTATATATATAACTAAACTGAAGTTAATGTTTTCAGGCTTAACAGAACAAACATAAAATTATAACAGTATTTTACACAGAAATATTTTAGGGGTTTTAATTTTAAAACTAGTATTTTTTAAGAAAATTAAATTGCATAGAATAATTTATAAATGGTATGAACATGTCTCTCTCATCTAACTGTAAATTCAAACTAAAGAGAGATTTACCAGAGATCTCCTAATTCTGCCTCCAAGTGATTATATTTATATTAATATTTATATAAAAATTGGGACTATTGTTGTTATAAACCATTTCTGGAGCGCTCTCAAGAGGGAAGGAGACGGGGGCTTATCACAACATCTGACACAAAGCGCAGTTTTTATGTAACATCCACCACTAACACATAGTGGATTCAATTTAATTATTTAAAAAGAATGTTTTTTTATGAATATCCCACAAATTAATTTTGTTGTATTTATCTGCCATGTCTTAAAAGTGAAACTTTTGTCCGACTATAAACAGTCCGTGTTTACATCAAGGCGACACACCGAGCAGCTCGTTAGCATCATGCTAATGCTACATCGCGGTCACCAAATCAAACTTTTTCTTAAACTTTGTGTTGGCGCTAAAGTCCAGCGAGTTTGTCTTCCAGTTTTGACTGATCCTGTTAAAAATGGCCAAATGTCTTATTGCTTCATCAGCTGAAACTAAACATTACACGGAGAAGATTAGCGTTAGTGACCACGTGGGTATGGTGTTTGTTTACTTGAGCACGGATGAAGGAAGTGGAGTGGTCCAAAAAACTACCAAAATAAGAGCTTTAAACATAATTAGATGCAAACATTTATTTTGGTGATTAACTCTCTGGTTGTGTCCGTATTCCCTCCCTAATCCCCAACTGCTAAAAAACTATCTAGTGACTTTGAAGGAAATTCAGACACAATGTTCACTACTTTTCTTTCGTTTTTCTAAACATCGGCTATGATGTCATCGATTCCACCAAGTCAAAATTGAATCATTTTACGACATTTATTTATGACTCCACTGAGTTCTGAAAACTACATTTAAAACACATTTTTTTGTTCAGAATTGTTCGACCTCAATGCATTGTGGTCTATATTTAATCTAGTGAGCACTGATGCACCCTAGTTTTTTACAAAGACTTCTGGGAAATTTCTAGTGCACTCGATTTTGGAATTAGTATTTGGACAACACAAAAAAAATGTGTGTTCGCCATATATATATATATATATATATATATAGTGAGTTGGAGGGGAATTCGGACATAGCTGCAAATTTTTACTCGCCAAATAGGAGAAACTGCTCGCTACTGGCGAGTGTCAATTTCTGAACCTTCAAAATAAAAGTCTATCGCGATGAACTCATTCCTCTATCTAGAAAAAGTTCTATTGTGAAATCTGTCATTATCATTTTATCGCCCAGCCCTACTGGGAAGTGCTACAAGAACAGCCAAGAGACATAGTTCCTCCAGCTCATCCTGGGTCTCCTTTGGGTCTTCCTGATCTTTGTAATCGTCCTGCAGCTTAAAAGAAGAGTGAAACCTCCGTCAGGGGGGAGTCACAGCCTCTGAGATCTTCTGTCTTCAGGTCCTCACAACATTCTAAACATGCATGTTTGGAGTTGGCGCCGTCCATCATGGCTGGAGCAGCGGTCACGCCGCTTCCTGCAGGTCTGTGACCTCAGCCGTGACGTCTAAAGGCTGGGGAATTCATGCGTCCGTCCTGACTGCATCGTGGTCAGCTGATCATCTTTTCTTGCGTTCATTTGAGCGTTTAGGCTTCATAAGTGGATCTCTGAGCGGCTGCGGTTAGCGAAGCAGAAAACATGACAGCAGCTTAAAAGCAGATAATGGAGCTCTTTGGTTCTGACCCACATTCCAGCATCTCAGCAGTTCTGCGCGCCAACATGCCAGCAGGCTCTACTGCGCCGTCTCCTTCCAGCATCAGTTGCTGTTCTTTGTCATAAGCAGAGACCTTAATGGACTCTGCTCCTTTGTAGAGGAGGGGGGGGGGCAGTGCAGTTCATTCATCAGCGTCACAGCGGCCGTCCACTCTTCCTGACGACCTAATGGCTCAGAGCAGCGACATTTATTAACACGCTGGAACCCTGAGACTCTTACTCTGCTGCCCCCCTGCATGTGTCATGGATGCTTGAGTGTTCATGGAAGGAAGGTTACGCCCCCTTCAGGATCACACCTGTCGTTCTGACAGGAGCAGACGCTCATGAAGGGGTTTACTCCCCCCCTCCTGCCTATCAGCCTCCTCCTGTCTTCCTCCTTTTGTCTCTTTCTCTCATTTCTTCTTAAAGCTGCTTCTGCTTGTTCTGTTGATCCGGTTCCCCAGCGAATAGAATCGGAGATCTTTAACTTTCCCACATGATGCGTTTGCATCCTGACGTCATGGAGACGGAACAGCAGCTTCACTGAGAGCAGGTCTTCATTATTCACAGGGAGCATGCTCCCCCAACCCACCTCCTCCTGCAGACGTTCTTAGCGTTGTGTTTTTTAACTTGTGGTTTTCACAGTAGTGTGAAGGCATCTTTGGGTGAGAAGTGTCTGCTGCTGCTTTAGTGTCTCAGTGAAGCAACAAAGAAAAACAGAAAAGCAGAAGCAACTACCTTCACTCACAGGAAGGTCATGACCTGATGGACAAACGCCGGGCGCAAAAGGGCAGGCGGACACCTCAGGTCAGCTTTAGAAGGTCATTCACTTCATTAGGACTCAAGTCTGAAACATCAAACTGGCTTTCAAAGACGCTGTAAAGGTCACATGACAGAAACGTTTCTGTTTCTGAGACCTGAATTTAACTGAGCGTTGACTACCATTGGGGGGTGGGGGGTAGTGTTTTAGTTTGGTGTTTAACGTCACTTCATACCATCCTACAAAAACATGATCCAACCCAATCCCACCAGAAGGTCCTGAGGATGAATGATGATGACATGAACTGGACAGAACAGCAGAAGCAAACACTCCTTGAGATCTCCTCAGTAAGTCCTGGCTCGATGAAGCCAACAGGACAACATCATCTGCAAAGAGCAGAGATGAAATCCTGTGGTCTCCAAACCAGAACCCCTCTGGACCCTGGTTGCACCTAGAAATTCTGTCCATACAGACTATGAACAGAACCGGTCCGAAATGAACAGGTCTGACCACCTCAGTGACCTCAGCTTGGGGGATGGACAGCTCAGAGTCCTCAGCCTCTGTTTCCACAAGAGAAGGATTGAGGAGATCCTTGAAATATTCCGTCTGCATCATATTGCAATATATTGTTTTTTGCGCTGAGTCATCAAGAACAAAAATAAGAAAACACATGTTTTAGAAAAGTACATATTTTTCTGTCCAGTTTCAAAAAGAGGATTTTCTTTTAAATGGATACATTTTAAATGGATGAACGGTTTTATGTTCTTTTATGAATGTTTACAGATCAAATTTTCCTCAGAAACCAGCAGACAGCACACTCATGTAAAGTAAAGCCTCTCATTTGTTGATATTTGATTATACTTTAGATCTTACCTGGAAAATATCTCACCTTTTCTTTGTTTTCTTCACCTGTTCATCTGTTAAATCGTTAAGTTGATTGAAGGAGGAACTTTTCATTCTGTTGGAGTCTTCAGTAGAACGTCTCCCACTTCTGCTGGTGCTCCTCCTGCCCTTCCTTTGACCCGCACGGCTCACATTTCCAGGATAGTGTCATTAGCATTCAGCCGAATCACAAGTCAGTCCATCAAAAACTCTAAGAGCCCCGCCCACAATACTGCTGCTTTCTCTAGTACGAGACAGGCTGCAGACAGGACCTGCACACGTGCATGAAGGGTGCTGACACACAGCTGATTAGAGCTGACAGCTGCTGCGCTTAAAGCTGTCGAGTTTAGAATTTTATTTTCAAAGGAAGAGGTGAGTTTTTCCAAACCTGAGGAGCTCTGAGACAGCTCTGCTTTCTGTCAGACTCATGAACCTCAGGAAGACTCGTGCGCCAGTCTGTGTCCTTTGGAGATGAGACAAGTTTCTCTCCATCATCTTATCACGCAGCAACACTGCTGCAGTTATAGATCGAGGGGGTAATAGAGGAAGCAGGTCATAGGAGGCTGTCTCTTCGTGATGATTAGCATTCCTTCAGCTTTGCTGCTTGTCTGTCTATCGGTTCTCATTAGCCTTCCACTCTGCTCTTCATTACATCAGAAGCAGCATTTAGGCTGCAGAGAGTCCAGTCCAGAGCTGATATCTGCGCTTCCACTGGGTTTGAGAATAATGTATCTCCAGATGAGAGCAGGACTGGATAAACTCCGGAGTTTCTTGTTTCTCGTTTACAGTTTTTATTGATTTGTTTCAAACTTAAAGTAAACTAGGGGGTGATGTCAATATTTAGAACAAATGGACTAATTTGAAGGACTAAAGAATTTTTCTCTGCATCATTGGATGATGGGAATGGTTTCTTAGTTACCATTTGGATAAAAGTTGCTTAAAAAGTCTGCGATCTGTGAAAACAGCAAAATAAACAGCTCTTCCACTGACGTGGTGGTACATCCCATGCAGGGGCTTGTCCTCTCATGAGACTCTGTCTTCCAGCTTTGCATCCTCTCCTTTCCATGGCCAGAGACATTCACTGAGCCTGGTGTCAGTTGGGGCCTTGAGCTTGATGTATTCATGCATCTTGGATACTTCATCCTGGATAGTGGCTTCCACGCTCTCTAGTCCTCGGCCTCCTTCCTTGTGACAGTCTCAGGGTGCTGGATTTGGGACGGAACCCTCCATGTATGGTGAGGAGCTTTCGAGTCGTAACATCCGTGGTCTGTATCTCTTCCTTTGGCCATCTCATTATTACTGCAGGGTATCTAATGACTGGCAGTGCATAACTGTTTATTGCCTGACTTGCCTTACTCGTTGGAGGTATTTTGCAGCTTTCCTTGTTGCCCGTTCCAGGTTTCCTTTTGCCTGTGGAATTCCAAGGTACTTGTAATTGTCCTCAATGTCTGCCATTGTTCCTTCTGGGAGTGAGACCCCTTCAGTGTGGACTACCTTGCCTCTCTTTGTCACCATCCGACTGGATTTCTCTAGCCCAAATGACATCCCAATGTCAGTACTGTAGATCCTGGTGGTGTGGATCAGGGAGTCAATGTCCAGCTCACTCTTAGCATATAGCTTGATGTCATTTATGTAGAGGAGGCGTCTGATGGCGGCCCCATTTCTCAGTTGGTATACAAACCCAGTCGTATTGATTATTTGGCTGAGGAGGTTTAGACCTATGACGAACAGCAGTGAGGACAGAGCATCACCTTGGTATATGCCACATTTGATGGACACGTGTGCAATTGGCTTGTCATTGGTTTCCACAACCTAATTTAATTTTCCCAAGAAGGCTCTTAGAGTCCTGTTGATGTTGTACATTTTCAAGCATTCAGCGATCCAGGTGTGGCATTGAGTCATAGGCTTTCTTCTAATCAATCCAGGCTGTATACAGGTTGGTGTGTCATGATCTGCAGCCTGTCGACCAGGAGTTGGTATTTGGCTTCTCTGAAATTTCTACCAATGCCTGAAGTGTAAAGCAGATCATTGGTTTCTGTGATTGTTGTGGTAGGAATTTACAGTTTCCAGGAGACTTTCACGTGGCACTCCCCTTAACTATTGTATTTGGGGTTGGGGTTGTCTAGTGGTCATTCTAGACATGATCTTGTCTTACAGGTCAGTTGCTGCCTGGTAGTTTTTGGGTCAGTGTTCCCAAGTTCTGGTTGCGAGTGTGGTAAAGCCTCTTCTTTGACCTGGTGTTGTGACTCTCATGGTGTCACATTTGTGTACCTCTTCAGTCTCAAGTTGTGACAGGAGTTGAGGTTGTGGATGTTGGAACATTGAGCTATTAGTTGCTTGCCAGTTAGTGTTGATCAAACCAGAGGATTACTTGAGAAGTAGCATTCCAACTAACTCTTGCTCTCACATAGTCCTTTTTTCAGTCTTGTTCCAGTGGCTCACTTTCCTTCTAGGTGCTCTGGTTCCCCAAAGCCTGACAGACACCTTGTTTGGTTGGATAAAGTCAGAGCTGCATGACCTGTGTTTCATTGTCCCTCATGGGTCATGAGGTGATCAGCGAGGTCTTGCCTTAGAACCCTTAGCAGAAGAACTTCCATAATCTAATTGTGGTTGGACGACATTTTACTGTAGCTCCATTGCAATGAAAGCTTTCATCTCTGTTGGTAACGCACACCTTCTATCAGCTTTCATCTGGTTTCATCAACAAACTCTCCCTCAGGTTTAGATTTCATATTTCTCATCCATTTTCATTTTTCTTCTTGCAATTTTTGGTTTCTTCATCTCTTTTCTGTTCAGAGTTTGAGTCATCACTGACACTCAAGACATTCTCAAAGATGTGACTAGAACAAACAGAAAAACCACGGAGAACCAACAGTGAAGCTTATTAAACAGTCTTTGTTTTTCCACAGATGGAGATCGGCAGACTGACGGGACAGACACCAGTCGAAAGAGGGATGCTCGCTCCTCAGCAGGACACCCCAAGAGCGAAGACGCCAGTGACAGCCGGGAGGACGAGGCACCAGTACGTCTCTATTTAAACTCTTTGAATCTGATGACAATGTGTCTGTGTGAATCTAGAGAACACCCATGACACGATCCAGAGAGAGCATTGGTTAGAATGTGGAGGTATAGAATAGAATAGAATTGAATATGTTTTTTCTGTAGCACTCTTTACAGAAAGAATCTCAAAGTGCTTTACAAAAAGACGGCATGAAATCAAACCACAGAGATGGAGTAAAATCTAATATTAACCAGCTCTACAAAAAAAATAAAAGTTCAAAAATATAATAAAACATGGACTAAAATCAACTAAAAGCCCTCCAAAAAAACCTGTCTTGACTTAAAACACTCAACGGACTCAATCTGACGCAGTAACAATGGGAGGGAGTTCCAAAGAAGGAGAGGCATCTTGGAAGGAGAGATCTCCTCTAGTATTAAAGTGGGTGTTTGGAATGCTTGAGAAGTATTGGTTGGAAGATCTCAAGGATCCGGATGAAAAGTATTGGGTAAAAAGGTCAGAGATGGACATCTGGGTTTGACCATGCAAGCTCTAAAAACTAAAAACTAAATTTTAAAATCAGTTAAAAACTTACCGGCAGTAAAGCAGACAACAGAGGAGTGATGTGTGACTGTTTACTTGAGCCAGTTTGAAGTGTGAAGAGTTTTGACAAGCTGGAAAAGGTTTACGGAACATTTGCTAAAGCAGGTATAAAGACAGTTGCAGTAATCTAAACAAGAGGAAATAAAAACATGAAAAAATGTCACCAGGTCAGATAGAGATAAAATACTTTAATTTTTCCACGTTCCTCCAAAAAGTAAAAAAAAGGTTTTATGATTTGTGTTGAGAGAACATTGGAGATGTTCAGGATCTGGATAAGATGTTCTGCATTGAGATATTCTGTAGTAAAAACGTTCTGTAGTGAGATGTTTTGCAGTGAGAGATGTTGTGTAATAAGAAGTTGTGCAGTGAGATGTTATGTTGTGAGATACTCCTTGGTGAAATGTTCTATAGTATGATTTTCTGTAGTGTAAGATGTTGTGTAGTTTAATATTTTGTGGTTTGATGTTTAGTAGTGTGAGATGTTCCATAGTCAGATCCTTTGCAACATGTTTATATTTGCATAATTTTAACAGGATATATTTTATGAAGAGCAAAATATTTTGGGACAATTCAAGTTTAAGTTATTTTTGTAATATACATTACATAAAAGTAAAGAAATTTGAGAATTTTTTCTTTTAGCTTTTACTATATTTCTTACTAGTATCATTTTGAGAGGATATATGTTTTTTGAAGACCAAAATATATGTTTTTTTAGGGTTAAAGTTAATTTATTTTGGGATAATATCCCGGTCTTTTAAAGAGTTCAGATTTAAAAGGTTCAGTTTTGGTGCGTTCAAGGAATGTTTATCCTGTTCGGCCTGCGGTCTACGGTGTTGTTTTGGATTCGGCCCCCTGTGGGATTGAATTTGAACCCCCCCAGCCCCACCCCTGTTGCATGTGTGTCTAAATGCAGATGGAGGTGCTGGTTATGTCCTGCTCCTTCACCTCCTTTCATTGGTTGGTTGTTGGACTTGTCCGTTGTTGTTGAGCTCATCCGTTTGCTGCGGCGCGTCAGCGGAGCGTTGCTGCTTCAGGATTCCGTTTTTCTCTGCACTCTCTGGTTTTTGGCAGCCGGCTGCATGTTTGACTGCAGGGTAAATTTTCCGTGCAGAGGATTTGATCCTGACCTGCAGCAGGTTATGCATCAGCATCTGCAGACGTTTGTTTCGCTCTACGCAGCTACGGACAAACATTTACAAAATAAAATGAAGCATAAAGAAAGCTGGGAGTCTCTGCAGCTCAAATTTTTAACAACAATTCTGAACTTCCAATGCTTCAACTCGCGGACTGAAGGTGAAACCTGACAGAAGTGACAGCACCAGTGAGGATGTTTTGTTGTAGCTGTTTGGAGGAACTGACCTGCTTCCTCAGAGCTGGATAGTCGCTGACAGCAGAGTAGCTGCTGGGATCTTCCACACATGCTGAGACTGCAGGACTTTGAAAAAGTGACAGTTAAATCCCGAACGGCTAAAGGACCAGCTGAGAGGAGACCACCTCACAGCGTCTTCTATAAGACCCAGTCGTCTTTAGAATTAATTTAAGCCAAAGCTTTGGAAAATGTGCTTGAAGAGATAAGAGGGAAGCCAGGAAGTTGTGTTAATAGCCTGCCTCCAAACTCTTAACCTGCCTGATGGCGTTAGAAGGTCTGTTCTGAAGAACTCGCAAAATCTGCTTTGAGGATAAATCAGAAACCAGTCGGAGGCTCCAACTTTCTGCTGCGCGTCCAGAAATCTCAGAAGTCACTAAAGTGAACGGCCTGCAGTCCAACATTTCATTATTAGTCACTGCTGATAACATTAGTTCACTTTAAGACGCGTCTGCTGGAGGAAAAAAACTCCTATTTACAAAGTGATGATTCAGAAACTTTTCTAAGATTTTTCATGAATGATTTAGAAAAAAATACAGTTTGAGGTCCTGCATGTGTGTGCGTGTTCACACGTGTGTGTGTGTTCATGACACATGTTCATGCTCTCAAACATCTTCAGTGTTGTTTGTGGTTCATTCATAAGTTAGATTAAGGTAGTTCTTTTTATTGTTTCATTTGACTCCACCCCTATACCCCCTCATTTCCTGAAGGTTTGACCCTCTTCTGACTCCGCCCCCTACACTTCCTCATTTGCTGCAGGTCTGACCCTCTTCTGACTCCGCCCCCTAAACCCCCTCATTTGCTGCAGGTTCTGCTCTCTTCTGACTCCACCCCCAAACTCCCTCATTTTATGCAGGTCTGACCCTCTTCTGACTCCGCCCCCTAACCCCCCTCATTTGCTGCAGGTCTGACCGTCAGCATCAGCGTAGAGCTCAAATAGAATTCATTCTACACCCCTGTGCTCCTCACACCACTTTGATCCGAGTTTTTCCTTGAATTCTTATAAAGCATGGAGATCTTTGGGTGGATGGGGTGGGGTGCTGTGGGGGGGCTCTGTCTCCCAGCAGGTTTACTGCGGCTCATAAACACTACAGCCGGTCCTCATTGTTGACCTCGACCGCTCTCAGGGCTGTAAATATGGCGGCCTCTCAGGGCTTTGGCCTCGCTGCTGGTTTATGGGTGCTGGTTGGAGTTATAGTGGTGGTGGGGAGGGGAGGGGGGGGGGTCTCTGAGAACAAACTGTACTGTAAACAAACAGGTTTCTTCATCCGGTGACTAAGCCACACCTGCCGGTGTTTACCTCGTTCCAGTGATAAGAGTGCTTTTGGTTTTAGGCTTCATCTGGTAATTTAAGGATTACATCAACATAATTCCTCGGCTCCATCCCACCGTCGCTGCTGCGGCGCATGTCTCTCATGGGGAGGAAGGGGTTTTCAGTGTGGTAGATGGGACTCAGTGACCTTAAATCTGACATTTTGCTTGTCAGAGCTCTCTGCTGTCAGCTGATTGGGTGGATCTCCCATCAGGACTGCTGATGTGTCTGAGCGCTCGCCACATTTATTTTCTGCTGCGTCTCTAAGCCCGTTTTCACTTAAGCTGCAAAAAAATCTTGTTCAGTTTTTCTTTTAGTCTCGATGATCAACAAGAGTCTGTGGTGTGGAGTGAAGAGCTGCTCTGTGTTGATCGGTTCTGTAGAAAACGAAACAGAACTGTTCTGCTGATCACCTGTCTGTTAAAGGGCCTGTGCTGTGCAAAATCCCCTTTTTGAGGTTTTGAGTGTATTATACCAGTGGCCCCCAACCTTTTTGGGGCTGTGGACCG
>NC_050517.1:29354686-29358273 GCF_002922805.2 Oryzias melastigma | reverse complement strand
TTCTTCCGCGGCCCGGTGGCAATTGGTCTGCGGCCCGGTACCGGTCCGCGGCCCGGTGGTTGGGGACCACTGTATTATACTGTTCATTCTTCACTTCACACAACCTGAAAATGGTAATTTGATCCATTCACGCATTTCTGAGTAATCCTCTAAAAACCTTTCCAGTGTCTCCGCCTCCTTTTCCAGTGTCTCCGCCTCCTTTTCCAGTGTCCTCGCCTCCTTTCCCAGTGTCTCCGCCTCCTTTTCCAGTGTCTCCGCCTCCTTTTCCAGTGTCTCCGCCTCCTTTCCCAGTGTCTCCGCCTCCTTTTCCAGTGTCTCCGCCTCCTTTCCCAGCGTCTCCGCCTCTTTTTCCAGAGTCCTCGCCTCCTTTTCCAGTGTCTCCGCCTCCTTTCCCAGTGTCTCCGCCTCCTTTTCCATTGTCTCCGCCTCCTTTCCCAGTGTCCTTGCCTCATTTTCCAGTGTCCCCGCCTTCTTTGCCAGCATCTCTCCCTGCTTTATCAGTGTCTTCATCCTCTATGTAAAGGACAGCAGATGTTTTTGTGTAAAGCGGCTTCAGTTTGATCAGACGTGTTAAATTCAGGTGTAAACTTCCTGTTTGATAGATAAGCGTTAAATTAATCTGGTTGAATCCCCCCTCGCTTTTTATGAGTTCTGCCAGAAACGGTCGGGTTTATCAGATAAAGGTGTCAGATGGTTTGAGTGATTCTTTTATCTGTTGAACTTTGTCATCTGGTTGGTAAATCTCTTGCTGCACGTTTCCTAAAGGCCTGCTTTGATTTATTCTCATTTTTTCAGGAAGAACATTAAAAAAATCAAATCTTTTCTAAATATTGGGAGCAAAAAAGGAGGTCAGAAGAATCAGCACAGACTCTATAATCCCCTATATTTAACCACTGTTTTACGGTGCATCTGAATGAGAAGATCCTTTTTCTTTTTTGGACAATGGCCAAATTTAATCTAAAATGGGACATTTTCTTTAAATCTATATGCTTTAATCCTAATAAAATGATTGGAGGTCTGAAAGGTTCCTGATGAGGAACTCCGTCAGTCTCCTCCTCCTGCAGCCGAGTTTATTCCTCTCATCCTTTCATCCCACAGATTGACTTTATTTCACTTCAGGAATCGTCTTCGTGGTGCAGACCTGATACTGTCTTCGTGTTCCTGTTCTTCTGTCATGCTGGTGGGTGTTGACATCTCTATTATGGGATGCTATTTGAGGCTTCAGCCCAGAATAGTTTTTCTGTTCTTCCATCACGCCTTCCTGCTGCTGCTGTCAGTCTGCAGAGGCTGCACGGCTCCTGCTGCCCGTGAGCAGATGCAGCGTGCAGCAGATGGACTGCTCCTCAAACACGCCACCGTTAAGGAATAATCTCTAAATGGAGAACTAAGTGCAGTTTTGAGGTTATAAATGCACGGCTGTCCCTGTTCAGCCTTTGAAAGTGTTTAACTCCTCTGCTCTCCTGATGTCAGAGTTTGATTTCTCAGACTCTCCCCTGGAGACCTGAAAACCGACTTTAACTGAAACTCTGAAAGTTTCTCCAAACTTTGTGCTGCAGATTTCCTCTTTTACAAAAAAAAAAAACGCAGTAGTGTTTTAATTATAATTATGACATTTATAACCAAAATCCCACAACCTAAATTTCTTAAGAAGCCATTATTTCATGTTGATCTGAAGCCTCTGTTTCCAAAATCTCCTCTGAAGGGGCGTGGCTTTTGTAGATAAGCAGCTCCACCCCTGACCCCTTTCATCGGAGGTGGACTTTAAATTTTATATTCATCACAGCATCTATCACAAAGCTTATTGACAAAGGGAACAAGAGAGATATTCTGCTGAAGTCCAACAGTCCCAGAGATTGCAGCACAGATACCAATACCGGAGCTTCAAAAGTTTCCTGAAGCAGATGCAAAAACGTTTCATGCTAACTTTTAAACTCTACAGAAAAAGATGCATTCATTTCTGTGTACAACTGGAACCTTTAATGTCGACTCACTCACACACACTTGTGTTGTGATGTGTTGAAACCTCTCAGTGAGTTAATAAATAGAACAGGGAGGACCTGTTAAATCACAGCCAACAAGCTCAGTTAGAACTCTGAAGGAGCAGCTGAGAACGGGTGTTTACAGCCACTGAAACTGCACTGAAGCCCCGCCCCTGAGTCTGAAGAGGCGGGGCTTTGTCTATACTGAAGTCCACATTGGTGGCTTTAATAAAAGAAAAAGTAGAGGCATCTGTCCGTAACTTCTAACTTGGAGAATCTGGGTGGAGATTCTCTTTATTTCTCCGTTTCCAGATGAAAATGTTTCCCTGAAATTCTTTCAATGTTTTGAGGTTTGTAGAGGATTCTGGCGCTGAAAGCTTGTGGACGTTTTTAAACCTTGAATAGCTTCAAGCACAGAAGTGTTCTTTTCTGTTTCCCCCAAAAAACGAACTGAAATCTGAGCGTTTGAGCAGCATGTGATGATTCTAGCTGTCGTTCTGGCTTCACCAGCGCCGGCTGCTGCTTGCTGTGAGCAGCTGCATCCTCTGCAGGCCCATGAAGAAACAAAGAAATGATTAAAGGGAACAAAAACGTGGGGATCAAAGCCACGCAGGATGATGGCGCTCTGCTCTTTCTGTCAAATCTGAAACCACTCATTTTTGTGAGCGTGTTGGCAGACTAGAGACTTGACATTTCTGCACCTCGTGGATTTGGATGCACAGAGAGCCGTACGGATCAGTGAGGCTTGTGTTTGAGGAGGTCTCAGGAGGAGGAGATTCATTTGCATTCCTCTGGGACCTTCGGTGGCTTTCATCAGTGCTCTGTTTGCTGGAATTGGCTTTGGGGAGATTTCCTGTTTTTCCTCCTCTGTCAGTTTCCCTGAAGAGTTTTCTGCAGGTGTCAGCCTTCTTCTGCTTCATTCACTCTTTCATCTCAGAGGCTGAAACATGAAGCAGCTCGTGGCGGGATGCTAATTCATCAATCTGCCGCCATTTTCCTGTTGACTCTACATTTGCCGTCTGCCTGTGTGTACTGCTGTCTCAGTCCCTCTGGGATTTCATGATGTTGCGATCGCAACAATTCACGCAAAACTGCAACTTCATCCCATCAGTTGTGGCCTAAAGCTCTCATTAGAACATGTTCTGTGGTGTTTACCTCCATGGGGAGGATGTTTACTGTACAAGTGACGGGAAACCAGCTTTTATTTTTACAAGCCCACTAGAAAATATAAAGAAACTTCTAGTCACCTCTCTGACCAATCCTGTGCTTCTCTGCCTCTCTAGGCATTCTGGGTAGTGTAGTCTTACCACAAGTTCCACCAGTCAAACTGTTTAGTTTAAAACTCCCAAAATTTACATCATTAGTCTAACCAATGAAACAAGCCGCTGCTTTGTGTCTTTACGGTCTCCTATTCCATGTGACGTCAGCATCGCTGATAAAGTTTCTGGGTTACAACAAGCATCACAGCTGAAGACAAAGCTCAGCAGATTGAAAACATCCTTTAATGACAGTTGAGCTAAACAGATTTATTCTCCTTCAGAGATACGTTAAAGCACAAAGTAAACTACAACTGACAAGAACTTTTAAACCTTTAAAAAAACAGAGAAT
>NC_050517.1:29347232-29351230 GCF_002922805.2 Oryzias melastigma | reverse complement strand
GAGGTTCTGGAGGACAATGATCCTCCCACCCAGTGGAGTTTGTTGGGGGTGGGGGTGAGTGGGAGACGTGGTGACAGCTCATGATGAAAATCCATCCCTCTTCCCCACTGATATACTGTCATCCATCCCTGCTAACACACAGACACCCCCACCGTTTTTCAAGGGGGGCGGGGGGCTCCGTGTTGTTTCTCTGAAGGCTGAAACGGATCCGCCATCCAACAGAGTTCTGAACTAAACGTTTTTTTCCTCAACATAACTTTATAGACACAGATGACAGAGAATCAGCCAAAAAATGAAACGACACTTTATGGGTCCTGTTGTCATGGTAACGCAGAGATGATGGTCGATTTGTGAAGGATCTTAAAACCTGTTTGCTTATCACTGTTAGCCAGCTTCTATTAACCTGCGACTGTGAGCTGAAAGCTGTTTTTGTCAGTGAGCAAGGCAGCATTTACCCACCACCGTTCACACACTCAAAGGGAATTTATCAAAGAAAAAAGACAAAATAGTAAAAGATTTTCTGGATTATAGCAGATTTCTAAAAAAGAACGGAGCCTCAAACACACCACACCTGTGAACAGGTGAACCTCACTGCATAGTAAGAGGTGGTTTCCTTCCTCATGGAGGATGTCGTGTTTTCAGGTAAACAGGTTTTCTTTATAAACAGGTAGTTTACAAAAGCTGTTGCCGTAACAACCGTCATGAGTTCTTCATTGAGTCTCGTCTGCTTTTCCTTTGGTTCCAGACAGAACCTTGAAGCTGTGATGTTATATATGAGGTTAGATTTTGCTCAAACTTGTTTGTGTCGCAGCCTCAGGTCTCAGATAAACAGAGGAGACAGAAACAGAAAATCATCCGGAGAAGAAACTCCAGCAGGAGGACAGAGGAGGACTGCTGCTCATATGCATATAAACACCAAGCAATAGTCCATTAAAAGACTAAAATGTGTTTTTTCATCTGAACCGCGGTGCATAATTTGGACGCTGCAGGTGGAGATCACTAACAGCTTTTTTGGCTTCTGCTTCAGTCTGATGCTTTCAGAGATGCTGTGATGCAGACTCACACACCTGCTTCACCTCAGGAGGCGGAGCCATTGTTCATTTCTATGGTTACAACATGCTGTGACAAAAATACACACTTCACTGAAAATATGTAGTTTGATTGTTTTTAAACTATTTATGGAGTAAAAAATAATTGGTTCTTTTTTTTTCTAAAGTTTGCATTCAGGTTAGTCTCTGTTACTAAGCAACACGCCGGTGTTTGTGGGTAAAATGTTTTTTATGCTTCATGGTAAAAATATCTGAGACATAACTGACAGGTTTGTGTTTTCATCTGGAGTGAAGAAGTTTTGGAGTTTAGAGGAAAAGCTGAGAAAAGGAAAGAGTGGAACAGAGAGAAGACGGAGTTGCAGCACCAGGTGAAGGTGATGAAGGTCAAACAAAATAGGACAGGTGTGACCCAAAGGAGGGAGAGGTGGATCTGTGCAGGCGATACAGACGAGTGGATGTAGAAATGAGTTGAAAGGTTCAACTTACCGAGGAGAGATGAAAGGAGAACTTTTGAAGTGCTAATGGATGAGAACACAGATGGACGTTGAGCAACAGGAAGTAGTGAGTATGAAGAGTTAAAATCCAGTCGGTCCTGGGAACAAACCTGTGGAGGTCTGGGAGTGTTTAGGACGGGGGTGTCAAACTCCATTTTGGTAATTGTGTGAATGCTTCAAAGCAGATCAGGATCAGCAACTCAGGATCAGCTTAAAGTGAACGAAAAAACAGATTAAGACTTGGAAAAGAAGACATTGTATCTAAAAAAATGAAAATTTGAAAAAAAATACTGAAAGCTTGAATTAAAAAAACTATAAATGTAAATATTACCGATTGAAAAATTATTTATCCGTTAGTGAAAGCTGCTGTATGAATTTTCAACTTTTTTTGCTTTTTTTTTTGCTTTTCTGAATCTTCGCTTTCAGTTCTTGGTTTACAGTTTCAATTCTGATTTTCGAGTTTTCGCTACTGAGCTGATCCTAATTATACATGGGGGCGGGGCTTTGAGCTCATTTCTTTACATTTATAGTTTTTTTTCTAGTTTTCAAGTTTTTTTTTCAAATTTCAAAGATTTGTTTCAAGTTTTTTTTTTTCAAATTTAAAAAAAAAATTAAAATTTTAATTTTTTCTTTCAAATTTACAGTTTTTTTTCAAATTTTTTAGGATTCATTTTAAGTTTTTTCATTTTTCATTTTTCAGGATTTACTTCAAGTTTTCAGTCTTTTACCAAATTTCCCTCCAAAAAATTTCAAATTTTCTTTTTCTTTTCAAATTTAAATTATTAATATTAATATTAATTATTTAAATATTAAAAAAATGTATAAAGGATTTTTAAGCAACTTGCTAACAAATTTTCAGAAATTTAGGCCAACTTTAGCAGTCTTCCATAATTCTTTATCAAAATTTTAAGTCTTTACCAAACTTGTCATTTTTTCAAATAGCTTTTGCATTTTCAGCAAATCCTTTCAGCAATTAGAGTAAATTGCCTTGGCATTTTCAGCAACCAGATTTAGAAAAAAGCATTCACACCAGAATTATTGCATGTAATTCATTTTTCTAGTTGTGGTGTTGCACCTGATAATACTTATAGCAACTTTTTTGCTTTTCCTTTGCTCCCCTAGTGGCGGAATTGCGCATTGCAGTCATTTCTTTAAATAAACATAACTCACCACAAAAATGGGCTAGAAACTTGCTTTTTCTTTCAACATCCTTATATTTTTTTCTCTTCACAAATGGGCCAGAATGAACCATTCGGAGGGCCGTATGTTTGACACCCCTGGTTTAGGAGTCATGGCAGAATAGTTTCAAACATTTTCAGAAGATCTATGAGAATGAGAAGATGTCTGAGGAGGGGAAGAGGGGCTTCACCAAGAAGCAGCTTTAAGCTCCTTGTTTCCATGGCGATGGGCAGACTGACAGATGAAATTAAGCAGGAACCTCTGTGGACCGTGATGTTGTCAAACTGACATCCATGAGTGGCGTTCACCTTAAAAGTCAAGTTTTATGTGGAGTTAAGGATCAATCTTCTAGAAAGAATTAGTGGTAATCTGTAATCTGAAAAATCTCTTCTTGAAGTCTGATTTCTGTCAAGTTACTTCAGGAAATCAAAATTTGAAGTATTTGTGTGAAAATGGTTCCTCTTTCAGTTTCTCACAGACTCATGAAGGTCATTTAATGTCCTTTATTGAACTGTTTCCCCCACATCAGGACCACGGACAGCGCACAGTCAGGACTGAATCTCATACTAAAGAATCACAACACAAATTTACAGATGAATTAATGTTTGGCTTTGGGTCCAACAGATAGAAGATCTCATTCAGAGCCTGCAGTGACCAGAACTTGACCAGAAAAGTTTAATCTGAGCTTTCTGATATCAGTGAGTTAAAGAAGAACATAATGAAAGTGAGGCTTTAGGTTTGTTATTCATTTAAGATAGTATTTTAATGTCCTTATGACATGAAACTTCCACATTTCTGAGCTTCAATGTGAACACCAAACTACATCAGCAGAAAAAAACTTTTTTGTGTCTTCTTTTATAATTTCTTTTTAAGGAATTAGAGATTAAAAGGGAAAAATCTGTTACTTAATTGCGACATGAAATCGTAGACGGCTGTCGTAGGTTGGTTTCTCAGAAACTGGCTGTCATTGGTACAATCTTTGCTCGCCTCATCCTATCTGTCAACTGTAACCTACTTTTTAAGGTAGAGGGGAGATTGTCAATATATTGTACTTTTCAAACCAAAAGTTGCTCCAGAATCTAAGTCACATCATCCAAAAAACGAGTAATAAAGAAGAAAAAAAGTGATAAAGAAGTCACACTTTTGCTTCTGAACAACTCTGCCAAGCCTGACATAAATTATATTATATCATAATCAATATAAATAAAGTTTAGCATTAAATACAACAGGGGTTTATACTCAATAAATCCCTGTTGTGACAGTAAAATCTGCCCAA
>NC_050517.1:29321514-29347143 GCF_002922805.2 Oryzias melastigma | reverse complement strand
GCTCACAGCGAACATGATTGACATACTCTGTTCGGTATCATCTGCATAGAATCGGACATTAGAGTTAAAACTCATTAGTATTTACCTGCAGAGCAAATAAGGCTGCCTCTAATCGGCATCACAGGTGTTCTACCAACAATGAGAAGGAGACCAAAGTCTGGACTAAAGTGCCCCTCAGGTCTCCTATAGATCATTTTTGGCCTGTTTGCTCTATAGATGTAGAACCCGTCATAAACTGGGTCTTTTCAGAACGGTTCCTGCAGACGATCGAACTCTAAACGTTCTTTTATCAACATCCAGGCTGCATGAAGAAGCATCAGCTGTCTCAGGTTTCCTGCATCTCTCCTTTCTTCTCCCGGAGCCCCTCATGTCGGCATCATTAATCTTTCAACCCGACTGCATCACTGTTATCGACTGACCCCCCTCCCCCGCTCAGTCTTTCTCTATGGTCTCATTGACCGGACTGTAATTCTCTGCATGATTAACGTTAACACAGACAGAAACGGTTTGTTGTGCAGCTCCAGCTAAAACGAGACGCCTCTGTGAGTGAAGATGCTTTCTGAGGAAGATGGAGCAGGACAGCCTTTAACCCCCCCACCACCACCCCAGGATCAGATTCTGATCCGGTTCCCAGGATGCTCTGGGGCAGCTCTGACAAATGACCCTCTCAACCCTCTCTTTGAGATTGATAGCCCCCCCGTCTTTCTGTCACAAGGCACCGTGGTTGTTTAACAGGACATTATCTGTGACAGAGTGGGCGGGGCGTTAGCAGAATGTGTTGAAGCAGAGGCGGCAACGCTCTGGAGTAAAAACAATAACCTGTTTATGTTTTTTTAATTCCATATGTGGAAATATTTCACGCTTGTGTCAGAATCCTTCAGCTGTATCTTTGTACTGACAGTACATCATTAGGCTGCACAAAGGTGTAGTGGTTAGCACACTCGTTCTGGTTCAAATCCCAGCTTTGTGGAGTTTTGAACGTTCCTCTAACAGTCCAGAAATATGCCTCAGAGGTTCAGTAGGGACTCTGAACTGCCTCTCAGTTGTTAATGTGAGTGTGTGGTTGAGTGTCTCTGATGGATACGTGATGTTCAGGGTAAACCCCACCTTCATGCTACATTAGCTGGGATAGGCTCCAGCAACACATTGACCCTTTACAGGGCATGAGGAAAAAGAAGATGAATGTAGGTTGTCAGAACTTGTCTTCAGCGAAAAACATTTCTTTATTTTGGTTTTCAAAAAGCCTTAGTGTTTCTGTTTTAATTAGGTGTGTGTGATGTGTCATATTTCTGCACCAGAGGATGAAAAAGTGTACCAGAGGGTGGGTAGGAGTAGTAGAGGACTGAGAGGTGTAGCAGAGGACATAAAGGTGTAACAGGACATAAAGTTGTAGCAAAGGGTGTAGAGGTAGAGCAGAGGACGGGAAGGTTTATCAGAGAATGGAAAGGATTATCAAAGGATGGAAAGGTGTAGCAGAGGACATAAAGGTGTAGCAGAGGACGGAAAGGTGGAACCGAACATTCTTTTACAAATGGTTATGTGATTTATGTGCTTGATGGGGACAAGCCAAGTGATTCTGATCATTTGGACCAGTCAGACAATACTTTTGGTAATATAGGACTCATGTATGATGTGTGCACGACTTTATATCATACAAACTAAACTGATTGAATTTTGCTTGATTTCTTCTGTTTTTGTTCAGGATGACGAGACAATCGCTGCAGGAGCTGAAGGCCGAGACCACGCCCACATCCGCAAATTCCTGAGTCAGCAGAACAAAAAAACGACCTGGAAAGCAGAGGTACTGAAGATCTGCAAACACACACAAACAGAGACAAAAACCCAGACAAAAACATAAATGCACTACCAGTCAAACGTTTAGGATCTTTCTACTCTGCTTAGGGCCTGTTTGTGCTGTTCCCTAAAGAGAGTAGTACACACATTGTCATCGGTTTCTTGGTAAATTCTCTCATGAAATCGTCGTCATTTCAAAGAGCAGCAACAAACTGTCGAGTTTCACATGAAAGTTATCTTTTTCTTGTCCTTTTGAGCGTTTATTTGATCCCACAAACATGAGGCTCTACTCAAAGGAAGGTCAGTTTAAAGCTTCTCTAGACAGCAGAACTGGTTTAATCTGTGTTATCATGATTGCTTAAGGGTTTTCTAATCCTCTGTTAGCCTTTTGACACAAGGAGCAAACACATTGTACTATTAGAAGACTACAGTGATAGTTGCTGGAAATGGGTGTCAAGTCACCTATGCAGAGAGTGCACCAAAAATATGATATTTGCAGCTAAAACAGTCATTTTTCAATCATTCACCACATTAATAATGTATGGAGTGTATTTCTGATTAGAAAAAAGTTATCTTCACTGAAACAAAATAGGGATTTCTAAGTGACCCAGAACGTCTGAAGGGTAGAGAACAAACTCTTCTGTGTGTCAGTGATCTATGTTGAAACTTATTCGTTGAGGAATTTCATGAAATGATTTTAAATCATCCTAGATTTTCGGACAGGAGATACATGGGCAGAAATGGAGATGTATTAAACCAGAAGAATGAGATGTTCCTTCAGATTGTTAGGACAGATGGGAATGTTCATCAGCAGGATCCATCTGTGAGGTTCTGCACCCAAAGAGCAGCAGACGAGGCAATTAAGCAGCGGATTAGTGATTAGACCAGCAGCTCTTCGTTCCTCACATGTTCAGATGATGATAAGTAAAGCTTCATCAGATCCATGTGACATCATCGTTCTTCCCAGGAAGAGGCTGCATTTCAGCGTTCAGCGCTGCTGAATGTGCAGGAAAATGATCATGTTTTTCTGTTGCTTTTAGGATGTTCTAGAACATTAAAACATAAAAATGTCTTCTTTTTTAATGATTTCATCTTCTCACATTTGCTGCTCCGTAAGGTCCGGCTATAAGTACTAAGTGTAGCTTTATCACATTTAGAAGTGGAAGGAAATCATCTCCATCCTGGCTGGTTTGGTCGCTTCTTCCTTCGTGTTGCATTCCAAGTGAACTCTGTTGCGTTTGTTGCTGTTGGTCGGTGGCAAAAGGATATTCAGAAATGATATGATATCATTCTTTTTCCATAAAACAAAGTCTGTAACCACGGCAACAGACGGGTGCAGGACCGCCTGGAACATCCCAGAAAGTTGCTTCATCACCGACAAATAACTCGTATGTAAGAAATAAAAGTAAAAGACAAAATTCTTTAGAGAAAAATAAACTTTTGCAGAATTTAAAGCAGCAGATATATGAGGAGAAAACGACTTTTGACCCATGACGACCAACAGGTCCAGATTTAGAAGCCGGTTCATCCATTTACATGTAGAACTGACTGACTGCCTGTGATGGATTTGATGCTTTTGATCGTGAATCTCATCCGGATAAAACAACTTTCTATTCTATGTAGATCATAGTGGATTTCTGTGGGTCAATGATGTTTGGACTGCATCCCAAGCCATCCCCCACCCCACTCCCCCTTTACGCCCTGCTGGACTCTATGAGTGGCCAGTGTAATGAAGCTTGAAAGAGGCGGAGCCTCTGCTTGACCGCTGTTTGCTACTGGAACTAAATCTAAGGAGAAAGTCTGACGATCCAACAAACTCCAGATACATAAAGTTTCACTCCCATCATCTTCTGATCTGGTCCAAAGCGTTCCCAGTGGTCTTTTCATTATCATGACGCTGTTTTTAGCCAAAATCCAAAAGCTTGTGTTGTTTTCTAGGACATAGTTTATGCACAGCGGCTGGACCGCCCCCATTCCCCATCATCCATCTGCTGGCTTACAATCCCTCACAACCTCAACCTCAGCAGTTCACAGCCAGAGTTCCTTCTCTGGTTTAACAATGATGTCATCGGTCCATCCATAATTAGCTGCTTTCATGTTATGACAGTGAAATTAAAAAGGTTGACAGGAAGTGTCCTGGATCGTCTGCAGGAACATCAATATGACATAAGTCAGAGGGGGCGGAGTCTGTAAAGGACAGAAACTGAAATGGAGCAAAGCTTCTGTATTGATCCATCAGAGATGATCTCTGCTCATAAAGAGAACCGAACATCCGGCCGCTGTAGAAGAAGTGCCTCTTTGTGAAAAGTGAGGCTGCAGATCCTTTAGTCCGTTAGTCTGTCCCCCCAATCTGCTGCTGCTTCTGCGTTCTGTGACCTGCGACCTTTGTGTTTGCAGTTTAAGGGGCAGGCCAACCTTCACGTGTTTGAGGACTGGTGCGGCTCCTCCATAAGACAGCTCCGCAAGAACCTGCACTTCCCCCTGTATCCTCATGTGAGTATCTGAGAGTTGAAGGAAGCTACTGTCTGTCCATCCATCCATTCATCTGTTCGTATATTCGTCCATTCAGACCTGAAGACTCCTTTTTGACGTCACAAGGATGCTGGAGCCTATCTTAGCTACTTTTTGGGTAAAGGTGGGGTTCATCCAGGAAGAATCACAACACAAACACATAGGGATTTAGATCCCTGGAGAAACCCAAACATGCATGAGGAGAAGACAGAAAGAACCCAGTCAGGATTTTAGCCAGGATCTTCTCACTGGGATGTTAGCATGCTGACTGACGCACCTTTCTGCAATCCCAACTTTTAGTAGTTGTCGGAGGATGTTTGGTTGACTGTTCTGAATCTCAATCAAGTGACAAACTTCACGATGACGGCAAATATTTTCTTTTTTTTTATTTTGATGGCCTGCAGTCTACCATCACATCCTTTAATGAGCACCTCTGCCGTAGCTCTAAATCAGAGTCAGGCAGGCAGGCGTCAGTCAAAAGCATGGAAGTTTCAGGGATCAGACTTTGGATAACATAGTTCAGGCGGGTGTCGGGGCAGGCGCAGACAAGAGGAGTCGGAGCATAAGCCAAGACAACAGAGTGTCAGGTCAGAATAATAACGCTCGGAAATGCATGCGATACGTCACAAACAATATTTGACACTGATTGTGGTGGAGGATTGTCAATGCATTTCAGGTGAGTGCGTACTGAGGTTGCTGGGAGATGAAGTGAGTCAGTAATCCAGGGATGATTCCCACCAGCGACCAACGGCGTGCGGTCAGCATGTCTTTAAGAGAGCAAGGATTTAGCAGATAAATGTGAAGATTTTTTTTCTCAAGTTTCAGGTTTTAAAGACATTTTTCTAAACGTTTGTTCTCACTAATGTCAAGAAATGAACATTTTTGTGTCATCTCCTCATCTGCTGTGGGACACCTGTCAGCCTGTTTATCAGGGGTTCTCTCCAGGTTTTCCTTTTAACACAACAAGACAATGAAAATGACAGCGCAAACGTGCCACATCTATGGTTCCCATAGCAACCGGCTTCACTCCTTTGGGAGAAATCCTTCTGTAGCATTTGGATTTGATCCTGGAACCAAACAAGCGAATTCCTTTATGACTTTGACGTTCATTTGTTCTTTCCATCATTCCTGCAGCCCTTCACTATGACGTCAAAGGTTTTATGTAGATTCCAGGTTTAAGCTCGTTGTCTTTTCTTTGCAGTCAGTTTTCTGTGTTTTCACGCTTCCTGTTTTCTGACCTGCAGACAAGAACTACGATAAAGAAACTGGCAGTGGCTCCAAGGTGGAAGAACTACGGCCTGAGGATATTTGGCTTCCTCCATCCTTACCGGGACGGTGAGCAGCATCCATGAGTGAAGCATGATCCTTCATCAGAGAGGCTGGTTTCTGCTAGAGGGGGGATGGCAATACGATACGTATCCCGATATATCCCAAGACGTTACCAGAGACTATATTTCACGATTGTTTCTAAACTTAGAAAAACACTTGACCTGAATATTAAAACACTTTTCACTAGAGCTGGGTTGATTAAAATCGATTTCAGTCAATTTAAGCTTAATAGATCAATAATTGATCCATAAAGATATAGATCGATTTAGCACATAAAGCTAAAGTCTGCTAGCTTGATTAAAAAAAAATTTTTTTTTTTTTTTGCTCATACTTTGCTTATTAATTTTATTAAAAAAGGGCAATGTTATAGCTCGAGCTCCACCTAGTGGCCAAACTGAAACGCTCTAAAGAAGAAGCAGAACAATGTTAACAATGTTAATAAACATTTTTGTTAGAACTTCTCCTTTTAAGAATCCATGTAACACTGTATGATATTAACAATCTCATAATTTTCTAATACATTTTACAGTATGTGAACTGCATCAGACAAAAATAAATATTCAAAATATATAGTAGATTTTTAATGTATCTCTAAAAATATGTCTAAATGTGTAAATTCAAAATTGAATTCAATTGAGAGGATCAAAAGAATCGAGAATTATCTGAATCGAATCGATCGATCAAATTGAATCGTTTTTGGAAATTATTATCAATACCCAGACATACTTTTTATATGAATAAAATGGTCAAATATCAGTACATTAAGCACTGCAGCTCAATCTTATATAGTTACTTTTAAATCTTGAGGCTTTCTATTTTGGTAAAGCACTTAACGGATTTTCGGTTCAGGACTCATCCTTAAAACAGAGTTGTGTACGACTCATTCTGCTTTGTAACAGCCACTAAGTTCATGTGTTCACATATATCACGTGTGCTGCAGTTTAAGTGAAAAACAAAAGTAAGACTTAGAACTGCAGGTTTGCTTATAAATAATTAAATATTGTTTGCGATGCAAGTATCGCGATATTTCACTGAATTGAAACTTTTTACACCCCTGGTTTCTGCAGAATCTCCACTGAAGCAGAGAAGAGTCCGAATTTTAATGGGTTCCTGAACCTCACAGCCAAATCTCATTGCGGTCCTTCACTGGTCCAATGCTGAAAGCCAGTTCCTATGGTAACGGAGAAGCCCTAGTGCCTCTCAGAGATTCCAAAATTGACGAATTAATTAGATTATTGTCCATTTGAGCTCCTCGTGATGCTGATGAATTCTCAGCATCTCCAGCTCTGAGCTTTGCCATCACTGTCAGAAGATTCAGACCTTCATGAGTTTCCTGATGTAGATATTTATGATGGACCTTTCAAGAGTTCACGTAGATCTGAACTCATTTGGACCTGTTGGTGGAGTTCTTACAGTTTGAAACTGGACTGACTCAAGCAATAAAGGAAAAGCTTTTTCCTGAAAAGCTTCAGGAAAACACCCAAAGCTCGGGTTGTGTTTCCTCAGAACAAACCAGTGGAAGGTTCCAAGCTTCCATGATCTGGACATGAGCATGAAGACATACTGATAAAGGATCTGCATTATTGTAACTCACATGTGTCAAAGTCAAGACCCGGGGGCCGGATCCGGCCCACTGGGTGGTTTAATCCGGCCCGCCAGATCATTTTATACTTTTATTTTTACGGCTCGATGTTATCTCGTGCTGGTAACATCTTGCAACACATTCTTATTCCCAAGTCGTCACATTTTGACACATGGCTAAGGACCCCCCATAGTTTATTGACATTTAATCAGATTCAATCAATTAAATCAGAGCTCCCAAACCTCCAGGCAACAAACCGGTACTGATCCAGTAATGGGACATGGACCGCACCGTTATTCTAACCCTAACCTTAACCCGTTACTGGACTGTCGGTATTAGACACAGTTCTTGATTAAGGCTAGGTATGGATGGGGTACCGGTACCGGCCGTTAAAGAGTTGCATTTTTAAAGTTTTAAAAATGTTGTTTTAGTGTGTTCAATAAATGTTTATCCTCAGGTGTGTTTTTGATTTTGGCCCCCTGTGCGATTGAGTTTGACACCCCTGTTATAACTGAAAGTTCTGTAGAACCTGTCAGAATCAGAGAAGTTAAAGTTTGTGTCATTCACCCCCCCACCCCTCCAGGTGACTTCCAGTTCTCCGTTTCGTCAGATGATAACTCTGAGTTCTGGCTGAGTCTAGACGAGAGTCCTCTCAACGCCCGGCTGCTGGTTTATGTGGGACAGGTAAGCTCACTTGTTCTCTCTCCACAGGTTCAGAACTTTTGGAGAACACTAGAACATACAACAGTTTAGACGTTTCATTCTGAATTAACCTTGGCCCCTCGTTATATAAGATTCTGTTCTGACATTAAGAGTAAAGAACCTGTTCAAGTAAAATCCTTCAAATCCCCTGAACCTTCATCAGACAGAGGTTTGACCTTCAGTGATCACACACTTACCTCCTCCTCACAGCTCACGTTCCAGCCGCCTTAAACGCACCCGAGGAGAACGCCGTTTCTTCTTGCCGGTCCTCAAAATTCCGTCTGCCGGAGAAAGAATCTGTTTTTAACATCTTTGTGTGGAAAAGTGTCCTGAGAAGATGTTTGAGCGTTCAAAGGTCTGTGTGTGCAGCAGGTCAGGCTGCAGGTCCATCTGCATGCACGCTGCATGGGAGGTGTCAGCAGGTTCCCTGGGGGAATGAGATTCATTAGCTAGAGGGGAATATTGATGTGACATTTAGAAGTGGAGAAATATCCTTTTGGTCATGGCAAAGGAGCAGCGGCGTGGCCACCAATAATTTAGTCACCAGCAGACAGGCGTGGCGTCTAACCCATCTGCACACGTGCCTCAGCGTCCGCTGCTTTAGTAATTCAACGCTGATATAAAGAGCATCCTCCTGCATCCCAACAGGAGCCGGTTTGGATAAGTGAGCATGCGACCAAAGACACTTTTCCTATAGGTTTAATACTTAGTCATTTTAAAGTTGTTATTGAAATGAAAGATGATGGGGCGGGGCTTAGCAGTAGGTTGTAGAGGCTGAAAATAAGAGTGAAAACATTTCTGAAGGATTGTTAGTGAAGCAGACAAAGAAAGAAAGTCCTGCTCATTTTTATTCTGAAACGTCATCATTCTATAACAATAAATTATATCTTAGATATCATAATTGATGTATATCTGGAATTACTCACATTTTCTAAATAACTGTGAGTCAGGAATGGCAGATGAAGGACCCAAACGCAGGAGACAAGACTTGGTGGCGCAAACTTAAACATTTACTAAATAAAATTAAACACAACAAAACCATGGGAGAATGAACCAGTGACAGCAGAACAGATAGCCTGATAATGATGAACCAGACACTTAAATACTCTGAGGTTGATTAACTAAATGAAGACAGATGTGGATGATTAACCTGATTGTAGTGAGACTGACAGGGAAAACATGACAAAAGCACAACAAAAACCCAAGAACAAAATTCTGACACTTTGTGTTGATACATCATAATCGTATTGTATCCATGGCTTTGAGTAATTGCTGCAGTTGATCTTCAGGTCTCTGAGAGTGTAGGCTGGACTGGTAGGGTTCTAAAGCTTTGGGGTTAAGTGGGACACCAATACTCATTAAATAGACAAAATTATGTTTTTGGATAAAGTTTGTCTGAGGTTTTCTTAACAAAAACCTGCACCCAGTAGTCTTGCAGTCCTGAATAAGGTAACCAAGTGGTCTCGATGCTTTGGCACAAGCTGGTGGCCCCTCTCCTCCTTGCAAGCACTGGATTCATCAAGCTTTTCCTTCTCTGAGAAGTGCCAGACCTTGGTTGTGGTTACATCCAGACCCATGGCCTTTAGACTCCAGACCCTCCAACGGCTCCTGTACCACAGCGGTATGCGGTGTCTCGACACTGCCAGGATCCTCCTGAAACGAGATGGAGGTCTTGGTTATTGGTTAGGACCATCAGCTCTTCCTGTTGACCAGAGAGTAGCTGGAATTCAGTGGTCTTTCTCCTTTTAACGTTTTTGTCCTGAAAGACTGGGTTGCTTTGAAGTTAGTGCCAGCTTCTGCTGCTACTCCCAGACTGTGGATACTTGAAGTACCTTTGTTTTTCAATACTTTGGTTGACTCCAATCTTCTGATCTCATACTCAGTAAAAGGGTCCTGCTTGTGTGAAGCTGGGTCATTTGGTCTTATCCCCAGATGCTGACAGTCAGGGTGTTCTTCTTTGACGCAGGCTCCTGTCTAAAGTGATGGAGGACGTCGTGAGATCAGTTCTGTCCACGGCAGAGAAGACTCTGCAACACATGTGTGAAGGTTTGACATTTCAGTCGCTGAAGTACATGGCCATTTCTGAGTGGACTGAGGTTCTTGCGCTGTACTCTGAAAGGACGCTGGCGATCTCTGTTAAAGTTCCCCGATGAGAAATGTGCAGCTTATTTCCAATGGAGAATTGTACATGGTGCCATAGTTACAGAGACAAAGCACAGTTTGTTCCTATCAGAGATGTGTGATTTTTGTTGGTGTCTGAAACTCCCAGACACTTTTAGTGTAACAGGCTGAGGGGTCTGTTGGCTGATCTGAAAGATTGTTGTGGCAGGCCGGAGGAGGTGTTTCCTTTCCCATTGTTTCTGTCTGAAGTATGCTGTGTGTAGGAAACACACATGCTTCTTAATTTTATTTTTGCAATGGCTAAACTTGCACTAACTGGGAAGAATCATTTACTTTCTGCTTTCTGCTGTGGGTGTTCTCCACGTTTTTTCCCTTCTAAAAACCAGTTTGCTTGTAAAATTTGCTTATATTAAGCTGATAGTGACCTTCAGAAGTCTGACTGAATGGGCAACACATTCTCATCCCCAAATCGTCACATATTCCCGTTTGGTTAAGGACCCCTCTGCATCCCTTTTTGACATTTCGGGTGTCCTAACTCATAGTTTTTTTGACGTGTTGGCTGTTCATAAAATTAAGGGTCTGCAACCTTGTACTAGATGCAGTACCAGTACCAGACGGGGACTGGTCCTTGGGACGTGTCTAGTACCAGTACATAACTAAAAGTCCAGGACCCTAACCCAGCACCAGACGTGGTACCAGACCTAAACCCGCACCAGACACAGTACTGGGTGCAAACCAGGCCCGGACACGAACCTTTACCGGGTCACCACTTTAGTACCGGGATGCGGAGCGCACGGAGCGGTCCTCAACCAAAGTCAGTTTGTGACGAGTTGGGAGTGAGAATGTGTTGGAATGTGCTCTCATGAGTTTGTGTAGCTTTGGGGATGACAATAACATTTTGTTTCAAAATTGATTGCATTGAGAGAATATATTCTGGTTGATTTTGTTTTGGTTTGTTTTAATTTTTTGCTTGTTTTTCTTTTATCTCATAGTACATTTTGTTTGAATGTACAGTTTTACCGTGAAAATTAAAAGACTGTTTATCATTCAAAGTGTATCAGTCTCTTTGTTACGGCCCTGGTGTATCCGGCACTCTTTGTGTATGGTTTGTGTGCTTGAGTTTGAGTTTTGGTGAATGAGTTGGTGTGCTTGTGAGTTTTCTTTTCTGTAGGTGTCTTGGCTGAAAGCTGCAGCTCTGCAGAGTGTGGACCCGCCCATCTCCACCTGGACCTCATCACGCAATCAGCTGAGGACCAGTGACTGCAGATCCACACCTGCATAAAAGAGCTGACTTCCCATCAAACAGCGGCAGCTTTTGTAACACCCTTTCTGGTGGTCAGCTTGCCCATGGTGAAAATCCAACTTTAAGTTCCAGTCCTCTTTCTTGTGGACTTTGGTGTGGAGCTTATTGTTGAGAGCCTGTGTCAGAAACTGGTGAAAGTTTGTGTGTGTGTAAGCATATTTTATAGACCTGGTGAATCTGTCTCTGACTCTCATGTGGAGAGAATTTATGTTTCTGTTTTGTATAGATTTAACCCTTGTTTTCTTTTGTTGAAATTCTATTTATGTTAAAGTTTGCAGCTAACAGCAAATTAAAAGCTGCACACCACTACAGTGCTCCAGTCTGGGTTTCTTATTTTTTTATGTTACACCTTTTCTCCCTTCCCCTCGGTTGGGATCGTAACACTCTTCAAATCTAATAAGCCTAATTTGATCTAAGAGGTAGTATCTTCTGTGTCCAGCTGGGGAGCAATCATCTGCTTCCCCCTCGTAGGTGTGGAGTACCTCAAGGTTATCTTTAAGCCCGGTTCTGTTTGCTCTATCTCTGCTTTGTACTGCTGATGACTTCCATGTTTCTCTAAAGAGGATTATAGCAGAAATCACAGCTTTCAGTCAGATTCATCTTCTGTTGACCCACTCACCATGCAGTGCTGAAGGTCAGATACCTGAAGGTCTTTGCTTTATTGGACAGAAAGATGAGGTCGCTCATTAAAAATCCGTTTGTGTGATTTGGATAAGTTAAGGACTTCCTTCCCCTGGCAGGTGTTTTAGAGATTTTTTTTTTTTTTTATCACCTGTCATATGGATTAGCGTGAAGCTCTTTATGCTTTATGAAGAGCTGCAGCAACAGGAAGATGGAATCCCATTTCTCTGTACCCTGATTTCCTGTTCAACAGAATACTGTTCAGTGTCAGGATTTGTTTCTTGAGAGTCCACGCCCTCACGGGAGCTCCAATGCTATTCAGATGCTCCTTGTTGTTTCTGGAACCTAAAACGGTTTGACAGAAACAGACTCAACAGATCAGAGTTTTAATTATAGTAATAATCCGATCTGTTTCTTTCGGTTAGACTTCCCACCTTTCACTGTTACATTGTTTTGATTGCATGTTTATTTATTTTCTGTCTGTATGTATTTATTATTTTTGTTTTTTCTTTAATACCAGAGTAATAATGAAGCTCTAAGGGTTTGTGGTTAAAAGTTTTCACTTTTTAAAACTGTTTTCTCTCTGCCCCCCACAGCTTGGTACAGAGTGGACGGCTCCAGGCGAGTTCAACAAGTTCAGGTCCCAGTCCTCCAAGTCTGTTCAGTAAGTATTTCTGACCCCCTCTCCCACACAGATGAACTCTGAAAGAACATTAAAAGAAACAATCAGAAGAAATATTAAAGGAGTGATCATTAAAGTAAGAGTTAAAAAAAGTTAAAACTTAATTTAAAATTAGGCTTTGATAAACTGCAGATGTAAACTTTTAAATACATACTAGTCAAATATTTTTGATCTGATAGACTGCCTTAATGTGTTTATCAAAATGTAGAACTATGTCTATCTCTACACCCAAGTTTCTGGGCTGGTTGGTAGTTTTTAGACGAATAGATTGAAGCTCTGTGACATTCAACCTTTTTTCTTTAGCCAAAAGACAAAAACCTCAATTTTGTTTTTGTTTAAAGGGTACCCAAACAGAGAAGTTGGAGGCTGATTGCATCCACAACCAAATTTGGACATCCAGTCAGAGGGGTGGGGCTTAGGGGCTGGACTGTTATCATTACTGGAGCTGTAGATCATGACGTGGGACTTCTGAAACATGGTTTGATCAATGACAAATTTCAACTGTAAAACCTCAATTTAACCTTCAGGGGGCAGGACACAGACGTTTTTGACTATATTTTCAAGAATTAAACAATTTCATTTCAATGTATCAAAAATTTGGCAATGACCAATAGACAGCACTTTTTAAGCCTCATTTATAGACCGCCAAAAGAAGTTGATTTAGGCTTTGGTTACCCTTTAACTGAAGTAAGTTGTGGCACTTCCAGTCATTAATGTCCTCAATGCATTTATCAAGAGCCTGTACAAGACCTCCGTCTCCTGGTGTCAATGTAATATATATCTGTGTGTCATCTGCATCGCTATGGTAACTATAGGTTGCTGTTCTTTATAATCTGGGCCAGCGGGAGCATGTAGATGTTAAATAGAAGTGGTCCCAGGATGGAGCCTTGGGGAACACCACATGTAATTTCTACTGGCTCTGATGGTCAGACAGTCACTGCTGGATGCTGACCTGTTTAAGAGGGAGGAGTCTGCTGCAGATAGATGAAGATGAGGAGGAGGGAAATTCTGCAATGAAAAGGAGACAAAGGGAAAAAGGGAGGAAGATGATGGATGGATGGATGGATGGATGGATGGATGGATGGATGGATGGATGGATGGATGGAGCGCGAATGAGTAAAGGAGGACATATGAAGACTCCAGGGAAGAGAAGGCTTTCGGATGAAGGCAGAAGAAAAAGAGCTGAAACAGAGGGGGATGAGGATGTGGGGAAAAACAGAAGCTTTAATCTCTGATATCGATTATGTAGTTCAGTCTACACCTGTGGGTGGAGGAGATGAAAGAGCTGGTACAGACAGACCTTTCATAAAGAGATGGAGTAAAAGAAAGTAATTTTTTACACCTTCGCCCTGACCTGGGGTTGAAATGGTGGGTCTGTCTGTCTTTCTCTTTTTACTCGTCATTTTTCTTGTATGAAAGGATGGTGACACCAGCAGAAGTTCTGTTCTGTGTTCAGCTTCAACAGAACCTCTTTTTTCTCCGTCTGCTTTTGTTCTGTCCAGGAAAAAAAACTGCAAACAAAGACTCCAATTAGTCAGAAAATTACAGCTTTGTTTTGTGTCCTCTGCTCATCCTTTAAGTCTTTTTCTAATAGTTGCTTTTTCTTCCTCCTTTCATGTTTGTCCTTCACTTCCTCTCTGATGTTTTCCTCTTCTTCTTCCTGCATGGAGCTCTGTGAGAAGCAGCTTCTCAATTTGACTCTAGGATGGTATTTTTCTTCTGTGATAGTTTTTCAGTTTATCCCTCCTTTCATCTTTTTCTCCACTCATCTCTGCAGTTACATCCCATCATTTACATTCTTGAGATAGCCTGAACATTTCTGGGAGCTCTTTAATAAATTGGCTGAGGAGCTCATTAACCCTGGAGACGCTCAGAGAGGAGTTGCTCCTCCTCCACCTCCAGAGAGGCTGGTGAAGGTGTCCCAAGCAGCTCCTTCAGATACTGGATCTTCCCTGGAGAGGGATTCTGGGCGTGTCCCATCAGAGGGAGGTCCTGGGGAAGGTCCACATCATTCTGGAGGGGCTTTGTCTCTCAGCTTACCTGAAAGCACTTTGGGGTTCTCCCAGCAGGACTGGATAACATATTTGTTGAGGAAGTCTGAGCATTTAAGCTTTAAATGCCTCCCTAACCCGGTTCCAGATAAAAAGGATAGAATGTTGTTCTGTTTGTGTCAGGAACCTGTTGGATGCAGACCACAGGACTGGTGTTCTACATGGCTTCCAACTAACCTGCAATTGAAGCTCCTTATTGGCTAAACACACCTGATTCGGGGAATGAGCAGCAGATAAGGCAAGATTCTGGAAAACCAGCAGGAGGCCAGCCCTTGAGCCCTGGATTTGGACACCCTTTATGCAGAACGTTAGAACTTGTTGGTTGTAGACGGTTCTAGTCATTGATTTATATTGGTAGTAGACGATTCAAGTCATTGGATTTTGTTGGTTGTACATGGTTCTAGTAATTGTAATCTGTTCGTTGTAGACAGTTCTAGTCATAGCAACCTGTTGGATGTAGACGGTTCTGGTCATCGGAAACCGTTGGTTGTAGACAGATTTAGTCATTGGAAAGTGGTTGTAAGCAGTTCTTATCATTAGAACCTGTTGGTTGTAGACAGTTTGTATCATAGGAACTTGTTTGTTATAAACAGTTCTCATTTTTAGAATCCGTTGGTTGTAGACGCTCCGTATCATTGGAACCTGTTGACGTCTTATGGCGCAGGCTGATGTCTTTCAGGTAGACTGAGGTCAGATTTCATCTCCAGTGTTTATTTCTAATGAAACAGTTGTCTTAAATTTTTTATGAACTTGTGTATTTATTTATTCATGACTGGCACATTGGCTTGTGTCTCTGTGATGTTCACCCATTCAGGTTCTTGTGAAGACGTTGTCTCCTCCTCGTTCTTTTGTCTCCTCCTCGTTCTTTAGTTTTGTTTGTTCAGTTCTTTTTCTTGGTTCATGGTCTATTCTCCAGTTTTTCCCTCCATCGGAGTCTCACCTGCAGGTGTCTTCCGTCAAGTCGATCAGCTTTCAGGTCTCTGATGCGCTGAACCTTTTTTCATCACTTTGAGGTTCAGGTTTTAAGTTTCAGCCATTCACTTTCGTCTCCTGCGTTTTGGGATCCCATCCCATCAGTTCTTGTGAATCAGATAAAACTTTTTATTTTTTTACACAGGTGAATTGTGGTAGAAATACAAACCCTGATTGGTTAAATGTTGGAATCATTTGGCTTAAGGGCAGACTGAAATCCATAAACTGAAGTGTTTTTCTGTTTGCGTTTTCACCAGCAGCGCAGAGACATGCTCTGCATTCATGAGGCGGTGACCTTACCACACTGTCACTGTGATTTATTGGTCACAGAACGCTGGATGGTGCAGCGGCACTTCTGCCCCAAGGCAGCACGTGACCTTTGGCCTTTGTCCTTCCATTTCAGCTCATTCAACCACGTCAGGAAAACATGACCAGAGCAGAACGTCCCGCTAAGAATAAAGTCTGAATGTCCGAATGACCACCTTTCAGATCTCCTAAGAAACCAACAAATGTTGTGATTCTTGTGTTTCTAAATGGAGGTCTTCCTACAGTGACAGCAAAATCAATTCATCTGTCAATAATTGTCTAATCAGAACATTTGATGATTCACCATCCATCAGTGAACATCAACTTCTTTGAGTTTGGGCCATTGGAATGAACAATATTAGGAGAGCCCCCCGTTAGTCGTGATCCAATCACCCTACAATGAAGACATCCAGAAGTCAATCAACAAAACCGGTAGCTTTGATCCGATCTTTTCTTTCACCGTTTTTATGTTGTTAATGTCTTTATAGAAGGAGTTTGATAACAAACTAAAACTCATCTGTAAACACGTGCTTATAGAGTCAATGAGGAACTTTGAGGTGTTGGAGAACTGTGGAGAATCTGTTGTGACGCAGACGATGTTTTTATGCTTCTCAATGACTTGTGGCAGGGGCTGGTAACTCAGCCCCTCCCACAGGTGAATCCGGCTCATTCTTCAATTCTTGCATTTACAGTAGGATACGTTTCTTTTGCCTTAATCTGGTTCAATTGTCCTGAACTCTGCTGTGGCTGAGCATCATCATGAAGCAGCAATTCTGAGCAATAATGACATCACACCACCCCCCCAATGGGGGTAAATGTTGGGGTTTCTACTCCCAGAGTACAATCTGAGGTGAGAGATTTGAGAACATTTTGTCTAAAAAGCATTTTTTTCTGCACAGGCGTGAAGCCATCACGTGTGCACGTCAGCATGAATTCATGACTCCACCCAGGGGGGTTGAGAGCTGAGGCCTCTCAGCTCTACTGGGCTCATTGTTCCATATCTGGAGCTGCTCTTTTTGTCCCAGAAAAACTTTCAAACGAGCCGTTGTTCTGGTTCCAGACTTCATCCAGGAAGAAAACAAAACGTTGAATCAGATTTTTGCTGTAGTGAGAGTTCAAAGAGAACAACGTCCTGGATGAGTGGAAGATGTCCATGTATGAGAAAACGTTGCTTAAAAGAAGTTATTTAAAGGTGAAATATTGAAAAGAATCAGGTGTTTTGGTTTGTATCACACACCAACACAATGTTACAAAAGGCAAGAATCCAGAAAATCTGGATAGAAACTTTTGTAATAGTTCTTTCTTTGTTTTCTCTTCAGCCTGATGTCATCCAGAAGATACTACTTTGAGATCCTTCACAAGCAGGATGACAAGGGCTCCGACCACGTGGAGGTTGGGGTAGGTTTTTAACATTTTCAAATTATCTGACAATCAGAGGTGCAAACTGAACAAAAGTTTGAGACTGAAAGTCGCCTCCCCTTCAGCTGTAATTTGTCATTTTCCTCATTTTTCAGTTTTAAGAAATCTGCAGTTTGATGCCTTTTCTGGTTTCACATCCAGAAGGATGACTCAGATGAATTCAGATTAACCAAAATAAAAAATAAAATTCAAAGATACAACAGGAAATTAATCATAGATCTCAAAACAAACGAGGAATGCTGTAAATGGACGGCATCTGTGGTCAGAAGAAAGATGTACTCTTCTGCTGAGAGTAAAACACATGGGAGATGTTCCAGGCATGTTCCACTGGGCAGAGACCCCCGGGGAAACGCTGGAGGGACTACGTCTCTCGGCTGGCATGGGAACATATTGTGGTCCCCCCAGAGGAGCTGGAGGAAGTGACCGGGGAAAGGGCCCCCCACTCCCTGCTTTGATATTCTTCGACAACGATGACATCATCTCCAATTTTGCTCCAGAATATTTTTGTCTCTTCATCTTCAGCTCTCATAACAAAGGCGTTTGATCGGGTTGATCAGATCAATAACAGACTCACTGTTTTCTGGAAAGCTCTGATTAACTTTTCTGTATGACCTTTCCGTATTTCTCTCTCATCTGCTCTTCTCTCTGCCCCCCCCATAGTGGCGTCCGTTCCTCCCTGGTCTTAAATATGAAGTGATAGACTCCGCCTACATCTCTCTGTATGCAGGTGAGGGGATTGAATCTCTGCCGTTCTCCTTTTCTTTATCAGCACACATGCGATCAGACCATCAGTGGCATCTTTGCTGATGATAAAGTTTCACAGCACAGTTTGTGTGTCCGTTGTGTAGTTGTTTCTATTGTTGGAGGTCCACAGGCTGATCATCATCTTCGTACTTTTCAGTGCTTAATTCAGAGAAACAAACTCTCAGCTCCGCCTCTCTCAGGATTACAACCATGCTGACCCCTTCCTGTTTACTACAAAGCATTTTTCCCATCATGCCTTGTTCCTGTCCTATTAATCAGTCGCTCTCCTCTCTCTTGCTGCTATGATGACTCTGCTTTGTGTCAGAACCACAGAAAACGTTCTAACCCCCCCAATGACTTTTCCAGACGAGTCCAGTCTGAAGATGAACAGTGTGGAGCACATCCCCCAGACCCTGGCCAGCCACATGCGCCTCCCTCAGGGGTCTGGGCCTCAGGGTCCAGAGGGAGGCGCTGTCACGCTGCATGGAGCCGACATGCTGAAGCCGGATCCCAGAGACACCTTCCACCGCAGTCAGTCCTGCAGCTTCTGAGACCGTCTCCTGATGTCTAAGCAGAACCTTCTCCTGGTGTTTAACTGAACTGTCGTCTATCCGCAGTCCCCATGATTGATCCCTCCCACCTGGACAACGTTCTTCCGTCTTGTATCTACTCTCCAACCTATGTGGTCAAAGATTTTCCCATTGCCAGATACCAGGGGCTGCAGTTTGTGAGTCACAGAAAACTTTGGATTATTTTGGACCTTCACAGTAGAGTCCAGAAATTAGAGAACAGAGGGAATGATAGAGATAACTGCAGGCCATGAGGTGCTGCTGCCCCCTTCAGCAACATGCATGCTAGTGCAGCTAGGCTGCAGCTTTACTCACATCAGAAATGATTTGATTCTCTTGACGTGTGGGCTGATTTTTCTGTTTTTCAGGTGTACTTGTCGTTTGTTTACCCGAACGACTTCACTCGTCTAACACACATGGAGCGAGAGAACAAGTGCTTCTACAGGGAGTCCCCCATCTACCTGGAGAAGTAAGATCATTTCCTTTATCTTCTGAAGTGCTTTGTCCACATGGACGAGGTTGTTAGTTCTGAGGAGGAATTGTTCTGGTGGATTGCTTCACCTGTGTGGTAAGGTGTGTCCTCCTGCTGCTTCTTCAGGTTTGGTTTCTACAAATACATGAAGATGGACGAAGAGGAGGAGGACAGGTTGTTCTTCTTCCCCAACCCAGAAGGTAGTGAGCATACACATTTTACATGTTCAGAGACACACACCATGTGTCTAGGTGTGTGTTTGTGTGTGTGTGTGCCTGCGTGTGTGCATTTTTGTGTGTCTGCCTGTTTTTGTAAGTGTCTGTGTTTTTGTGTTTTGTATGTGTCTACATGTGTGTGTGGGGGGGGGGGTGTGTGCGTGTGTTTTTATGTGTGTGCTTGTGTGTTTCTGCATGTGTCTGTGTGTGTTTTTGTGTCTAACATCTGCTTTGTGTCTCCAGACTTCATGGAGGAGGAGGTGGTCGACACTGAAGATGAGGCGGAGATCGTCGGAACTCAGTCACCTAAAGGACACTCCCATTCACCTTCTAGCCCCGCCCAGCAGCAATCTAAGAATTTGGCTCCGCCTACAGGTGGAGAGAAGGAGGAGGAGGAAGAAAACCCCCGAGAAGCAGACGAAGACGCCATTGGGAATGTAACCCCTCCCAAAGGAATAAAGCAGTTTCCGGGAAGGCCCACAGCGATAGGGGAGGGGCCAGACAGAGATTTTGGGGGGGGTGACCCAGGTGTAAAGCAAAGCACGGACACTTTGTTTAAACGACGCTCTTTGTCCTGGATCGACCCTCCCGCCCCAATCCGTAAAGACCGGTGGAAACAGACGGAGCTTGAAACGCCAAAGCTCAGCAAGTCCTCACTTCTGTACCCCCCCAAGCCCCCCTTCCCCGCCGTCACCAGACAGATTTCCAGTAACTCTGTCCATCACAAGCCCCCCCACAGTTATGACCCCGCCCTCTCCAGGAACAAAAAAGAGAAAAGAGACGAGAACAAGATCTACATCACCAGACCTCGATCCACCAAGGAGCGAGGAAAAGAGGGGGGGCTGTGGCGGGACCGGCGGGGGGATCAGGCGTCCCGCCGCCCTCGAGAGGTCTTTCCAGGAGTCTTTCTCTACCAAACGGGTAAGACCACCAGGCTGGTCCATCTGGGGGCCAAAGGACCCGGTGGGCTTGGTGTGACGGGGATTCGCCGTCTCATTGGTGGCCCCCCGCTCTGGCCGAACCCCCCCGTTAAGGAAGGTAAGGCCCGGCATCACAGTCAGAGCAAAGAGAGGCGGGACGGCGGGACCGATCCACCTGAAAAAGACCCCCCACTGATCTTACAGTCCCACCACCAAGATCCCCCCCCTGCTCCAACCCCCCCACAGAGACCCGACGCCACAAGGAGAGCATCTGACCATCAGGAGCGGGTCACTTCTTACCTCAGAACCTCCGAAATTACAGAACCGCATCTGGAAACAAACCGCTCCATTTCCAACCCGGACGCAGAGCCGGAACCAGAGGAGGGCGAGATGTCCGACTACAGCTACGAAGAGGTGGAGGGCCGGCCGGGTTGGGCGGAGGAGAGCATCAACTGGCAGAGGACGTTCTCGGTCAACCCCAACGACTTTGAGATGCTGCGCTCCGACTGGAACGACCTGCGCTGCAACGTGTCCGGGAATCTCCAGCTGGCAGAGAGCGAAGTGGTGGACGTGCTGGCTCAGTTCATGGAGAAGCTCAACGAGCGCAACGGGGGGTAAGGTCAACACAAGAGCTGTTCTTCTGCCTGAAGGCCGTCCGTGCTCCTCCACCTTCCATCTCAGTCTGTTTTAGTTCTCCGAGGATCCGCTCAAACACACAAGTTTGACGTCTTTGAAGCTCTAGCAGTCTGAATAGCAGACACCTGGCCTGGGCTACATGGCGCCCTAGGCAAAACGTGGTTTTACAGACCGCTACGCCTGGAATATGTTCAAATAAGTCTTATTTATTTTAATTATCAAGAAATGAATAATAACCACTAAAGAATTTTTTTAGGATAATGCCACTGTCCAAGCCAGGACATGAACCTTGACTTCTGCAATGCAAGGCAGCAACGCTAACCACTGCACTAACATTTAGTACAGGGGTGTCAAACTCAGTCGCACAACGGACCAAAATCCAAAACACACCTTAGGTCGCGAGCTGAACAGGATAAACATTTATTGAACACACTAAAACAAAAACTTTAAAACCGTAACTTTATAACATAATTATGAACTATATATACAGCATTACCTGGAATAATTCTAGTGCGAATGCTATAAGCTGAATGTGGCCATTGAAGATGCTAGTGCTGATAGCTGAAGATGTTGAAATAGATGGATAAAAATGCTGAAACTAATAGCTGAAAATGCTGAAGCTAATAGTCAGCTAAAATATTAGCTAAATTCCAAATTAGATTAAAAAAAAGGCCCTAGGTTAGACACAACAGCAGGCATGAAGCTGAAGAATAGCTAAACCTCAAAATAGTCTTAAAAACTGAAAATAAAAACCTAAATTAGCCAAATAGCTAGCATGTTACTGAAATATTAGCTTAACTCCAAAACAGCCTGAAAAAATCTTAGTAAAAGCCAAAATAGTCCAAAAGCTAGCATAATGCCAATTTTTAAAACTTTAAAACTGTAACTTAACATAAATATAAAAAATAAAAAGGCAGGAATATTATTCCAGAATAAATCAACTTAAACCTTAATAACTTTCAATGTTTTACTCTCCACAAAAATATATTTTATCAAAATGATACAAGTTAGAAATAAGCGCAAAATAACATTGGGGCATTAATTACAATAAAATAAAATGATCTGGAGGGCCGGATAGAATTACCCAGAGGGCCGGTTCCGGTCCCCGGATCTTTACTTTGACACGTGATTTAGTATGTCATCCACATCTTTTGACAGGCATCTCGAGTGTTCAAGGTGTAAAGATTTTCGTTACTAAAACGTTTAAAGAGGAAAATTCTAAAAAAAAAAAAAAAAAATAGATCGCCAGATAAATTCTTCTTTTCAGACCCAAAATAGGAGTATTTTTCAACTAAAAAAATTTAGCTAATTTAGTATCTATTAAGGTTTTTTGGATTAATTTTGAGTTTAGCTCATATTTAAGCAACACAATAAATATTTTTGCAAAATTGGCATGTATTAAAGATTTTCAAGCAATTTTATATATATATTTTTTTAATTTAGGACAATTTCAGTACCCTTTTATAGTTCTTTAACAAAATTTCCAGTCTTTTAGCAAATTTAGCATTTTGCAAATAGCTTTTGCATTTTCAGCAAATTCCTTCAGCGGTTTCAGTAAATTGCGTCACCATTTCCAGCAAAAAGCTTCAGCATCTTTAGCTACTACTTTCAGCAAAAGGCATTCCCTCTAGCATTATCGCAGGTAATGCAATTTTTCTAGTTTTATTTATGTTAATTGTATTTATGTTTAATTGTTACTTTTTTTACATTTTACACAAAATGAGTGGTGTCAAACTGTAAAAAAAGAAAATCATTGTAATTTGGCACCCCCTCCAGCAGATGGCGACCTAGGCGGCCACCTAGGGCGCCTATGCTCTGGGTCCTGAGTCTGAGGTGGTTTTCTGAAGGTTCCTTGTCCTGCAGGATCTACACTCTGCTGCGGATAATCAACGTGGAGAAGCGGCGGGACTCTGCCCGAGGAAACCGCTACCTGGTGGAGCTGGAGCTGATGGAGAGGGGCCGCAGCGTGGTGCGCCTCTCAGAGTACATTTACCTGCTGCTCCACCGCAGCAGGCAGGGCGACGAAAGCCAAGAGAACACAGACTCCGCCCCGGCGTCGCCCCCCTCTGCAGCCACATCCGCTCTCACCACCCCGCCCTCACATCCTCCCAGCAGCTCCTCCGCCCGAGCCCTGGCGACGCCGGGGAGCACCGCTTACGCCAAGCCTCTCCTCTGCCAGCCGCTCATGCTGCGGTGGAGGAGGGACGTGATGGTGCACTTTGTGGTGCCCGGTCAGTGAGGGGGTTTGGGGGGCCGGTGGGGCCGTTCAGGTCTGGTGTTTACCTCCGTGTCTGATCCTCCCTCAGTGAAGAACCAGGCCCGCTGGGTGCAGCAGTTTATCTCAGACATGGAGGAGCTCCACAGGCAGACGAACGACGAGAACTTCAGCATCATCATCGTGGACTTCGAGAGCGAGGACATGGACGTGGAAAAGGCGCTGCGGGAGAGCAGCGTGCCCAGGTTGGTGCCGGAGCCTGAAGGTGCTGCACCTCCAACCTCCTTCTGGTTTCCTGGAGAACTTTGTGTTTTGCAGGTACGAGTACCTCAGACGGGGGGGCAACTTCGAGCGTTCGGCCGGCCTGCAGATCGGAGTGGACACCATCGAGGTTAGCTGACAGGGAAAGCCCCTCCCTGAAGGTCAGACGATCACATGACCTCCACAAGCTGATGGACAGTCTGTCGGGGGTTGTGGGTTACAACCCCCCCAGAACCAAAGCTGACAGTGACAGAAGTGCTTGAGAGCCTGGTCTGTGTCCTGTGGTGGGTGCTGCTGTCAGCCCCCCCCCACCGCTCAGTGTCAGAGCGCCAGAGCTGTCAGAGCTGAGATGACAGAGTCCATGTGGAGATGATCTCCATGAGCCCCCCCATCCACACTCAGTCACATCTTAACATGATGGTTTTTGTGCCGCTGGTTGACGGTGCCGTTCACATGCCGGTTTGCTCCCCCAGGACAGCCACAGCATCGTGTTTCTGTGCGACCTGCACATCCACTTCCCCCCCAACATCCTGGAGAGCATCCGGAAACACTGCGTGGAGGGCCGCCTGGCCTTTGCCCCCATCGTGATGAGACTCAGCTGTGGGAGCTCGCCTTTGGAGCCCGACGGTGAGTCGCAGCAGCCTGCACCCCCCCCAGCACTGACCCAATGGCTTGTTGGTCAGCACGCAGACTCCTGAGTGTACGTCACTTCACACTTTCTAGATCCGGCGTCTGCAACCAGATGCTACGGAGCCGCATGTAGCTCTTTTCATAGTAGTCATAAAAAAATGTCCTTTTTAAAAGTAAGGTTACTCAACAAGTATTATTTTAAGTTTGATTAGTTAGGTTTATTATTGTAGAGATGCACCTAGAAGTAAGATAAAGGTTTTTACATCACTGCTAACATCAATTTCACTCTATGCTTCCACCAGAATACAGAGTTCAAATACTAAGCAAAACTTTAATAAAAAATTCTGATAGCCAAGTTTATTTTGTGCATTTAAAGAACAGATTTTTTTACGCTACACAACTGAGTTGCTATATTTATATGTTCTTTATATACTCTTCCTATTTCATAAACCAATGAAGTCATATTTATGTTTAAAGATGCTGGCTTACCAAAGTAGACCTAAAGTATGACAAGAGAAAATGCTCTTCCATGATTTCAAACCTTTGGAAAGAGAACATTAGCTTGCACTGGAACAGGAAGTCTTTTATTTTGAAAAGAAGGCTTCTGTCAAAAGTAAAAAAAAAACATTTTCACATGAGAAAATGCTAGTTTCTGTTAATACTTATATTTTCTGTATGACAAAAACAAAATATAGTTCATATTAATTATAAAAATGAATGAATGCAAAGCAGTATCACATTTTCCTAAAGCGTAAACAGACATTGGGGCTCCTGTTAGGTTTTAATCAGTGAGAAACAGACCCAAGAGGCTCTTTTACTGTTAAAAGTTCTAGACTTTTCTAAGACTGAACATTTTCACACTTTTCAAAGTTCAAACCTTCAGAGAAAAATAAATCCAGGATTATAGAACAAAAGCAATGATCTGATCCTGATCAAAGCTTTATGTAGATTTGATAAAAATGAAGACATTCTGTAGAGAAGACGTGGCACAGAGTAGATTGGTTGACGAAGTCAACAGCCTATCGAGACACAATTCACTTTTTAAAAAGTGAAAAAAGCACCAAAAAAGTCCTCAGTGAAAGTTGAATCATGATATACCGGGGGAGCTCTGTATGCAAGAACTGAAGTGAGTCTGACACCCCCCAACCCCCCCTCTGTAGAAGTATACAGGATTTTGGCTTCTCTGAGTAAGCAGGTACTTCCTGTTTGGAACACCAGGGGGCGGACTCACTCATTCCAGTTCTCATTTACAGTAAGTGATGCTGAACAATGGGTCTGTCTGTCCGTCAGGTTACTGGGAGGTGAACGGCTTTGGCCTGTTCGGAATCTACAAATCCGACTTTGACAAAGTCGGAGGAATGAACACGGAAGAGTTCAAGGACCGGTGGGGAGGAGAGGACTGGGAACTGCTGGACAGGTAAAAATAAAATGTGATTGACCCATGAAACTGTGAGCCTGGTTAAGGTTCAGTATTTACATCTTTTTGTGCTCCAATTCAAAATTACGGAACAATTAGTTCTCTTAACTGAGAGTCCTTCAAACTGCTCAGGCAGAGAAGTTTCTAACTGAAATAG
>NC_050517.1:29314061-29321362 GCF_002922805.2 Oryzias melastigma | reverse complement strand
ACCAAGTGTCAACGGAAACTGGAGAACTTGAGTCCTGGAGAACCTGTTTTCCAAATTATTGTTCTGCAGCTGATTGAAGGTACAGCAGCAAGGTGTCTGGCATTGAGTTATAAAGGCTAGAGTTACTGTTCTATGCAAAGTTGGACGCCATATTCGATGGGGCAAGATGCCGGTTCATTGCTGTGCTGCAATCATACAAACAGCTGGAAAAACAATAATGTGACTTTTCACAAGTAAATTATTACTGTCAGCTGATAAAGGAGAACTTATTGAAAACATTTTAGGATAATCTGAGTTTGTTCTCAGAAAAGTAAAAGCTTAGGCTGATTCTTTCAAAGTCAATTGTAGCAATAAATTTTGCACTATTTCCACATTTTCTGGCAGGACCACCGATCTTTTTCTTGAAGATCCAAAGCACTTTATAGTCAAACTCCTATTCTCACACACATTCACACACTAATGATGGCTCCGCTGCCAAATGTCAACCAGAGGCAAGGTGGAGTTCAGTGTCTTAACAAAGGACACTTCTGCTGCACCATGGCATCCCCTACTACACAAACCCCAGAAATTCCACAAACCCCACAAACTCTTAAAATTTCACAAACCCCACAAACTCCCCAAGCCCACAAGCTTAACAAACCCCCCAGACTACACCACAAACTCCACAAAACACACACACACTTCTTAAACGCAACCAACTCCACAAACTTAACAAACTGTGAAAATCCTACAAACTCCAAAACCCCCAAAACTCCACAAACTCAGCAAACCGCAAAAACTCCACAAACCCAACAAACTCTTCAAACCCCATAAAACTCTACAAACACAACAAACTCTACAATTTGCACAAATCCCACAAACTCCAAAATCTCCTGAACTCTGCACACTCCGCAAACCGAACAAACTCCTCAAACCGCATAGAGCTCTACAAACACCACACAAATCTCACAAACGAGTGAAGCTATCAAACAGAGGAGAGCAGTGAGGGGAGTTGCAGAGGCAAATCCCAAGTCCAGTAGAAGTTGGGAAAGGCTTTGGAAAAGGACTAAGACATTTTGGTAGGCTATTAGGTCCGAGGGCACATATTTTTGGTGCTGTTGTGGTTCCGAAGCACTGCAGTCGGCCTCTGATTGGAGGATCACAGGGCTCAGTTGCTGTCATGTCTACTAATGTGTAGAAGTGTCCTTGGGCAAGACACTGAACCCCATGTTGTTTTGGTGGTTAAAGGTTAGCACCAGTGTTCAGCAGCGGAGCCGCCCTCATTGTGTGCATGTGTGTGTTTAAGGGTGAATGGGACTGGAAAGTATATTTACATATTCCATTGGGAACATCTGAATAGTTCTCTTTCAGAACTGTGTTTACTTCTAGGGATGAGATGCTGACATGAACTGAAGACATTCTTGAGAAGGGAACACTTAAAAAATCTCCTTAATTTGATCAATTTTGAGGAAGCAGAGGATGAGGACGTGATTGTGGGCCAGTCCATCACCCAGGCTTAAGTCACAGAACAGGTCAAATAGCTCCTCTGTGGAAAGCCATCAGGGATGGAAGAGGTTTACTGAGTTCCTCGAGGTCTGGGGGTTGTTGGACTGTCTATGCTCACACGCCTTTGCCACATTGCTTGGTGGTTGGGGAGAGTGCCTCTGGACTGCTGATCAAAGGGGTTGTCTGTCTTATAGGAAAGAGGAACCAGAGTGTTGGTTCCAACTACACGGGTGTCGCACTACTCAGCCTCCCAAGAAAATCCTACTGCTGAGGCCATTCTTTGAGTTTGATTCTTATTGCTGGCAGGAAGTCATAGCGGTTGCATGTGTTCTGGCACGGATGCTTTGTGTTCTCCTTAGTTCCACTAATAAACTTTATGGACATAATTTCCTACATCCAGGGGCCAGAAAGAATCTAATTTGGGGGCGGCAGGATTTCATCTCTTTTTTTGCAGATGATGTTGTTCTGTTAACCCTCCATCATGAGAAAAATGATACAAGAACATGTTAAAAACGCCATTTTCATCGGAGGGGATCTATCAAATCATTTTTGAGAAGAACGGATTCCCTTAAAAGTGTGATTATTAAGATGCAGAAACTTTGGTCAGAACTGTGGCAGAGGGATACGCTTCAGAATTTCTTCTTTAAATATCACCAACAGGCAAAGATGGAAGGAGAAATGAGGACATATTTTACCCAGGAACTGTCTTCTTCTTCCTCCCAGGGTCATGCAGAATGGTTTGGAGGTGGAGCGACTGCGCCTCAGGAACTTCTTTCACTACTACCACTCCAAACGAGGGATGTGGAACGCCCAGAACAAGAAACCGCTGAAGGGACTGCGCTCTCTGCCGCTGGGAGGCTCCTAAGACCTCCTGCAGACCCGCCAGTGGGAGCGCGCTCACTGCCTGAACTGCCTTCTAGACACAGTCAGGACGCTGTTGATCCATCCAGACTGGGTGGGTGTTGGTCTGTGGGAGGAGCCAAAGCCAGAACCGGAGGTTTGGTTTCAGCAGACGGACTGAAGTTCTGACTTCACCCAACGACTGAACTGTCAGAGAACCCTGACGGTCAAACTCTGTTTCAGTTTTCAGCAAAACTTTTTCAGACAAAGTGGAAGCAGCTGTTTTAGATCTGTGTGCGTGTGAGAGAGAGAGTTTGTGTGTGTTTGTGTGAGAGTGTGTGTGTTTATGAAGCACTTTTGTCAGACATCAAAAGTCTTTTTCTAAAGTTCGTAGCAGATTTTGTTCTAAAGTTGAAAACATTCTATCTTTTTTTCTGAAAAACAGAAGCTTTCATTTAAGGATAGTTTGGAGTTTTTATGCCATTTGTTGGACTAATCCAGATTAAAATGGTGCTCATCTGAAATGGATTAAAGGAACCACATACATTTTTAAAATCCTGTTTTTTCCAAACTGACAACAGATTGAAAATCTCTGATCTTCCCGTTTGTCGGTCGGCGTCCTCGTCTTCATTTTTCTAGTTTTTTCTGTTTGAAAACATTCTTTGGTTTTGTTCCAATGAGTTATTCAGACGATTTATTGTTTTTCCATGATCAGATTTCATTTTTCAGAATGGTTTTGTTCTATTCAGCCTTGACAGCAGCATCTATGAGGTCAGAGTTTCCACGGTAACGCCCCACAGACAAGAATGCTGAGCTGTCATGTTCTGTTCAAACGCCGCCGCTGCGAGGCAGCACTGCTTCACAAATGTGTGCCTTTATCAGAGTTTGACCCTTTCCGAGAGGGCGGGGGCAGACATTAACCTTCATCATCATCATCACGTCACTGGAATGTTACCCATTCAGGGTGTTTGCAGTAACCTGTGCTCATTCCCAGAAGAATCCAAGGACAGAAAGTCCATATTGTGAATTCTGACCAATGGAAGCTCAGCTTCAGGAGCAGCTTCATTCTAACAACCCCCCCACCACACTGTGGCTGAGGAGCAGGAAACTCTTCATGTGATGGTTCTTTTGACTGGAAGAAGCTCCAGCATTCATAAGTGTTCATGCAGGATGGTCATCGTCTCATATTTACTGAGTAAGATCCTCGGTTTCTTCAGAACTTCAGTTGGAAAACGAGCGACGGAGAACTTCCACGCCGCACTCTAAAGTTAACTAAAGAAATTATGGGTTTCTTACATTCCAGAGTAATTTCTGTGAAATTGTTTTGTAGAGATGGTTTTCAGAATGTATGTACCTTTATTTGATTTTTGTTTTTTCAAATAAAATTTTAACCTTACATTAAAATCAGTTGTTTAGATAACTACATTTCTTTTTGGGGGGAGGTGGGGGCTCTAAGACATGTTTTCTTTTATTGGAAAAATGTGTAAAAATTAAACAATTATTTGAACCCAAATAGAATTTTTAAAGTATAAAGAAGGTAGTTGAAATTTCTGCATCTGTGTTACGGGAAACCCTAAAACAGGGGTTCTCAAAGTTTTGTAGTTGAGGGACAAATTAAGAACTCCACATTAAACTCTGGGCAAATTTTGGTGAAATAAATGGATCAACAGAAAAATTCTGTTTTTAAAAACTTCAGTGACCAAGTTTCATTTGTACAGTTAATGGAGCATACACTAAAAAATAAGTGAAATGTTGGATTAATTAGTTCTGTAATTTGTTACATTTAAATATATTAGTTTTCATCAAATTCAAATTTTGGTTTAACGGTTTATTTAACTCAAAATTTTAATTTGATTTAAACTAATATTTTCTAATGTAACCAATGACAGAACTTTTGTTAATTGATCCAATGTTTCACTTTTTACAGTGAAAGAACAAACCGAAAAAGATTTAAAACATTGATTTAACTGAGAAATGTGATCTATTCTGGTCAACATCAGACCTGTGTGGTGTCTATTTGAAGATATATTGTGCAAAATCTAATTTCAACAAATATTCCCTCTCAGTTCCTCTCCAGATCTTCTACATTATTTGACATACTAATTTCCTTAAACTTTTTCTTTTACTCTAGGAAAACAATGTCAGCTACTTACAGCATAAATCATTTTACAAACTCCCCGTCACTGGAAAGCTTGTAACATTGGGCAATTTCAAAAGACACAACCGTAGCTAGCTTCTTTTTTTCCCCATTTTTTTGGTAAACATTCTCTGCTGTGCAGCGTATCCTCAATATAATTGTTAGAGCTTATTGTTGGGCTCCTCGAAAATAAATTCGTCATAGTTTTTTTTACGATAAATAACATAGCGACGGTTTATATTGAATTTTTTGAGCTTAGCATTTACCTGCTTGCAAATCAAGTCCAGCCATTGAGGTACGACAAAGTAAGGATTTGTCCACTTAGCTTGAAAGCGTCTTTTCTCCTCGCCAACGCGTGTTTTCGTCAAAGGAACCTGCTCTTTCTCAGAATCCCGCTCTGACTCCATTTTTACTGCCGTCGTCTTCTACGCAGAGCAGTGACATAGAAAATGTTGTCTGCCCTCTAGTGGTGAAATAATACACTGCGCCATTGACCAAGGTGTAATTTCCTTTTTTCCCTGCAGATGTCGCCAGAAACCACGAAAAAAAACAAAGCAATCTACAGCTGGTTAGGATTTATTGAGGGCCTCTAAAACTCGGCCATTGAGCTGCCATTGTCCCGCTTTAAGAAATTTGAGAATATGAAGGTAATTATTTGCCAAAACATACAAGTGTAAATAATACACACATGAGCTAGACTCACACACACACGTTTAATTCACACACATGTAAAACTGAATGTGAAGTTGCAGGAAAAAGAGGAACATGTGAGAAAAATGTGAACTTGTGGAACATAATGTGAGAACTTGCTTGACAAAAACCTTAACTTGTGTGTAAAAATGTAACGTGAAGAAAAATCACACACAAGATTTTACTTGTAGGCTCAATTTTCTTCTGTAGAAAAGTTTCACACAAATGTTTTGGGAGTCTCAGCATGTTTCTGACTTCTGGCACACCCCCATGCGAGATATAGGTGCTAAAACCGTTAAATGTAAAAGTCTTTCTACTTTAGCAGTAGCTGTTGTTTATATTTAATGACCGAACTTATATTTCTGTAAAATTACCGGCATGAAACCCAATGAGACAGTTGTTTTGTGATATTGGGCTATATAAACAAAAGTGATTTGAATTATTTTAGCTTACCCCTCTCAGGACTTCTTCATTAGTAGAAAGTTATCCAGTGAAAAATGTGTTCCTGGTTTGACCACATGAAGGCAGTATTGTGCTTCTTTATCAATTACCCACTTCCACACTGTTTGGAGGGACCATTGACTGTAAAAATAATGGACTTATCGAGCTATGAGGTCCCCCATTGGAAATGCATTACCTCCACTCCATGTGAAAGTAGGCCACCGCTTTCACCGTCACTTCCTGAAACGGCTATCGCCATTTTGCAAACGTCTGCAACCCATCTTCAGCGATTGGTCTGAGTCTCTGTGAGTCATAGCTGAGTCATGAACCTATAGGAAGTACTGTCACCAATCTGGAGTGAGTTTATTGTGAGTGTCCGCCTCCTTCCACGCCTCTACCACGAGACTGCGGGATGTAAATAGCTTCTACTTTAATAATACCGCCTTGATAGGAAATGTACAAGTCATTGTTGAAGCCTTTGAGGGAGAACCATGCCAACATTTGATTCTGTCAGCAGTCCTTTGGGATTTACTTAAATTTATTCCTTTTTGTCGAGATAAAAGGAGCATTTGGGTGACACTGCTGCAGAACTGCACAGCAGCAGCTCGTCTCTTCACATGCACTGCCACGTTACAGTCTGATCAGATGCACATGAGAAGCGCGTTCAGCTATATTTAAAATAAATAACCATCCTAACAAGTGAACAGCTGGATCTTTTTATCTGTTTGAAAATACGAAAATCTCGCGCTCCACAGACGGCTGCATCTAATTCAGGCTGCAAGCTGGAAAAGTGCGGCGAAGATGAAACTTTGGTTGGTGATTTTATGGAGGAGCTGTACCATTCCGTATGATACACAACATATCGTTTATTAGCTACAATCAAAACAGTGAAAAAAAGAAAAACGAACGTTAAACAAAACAAAAAAGTCCAAAGCACATAACCTCAGAGTGAAATCTATTTCTCCAGAGTAAATCCTCATCTAAAAATGTCGACAGCATGCTCCTCTTGTTGTTTTAAACTGCTGCATCGGTACATTCCATTGAGGAAAACAACAGTAGGACAATGATTGGTTGGTACATTGTTGAATTGTAAAGTAGGTGTTAAAAGGTCTTCACGGAACCATTGATGAAGTCTGCTCCCATTGGCTACCCGTCATCTGTCAATCAAACCCCCCAGACGGTCGACGTCAGACCCACAAACGCTTATTGAGCCATCTGATTGGTCAATTTATAACTCTAATAACTTGTGATAATGGAAAAAAATCTTTAAAAAAAATTAGGATTAGAAAAAAGAAGTTAAGCAGAAAGCAGCAGAGGAAGAATAATTATTCTGACATGTAAAATGACTGAGAAATAACTGTCTGTTTCTCAATGGAAGTCAATGGGACTTTGGCCTTTTTGCAACCCAGTGGTACTTCCTATATGGAACACAGAAGTAGGGGGGCTTGCTCTGTCCAGTTATTCTTACACAGTCAATGGGAGGGACAAATATGGGGGAAACTTTTTTTTAATGTAATCAAATAACCTCCCTGTCTGACATCAAGATGCAATAAACCAGCACAGATAATCCTCAGTTTGGTCTCCATGGTGACCATCACTATCAGGAGAATGGGGTATAGGGAGGGGGGGGAAATCTCGTCAGAACTAATATGTTCACCCCCACCCTCAAAGAAAAGTGGCTGCAGCGCATTTAAATACAGTGTGTGTG
>NC_050517.1:29291951-29314015 GCF_002922805.2 Oryzias melastigma | reverse complement strand
TAACACATAAATATGGAAACCAACACACATATAAACACGTACACAAATAAACCAACACACATGTACACAAACACATGTAAACACACACACGATACTCACATGTAACACACACAAGTAACACATGCACATGTAAACAAAACATAACATAAAAAACACACATGTAAACACACAAACACACGTAAACCAACACAGTTGTAAACAAGCACAAATGACATACATGTACATAAACGCACACATAAAACGCACATACACATGTAACACACACACCTAAAACACATAAATGTAAACAAAAACACATAAACACACACACACAAGTGTCACCCATATGTAACACACATATATAAACAAACATGCAAACACACAGACATAAAACACACACACGTAACACACAAAAACAAATGTAACACACAACACACAAACAAACTAATACACAAGTAACACCCCAACCCCACACCGACCACAGTGAACTTTACGGATATTTGGGACTTTTTTTCTCTTCCAGCTTCACTGTCCCGCCCTGTATTTCCCAGAGGGTTGGAGAGGTGGGCGGAGTCAGTGAATGTGCCCCTCCCGTGCGTGACGTCATGATGTTGGAGGAGACACACCTTCATGGATGAAGAACATCTGAGCTTCATTCTGTGACAGCTGCTGACTGCGCTCAGTGTTTCCACACAAACCAGTTCTGGTCAACACAAGGACGCGCGTGCGCACGCTCACTCCAGAGACCGGAGCAGAGATTTCTTTCAGAGTTCAGGACCACGCCCCCATAACAGGAAACTGTTCTCTGTGGTCTGATTGGTTAGATTACACCCCCCTCCCCTCCCCGCCTGTCCCGTCCCGGTGAGGTGGAGCGGCTGGAGGAGTCTCTCCGCTCGGCAGAGGACTGACGGACCGGAGCGGCGCTTGTAGGGGGCGCAGGTTAAAACTCCCGGTGTTCCCGCGGAGCTATCCTCCCTCACACCCCAACAATGGCAGCTGGGTTCTCCGTCTAACCGGTTCTTCCAGTACTTTACGCACGCGGATCCAGGTAAACACCCCCTCCCTCTCGGTCCAAAGCCCCCCCAGCCTGCGGGACACCATGGCGGGTGTGAACCGGGTCCACCTGAAGACTCCGGAGGACCTGGACTCTGGTTATGGAGCTGAGGACTCCTGCAGGTCCGTCAGCCTGTCCTCCTCCCAGACCTTCATGACGTGCCCCCCTCGGGGGAACTGGTGCCCCCCTCCCGGCTCCATGAACAGCAGGAACAACAGCTGGGACACCGTCAACACCGCCCTCCCCGAAGACCCGGAGGACATCTTCTCCCGCTGCGGCCGCCTGCCGGAGCTGGAGGAGTTCCCGTGGACGGAGGAGGAGGTGGCGGAGGCGCTCGGCAGAGTGGCCGCGGGCGGCGCGCGTGCGTTCTCCGCCGAGGCCGCGCGCCGGGTGTCCGGGCTGCTGCGCCGGGCTCTGCTGCGCGTGTCCCGGGAGGCGCAGCGCCTCAGCGTCGTGCACTGCCGCTGCACGCGCTTCGAGGTGCAGAGCGCCGCGCGCCTCGTGCTCAGCTGGGCGCTCGCGGACCGCTGCGTGTCCGCCGCGCTCCGCGCCTCCTCCACCTACAGCATGAGCGCCGGGGAGCTGCTCCAGAAGGGCACATCCGCGTGCTGCGGCCTCTCCTTTTCCGTGGGACGCTTCTTCCGCTGGATGGTGGACACGCGCATCGCCGTGCGCATCCACGAGCACGCGGCCATCTGCCTGACGGCGTGCATGGAGACGCTGGTGGAGGAGGTCGGACTCCGGGTGCTCGTGGCAGAGAGGGGCCCGTCCGGGTCAGAGTCGGGGTCCGGGGGAGCAGCGGTCAGCGCGGAGGCCGTGGACGCGGCCGTGACCAACGACGCGGAGCTGTGGGGGCTCTTGCAGCCCTACGACCCCCTGATCTGCGGGAAAACGGGCAACGGTGAGCGCATGCGCCTTCGGGTGTAAAGTTCTGAGATTCATCCAGGTGGAAACACCAGGTTTAGTTTGTGTGTGTGTGTGTGTGGTGGGGGGTATATTGTGTCTCTCTTGTCTTCTCTCTCCATCTCCAGCTGTGCATGCTGCTGCTTGACCTTTTGACCCCCGTCAACAAGCAGCTTTAAACAAAAGCTGCCGGACTGTGTGTGTCAGAGTTTGAGTTTTTTGTGGTTTTTGATCCAGTAATTTCAGTAGATTTGCGCCTTAAATCTAAAAAATAGTTTTCCCCCCTCTCTAATACTTACATTTGAACTAAACAAAATGCTAAATTCTTCCTCAGATACTTTTTATTTCATTTAATTTTCTTTCTGTGGACTTTTGTGTTGTTGCTTGCGTTTGTAGAGAAGAAATTGTGTTTCCTCTGTGCTGTAAAGATGAGAGAAGTTTGGCTAAACAGTTTAGTATAGAAACGGAAAGATAGAGGTCCAAGCGTCTAAGCTGCTCGTTCTGCTGTGGATTCGAACACCTCCTGTTTAATTTCCTACGGTGGCCCTGAAGGCATAATCCGTCCAACAGATCACTAAAAACATTTTTAAAAAATCACGTTTTCCATCATTTCAACTGAAAGTTATTTGGCTTGCAGCAAAAATGCTCTTAACTATTCAGAAAACTTTAGTATGCAGAAATTGAACACATTTTTTTGGACATTTTGTTTAGATTATTTTTGTTTTTGAAGGATTCATTTTTATTTTGTGCCATTTTTTGAGTTGTGTTTTAACTTCTTTAATCTGATGGTCTTTATTTTTTTGTTTTTGCTTTATTGCTGCAGTCTTTACATTTTTGATTTGATGATGTGGTTTACACTTCAGGGCCACCGTAGTCTTCTCATGGAGAAAAACAGCTGTTTGTTCTCTGGTTCCAGCATCCAGATGCTGTCTAAATCCCGCCTCCTTAATGACTGAGCCTGTCTCTGCAGGGGTGGGAGGGGTCAGTAGTCTGCAGGTATCGCAGTCTCACCTGATGCTGACCAGCAGGGCATTCCGAACAGCGAGGTCCGTTGTTCTTCCATCAGAGTTCTTTCACTGATCTGAAACTCAAACTTCTTCCAGTGCTCGACTTTGGTTGGTAGGTCTAGACGTGTGGTCCTACCAACAGTGTTTATCATGTTTACACGTTTATCTGTATGTGTGCATCACACACAGAGATAAACATGTAATTATGATCTTCCATTCATTTAACAGTGGAGGAAATAAGCTTTGATGCTGATTTTGTAGGTTTGCCCTTATATAAAGAAACTACGTTCTGTGATCTTAGGTTGTGTTCAGACTGGGAAAGTCCACTGGTTTGGATCAAGTCCAGTTATTTGTTCCAGATCGAGTCCTGAAGATTACGTTTAGTCTGTTTTCAGACTGGCGTCTACCGGAGATTTCTGTTTTTGGACCAAACCTTGTAAACAAGTGGAGTGACTAAAGATCTCTTCAGTCATTGGCCAGCAGTTACATGGGCGGGTAAAAACAAGGTGCTGCGATTTGCCAGGATTTTTCACTTATTCAAATTTTTTATTTCGTTGATTAATTTTAAGCATCTGTGTGAAGACCAGGTTCAACAGTTTTTACTGCTACTTTGGTACAGTGTAGGCTACATCTACGAGGTACGCTAATAAGTGTTTGTGACATATAGATTGCTGGGAAAACAGTAAGAATCGAAGTTGTTTTAAGGAGCCTGAATTTGTCCAACCACATTGTAATGAGTTGCAGTGTCTCATCCTTGTGGTTTTATGGGATTGTTTTAGGAGAATTCTGTTGGAACTTTGATAACGAGACAGAAACGCCAGTAGTGAGTGTTTAAATTAAAGCTCTAACAAGTCATCAGTTGGATCAATTATTTCCTTTTTCCTAACACGATAATCAACGCTTTACATTTGTCCACGGCTCACCGATGTGTTTACCGCCGGCTACGGTGGCCGTCTTGGTTCAATTATTTCGGTATCGGATTGTATCCAGGTAGGGCTGCCACGATTATTTGACAAATCGAAGACTAATCAACTATTAAAATAGTCGACGACTAATTTAATAGTTGATTAGTCGTTACTTTGTATTATATGGAGTCAGAGTGTAGTAAAGTTGAAACTTATAATGGCATCATGCTAGCTTTTTGGACTATTTATTAAGGTTTTTTAGGCTGTTTTGAGTTTAGCTAATATTTCAGCTACATGCTAACTATTGTGGCTAACTTAGTATTTTTCCAGTTTTTGAGGCTAATTTGGAGTTAAGCTAATATTTCAGAGGAATGCTAGCTGTTTTGGCTAATTTAGTTTTTTTTCAGTTTTTTAAGCTGTTTTAAAGTTTAGCTACTATTTCAGCTGCATGGTAGCTATTTTGGCTGATTTAGTATTTTTCTAGTTTTTTATGCTAATTTAGCATTTAGTTAATATTTCAGCTGCATGTAAGTTGTTTTGGATAATTTAGGCTTCTTTGTTTTTTAGGCTATTTTGAGGTTTAGCTACTATTTCAACTGAAAGCTAGCTGCTTTTGCTAATTTATGCTTTTTTCATTTTTTAGGCTAACTTGGCAATTAACTAATATTTTAACTGACTATCAGCTTTTTAGCTGATCTATCAGCAATTTTAACTATCAATTTCAGCATTTTTAACTATCAGCACTAGCATTTACAGTGAAAAAAAACTCAGTCTGATCAGAAACAAACGGAGACCACCTCGAGAGATGGGTCCGAGAGCGGTTCCTGGTCCAGGATTTGTTTGTGTGTTTTCAGACTGAAACTTTGTTCTGGAAACGAACTCTGGTTCACTTTACCAAAGGTGTCCAGTCTGAACACAGTTTATTTGAACAGTGAGAGACAGAAAGTTAAATACATGTATATGCATTTCATTGAGGGAAATAAGTATTTAAACCCATAGTAACCATTAACCTGTAACCTGAACTGAAGACTCCTGTTCTATCTAATTAATAAAAGTTACCTGTCCACAGAGTCAGACTCCAAAGTGAGCAAATACTTATTCCCGCAACTATGTGTTAATATTCACACCCCTTTTGTAAGAATGTTGGTTAGAATTATAGCGTTAGGTAGAGGCGAGGCATTTTTAGTCACCGTTTTTGTTGATACTTTTATCATTACTGTTTTCATTATCTGAATTGTTAGTGTTGTGGTCACTATTACTGTTAATGTGTTATAGTTACTGTTACTATCTAAGACCCACACACACATTTATACGCAGACATAAACACAGAAAAACCACAAGCCCATGATTCCAAGTGTTTAATGAGTGTGTGTTTTCCAGCTGGGCTCGGATAGAAAGAGATCACTGTTGTATAAGTTGTGTAGGTGGGCGTTGTCCACATGCTTCTTCCACATCCTCATGATTCTATGATTCACCCTAAAACGTCAGTGTTTTTGTCCAAACACACCAGAGAAGCTCAGGCTTTGAGAAGTTCACAGTCGTTTGGTGAAACACTGACTGATCTAAGAGGTTTTGTTCCTCTCGGGTTCTCCAGAAACTGTTTCTGATGCCAAACGGAGTTCGCTCCAGATCCGGGTTTGAAGGCCGAAGAGCGCTGCCTGCTCCACATGTGTGACCACAGCTCTGGGCTGCTCTCCATGCACCTCTTTCCCAGGCTTCACTCCGGGCTGAATCCATATTTAGGAAAATCCTGAGCAGTAAATCAAACGTTCTTCTCGGCCTCAGATCCTCTCAGTCTCTGAAGCAGAAAACAGGAATGAATGAACGACGAGAGCGCGATCACAAAGCTGAACTACCATCAGTTCAACGTCCTCAAAACTTTGATTGATACCAGAATTTAAACTGTTTCAGGAATTCTGGTGAGGGGTGAAGGACTAAAAAAGGTTCTTCTGTTCAGGGCTGGGGTGTGAATGTGTGCACGTGTGGTAGTGTGCACGTGTCCCGAAGATCCCAGCACACACCGTCATCTTCTGAAGAAAACATGGGTTTGATGAAAAAGTAAAAACAAAAACAAAGAAGGAGGAGGAGCCTGACGCTCTGCAGAGGACTGAGGGGGGTGGGGGTTGTTGAACTCGCAGAACTTAAAGAGTTCCAGATGTGGGTCAGCGCCATGAAAACTTTCAGACGTGATTGACTTGGGAGGGAGGAGCTCCCCCCCGCACACACACTTTCCATTTTAAAACTCTTGGCTTCAGGGTGAGACGATCAGGTGGACGAGGAACACGAGGCTTCAGGGAATCCTACCTGTAGAAGAACACAGACAGATGTGTGAATCAATGAAAAAGGAATTCTGGGTAAAAGTTTATGCAAACGTGAATCCAGCACCAACACAGCCCAAACACGGAGGTGTGTGTCTGCATCTGTCTGTGTGTCACTCTCAGTAAATGCCGAGCAGTTCCTTCACATGTAACAGTATCAGAGTCGACTGTTTGCGGTTCTTCGGCGTGCTGATGCTCCTCCCACTTTGATGTTTGCAGCCTCTAACTGCATCAATCACGGTGGAATGCAGACGGACGGTAGTTCGGATTCTGGAAGCTGATAGGACAAACCGGATGATTATTTCACGAAGAAAAGGAAGTTTGGTTTGAAGATCCAGAGATTGGGGAGGTCAGGTCTTCTGGGGGGGTTATTTGGGAACATTTTTTAAAAATGTCTCCTGTAGAACAGTTGTGAGGAATATGGTGGTTGTAGATTCTGGATGGGGGTCCGTTCCTGATGGAGATCCTCAGTATAAATCTGTAAAGAGAAGAACGGATCTGTAGGTCTATAGGAGACTTCATGCAGTAATTACAGACAAACGCTGCATTCAAAGTGTTTCAAAGTTTGTTTTAAAGTCAAACTCGTCCTCCAGGACATGTAGATGAGAAGGTGAATGTAAAGCAAACCGACAACATTTGTCACAACTATAGAATTACTGGATGGATGGATTAAGCAATGATTTAAATTCCCCTATGACAATTTTTTTATGAAAAAAATCCCAATAGTGTTTTAATTATGATTATGAATTTTTAACCAAAATCCCACAACCTAAATGTCTTAAAAAGCATTTACATTTGTTCTCTTTCATAAGAAAAATGCCACACATACATGTTAAAACCTAAAAAAAACGTGATTTTCATCGGAGGGACTTTAAGGACAGGACTGATCCTGATTTTAGCCAGGACCTGGGTACCAGCCTTCTGGGGGAACCATAGACTGTAGAATCACAGGACAACTCGACCCCACCCCCCTGGAACAGGAAGTGGCTCCGAGAGACCAAAATCCGATTGACTTCTATAGAAAAATAAACAGCTGTTACCTAGTCATACTATTGGTCAGAATAACCATTTTAGCTTTGATACCTTTTTTTTTTACATCTTCTGGGTAATCAATCCTATTTTTTTTATATTGTTTTCTCATCACAAGTTATTCAAGTTATAAACTGACCAATTAGATGCCTCATTAAAAGCGCGTGGCACCCGCTGACTCCACCTTCAACTTTCAGTGGAAGGATTGTGGTCTTCGAACAAGTTCACTCATGATTGGTGAGAGTACTTCCTCTAAAAATGTGACTCAGACCGACTTGAACCAATCAATGTCAACGGGTTTCAAAATGGCGACTGACTTGGCTTCATTTGGCTAGAGCTAGAGGTAGGGCCTTTTCTGTGGGTGACGTCACAGTCGCTTCATCCGGTGATAATATATGTCTATAGGAGGATCTGCAGCTCTCCAGTTTGAGCTTTAAAGTCAGCCTCACTCTAAAGAGCATGCTCCGCCTTCAGAGCTATCCGCCCTCAGATCCTCCCCCACCCTCAGGAGGTTGCCTCCTTGTTTTTTTGTGTCCTCCTGGCGTCTGTTCTCTCGTTGTTCAGCAATGTTGTCGTCTTCAGAACCACCTGTTGGAGCGCCGTGCTGTGGCTTTATCCAATGGGCCGCAGCAGAACACGTGCAGAGCGGGTCTGTGAGGAACCGGGCTTCCTGGAATTCCGTGGTTTGTGGAGGGAGGCGCAGGCATGAGGAGCGTTTGGAGAACACATGCAGACACCCCCTCCCCTCGGCTAAAATAAACAGTCTGTTCTGGTTAAAGGAAACACATTCTGGAGTGGCATTTAAGATTACCCATCATGCTCTGGGCACACAGAAAACTGAGCACTAAGATTAGACAGATCCTGATCAGATGGAGGTTTTCCTGCGTTTGTTATAGCAGAGGAACATCTCAGTTCAGCTGAGTTTACCTGTCAGGGTTAGACCTACAGGTAGATGGTAACACACTGACACACACAAGCCAGACAATGAGAGCTGTGTGGTACATTAAGACCAGGGGTACCCAAACTATGGCCCGCGGGCCGGATCTGGCCCATCTCCACATTTGGCGTGGCACCTGAACAATATCAGAGACATGGGATTTTTTTCCCCTCAATCTGGCTTTGAGATTGTTTGCTAACAGTATTTTCAGTGTTTAACAGAAAACACTGTTAGCAAAACAGAAAACACTGTTAATATATTCTGTTAGTAAAACAGTGTTTGTTCACAGATAAAACACAGTTAGCAAAACTATGTTTGCAAACAGAAAAAAACTGCCAGCAGAACAGAAAACACTGTTAGCAAAACAGAAAACACTGTTAGCAAAAGTTGTTAGCAAAACAGCGTTTTGCTAGGGAATAACACTGTTAGTAAAACAGAGAACAATGTTAGCAAAAATGTTTTATATTATCAAAACAGTGTTTAGTAACAGGAAACACTGTTAGACAGAACTACTATCAGAAAACACTTTTTCTGTTAGCCTAAAAAGGGACTCCAGTCCCACATCAGTGAAGAAAAAGTTATATAGCCCTCACAAGAAAAAGTTTGGGGACCCCTGATTTAGACCAGTTACAGAGCTAGAACTTGGTGCACAGGTGACCTTGAGGTACTAACCCGACAGGCTCTGTGTCTGTATCTGTACGGCCATCAGATCAGTGCGCTTTGCAGGTCACGACCTGCCTCCATCGTTCACGTTAGTGACGCCTCTTATTGAACAGCATGGTGTCGGTGGAGGCTGGAACAGTGAGGTTTTGTTGGACAGCGTCAGCTCATGGACATAGAGGAGGTTAGTGTGAATGTCAGTGACCCTGAGTCTCGCTTTAGGGTCATGAGATGCTCTAAATGCATAAAGGGTCATTCTATTTAGGAGTATTCATTGGAGATACAACCCTCCACCCCCAGTTTAGTGTCAAAGGGGAAAGCTATAAACTGCTTTAAGTGTCAGATGGATAATTCTGAGGCGTGACTGAGGAGAACGGCGTTTTACTGCATCTCACTAAAGAGGAGGATCTTTGGACACGCCCCCGACCTCCTTCAGAATGACGGCGGTGGCATCGGTCTGGGTTTCTGATTTGTGTGCGGCCATAATTAACCAAATGACTTTGGGTGGTCCATTGATTTATCTTAAGTTTGTGGCTTTTATGCTCCATCCATGACATTGATTTCCTGAATGATTACGTGGGGGTTTGGGGCGGCATAATGCGTCCCCCCAGGACTGAACTCTCCCTTCAGTCTTCATAGGAGGAACAGCTGTTGTCAGCAAAGTTCTAGACCAGTAGACCTGTACCAATCCATTTAAATTTAACAGTTGATAACTTTTCATTTTTCATCTGATTCAGAAGGAAGTTTTATTTTGAAAATCTACTAGATTTTCCACAACATCTGAGTCGTATCAAGTCGCTCGTGTTGAAAATCCATCTTAAAGCGACAGATCACAAAATTAAAACCCCCAAGCTAGAAAAGTTAACAAAAAGTTTACTTTTGAACAAAAGAGGAAATAGAAGAAGAGACTTCAAAATAAAAGAAATATTAATTTAACAGAAAAACACCAGGAGTCTTCACTGTCCTTCCCACACATTATAACAATAATGTTCAACATCCCACTATCTAATGTTGTGAGGATCCTGCTAATGAAGCTGTTCAAACGATGGATTCACGTCTATTATTATATTTAGATAAAACCAGTTTCAGTGAACGTTTGTGTTTTGTATTTATCTTAAAAGTTAGAAGAGGCTGAAGTTGGTGTCTGATGTTGTAGCTTACATCTTTACAGTTATGGGTTAAAGTCCATATCTCATTTTTTAAACCTAGTAAACAAATAAAATGTAAAAACACACTATAATGAAAATCGTCATTGTGTGTTTAATGTGGTCTTGCTACATTTTTCTCATAGAAAGTGTGATTAAACCTGCGATCCTGAGTCTTTCTTCATTCAAATTGCATTGGATCAGAAAACTGGATGCTAGAAAAAGCTCAGACTAATGACCCAGCTACTGAAGTGGGCGGGGCCAAAGTCACCTGCGAGCCCCCTGTAATTCACTCGAGCTGTAGTGAATTACAATTCAGGCTCAAAACTGTATAGCTGGATTGATCCAATATTGCTCATAATTATTTTTGCACCCCAAAAGTTAACTTGAGGCTATAAGCTCATTCATGGGCGTCCAGACAGAGCTCTCAGTGACAGGGAGGGGAGAGGGTTGCTTTGTGTCAACAGTCCCACAAACTAAAATCAAATTCTTAATGAGCTCCTGCTGCTGAAATCTATATAAAAACTTTACCCAGAAAAGTTAGGAGAAAAAAATCAGATCAAGACCATTGATAGTCATGTGGGACAGACGGAGGTACAGATGGACCCTGAACTCAGCCTTCTACGCAGATTAATTCTGAAGGTCGTTTACCTTTTGGCCTATTCTTTCAGGGCTCAGCCAATCAGCTTTCACCGGTTTTCGCAGGTGATCTGGCAGAGATTTTTACGCCGAGCCAGAAACAGGGAGACCCAGACTTAGGCCCCAGATCATTCACTACTGCCTATTGCTATGTGTTCGGCAGTAGTGTAAAGAGTCTTGGACCCTAGAACCACACTGGAAGAAGCTCGTAACCCTTGGAATTGAACCTGATTGTAGTGTTCCAGTCCTGGGCTGAGCTATCTAGCGACTTGCTGAATGATGCTGAGTAATGCTGGATATGCTGAATGTGCTCTCCTCGTGTGGTTTGTCTTCCCCTCATTAACTCATGAATTAATGGCTCCATCCTAATGCAGCTTTGACTGAAATGTGAGTTGCATTTAGAACAGACAGCATGTCTGCAGTTCGATGCTTCGTCAGGAAGAAGTGGCCACAGATTGAAAGTAAATGTTCTGTGTGTACTTAAGCTTTTCCATTTTTACAATCTGATGTATTGTTCTATATATTTTAGGGCCAGCAGCTGATGGTACTGGGCGGCACAGGAGAACGTGTTCTCCAGTGAGAGTGTGTTTGTGTTCCTCTTCCTCCAAAGTTCTGTTTAGGTCACATGGAGGATCCCGATTGATTAGAATCAGAAACTGAACAGATCGGCAGAAAACAGGTGTTTGGAGGACAACAGGGGGCGTGTCTTCAGAGGGAAGGATCCATCTGGTGCTTTGATCCAGAGATCGGAGGAGCAGGAGTTTCCTCCTCTCTGTTTGCTGACAGACGTTGCTGAAACTTTGGGAACAGGAGGGGATGTGGGGGGTGGGTGTACTCCCCCAGTGATGACTCCTCCTAACACTGTCACTGTGTTTCGTTTAACGAGCTCCCATAAGAGAATTGCTTCAGTTTAAAGCTGGTTGTGTCATTTAGATTTTGTACAGTGGAATGTGTGAGTTCTGGTGGGTCAGCAGAACTACAGTGAGCAGAACTGCCACATGTTCTGCGAGTTATCCGCTAACGGACTCTCCTTTTTGTTCGTAGGTGTTTTGTCTCTTCCCGCCCACTTCAGTCCATACACGGAGGACCGGCGGGCGTCCGCCGACAGCCGGGATGGCGCCTACGCCCAGCTGGAGCTGCGGACGCTGGAGCAGTCACTACTGGCGACCTGCGTGGGCAGCATCTCTGAACTCAGTGAGTCTGCAGAACCCAGAAGGTTCTGGTTTGAACCAGAACTGCTTTAGACCTCCAGCTGCTGCAGACAGGGGTCTGACAGGACCATCACTTTCACTTCTGCTTCATGACTCTCCTCCTCGATTCTGATGAGGTTCTTCTGCAGCGTCCATCTCAGCCACTCATAAGTATGTGGGGTGGGGGGTCCAAACGACCTGGTCAGGTGATTACAACAGGACTTTCAGTTCCTCCAGACTGTAGACGTCAAACATTCAGAACACAGATTCCACCTTTGTGGAACCATACAAAGGTGGAGGTTCAGACTGAGCTGGTGGGGACAGGGAGGGAGGGGGAGGTGGGTGGGGGTTGGTTTCCTCTCCCTAATGAACCAACACTCTGTCATTTGTTTCTGCAGCACAAAGCTGCGTTCACCGACCGCCGCACATAAACACACAAACGCACACTTCTCTGAGCTCTCTCAGTACCACAACCTCTATGCTGGGGGGCGCGGGCAGGGGGCATTCATGGCTAAAAAAACAGATGAATAAGCAGTCTAGTGTTTTACTTACACACAGGAGTACAAACACACACATGGGCACAAACACACACACTAACACATACTTACCGTATGTCCTCCCATAGTAGTCCCGATGTTTATTCCAAAAATGTGGCAGCTGGCCCGACTTTTATTAGACAGTCATCTATTAAAGACCTACATCTATTGGAGACCAGCGTTTATTAAATACTGGCGTCTATTGAAGACCAGTGTCTGTTCGAGACCAGTTTTTATTGGAGACCAGTTTCTATTGAAGACCAGCATATTGGAGACCGGCGTTTATTAGAGACCAGTGTCTATTAGAGACCGGCGCCTATTGGAGATGGGCGTCTATTGGAGACTGGCGTCTATTGGAGACCGGCGTTTATTGGAAACCAGCGTCTATTGAAGACCAGCATCTATTAGAGACCAGTTTCTAATGAAGACCAGCATATTGGAGACCGGCACCTATTAGAGACCAGTGTCTATTAGAGACCAGTGTCTATTAGAGACCGGTGCTTATTGGAGACTGGCGTCTATTGGAGACCGGCGTTTATTTAAAACGGCGTCTATTGGAGACCGGCATTTAATAAAGACCGGAGTTTATTAGAGACCATTAGAGACCAGCATTTATTAAAGACCGCTGCCTATTGGAGACCATCTTTGTACCTTTTTTAGGCAATCGTTTTTCTGTCAGTTGATCCTTTTTCCTGCAGATGTCTTGTTCATATCACCCATCTACTTTCGCCATTCTTTGATGTGTTTGGGACCTAGTCCAAAATGCCCAGTAGATTCCTCTCTAGAATGTTTGTTGCTGTATACCACCACACAAAGTTTAAAAGCTAAATCAAATGAGTGTTTCTTGGCCATCGCTGCACTAGCTTACAACATAAACCCGACTTAAAACTCACCTGTTTAAATCTGCTTTCTCACTTTTATTTTCAGTCTATTCTTTGCAAGATTCTTTATTTTATTTTATTTTATTATGCTCTGCTTTTATGTTTATTTATTAAGTTTTTATTGTTATGTACAGTGTATTTGAGTTCCATAAAAGGTGGTTTAAATAAAATTGATCATTATTATTATTATTAAACCATTAGCATAGACATCCCGCCCCCCTGACCCCAGTAAGATGGGTGGATTTTTAAGGGGCCCAGCTACTATTAGAGACTGGCGTCGAATAGAACAAGCACTAACATGCTTGCTGGCATGAGTAACATGAGGTTGGTGCTTCTTGAAGCTTCATCTCATACTCTTTTAGAGCAGATTTAATCTGAAGAAGCAGATGGTAATCTGTCCTCTTATTTTCCCTCTAGGTGACCTTGTGTCCCGGGCCATGCACCACATGCAGCGACTCAGCCTGGTCCGACCCGGGCTGAGTCCTGCTCGGCACGTACGCTCCCATCAGCCGGTTTCCTGGTCTCCCGACGCTCTCCACACCCTCTACTACTTCCTGCGCTGCCCGCAAATGGAGTCCATGGAGAATCCCAATTTAGATCCTCCACGCATGGCTCTGAGCAGAGAGAGGTAAAAGAACCGCTGAACACCGGACCGGTCTCTGCTGGCTTTGTTGTGTTTTGGTGTGTTTGTCTGGTTTTGGAGGATCTGCAGAATCTGACTGGGGAAAACCTTCGGAGTATGTAAAGGGTTCAGGTCAAATAATCAGAGAATTCCCATGTTGGATTCAAATTCTCGTCTTTGTTCTGATCTCAGAGACAAAGTCCTGAGATCAGCAGGTCTGAGTCAGCAGAGAACTGTTTTATTTAGACCAATCAAACTGGTTTAGGGAGTTTCACACTGTTGTGGGAATGCCAGGGTGTGTGCCTGTGTGTGCGTGTTTGTGTGATAACAACACAGAGTGGAAATAAATGTGTTCCAGTCAGGATTAGTGTTAATGATGCGCTTGTTAAGAAAAGTCTGTTTGATTATTTACAGAGTAATGAGAGAACATTTAGAAAGAATAAATATGTATAATGAAACTCTAATTTCACAATATGAAGATAAGACGAGTTAAAGATCAACCGGTGTTCGAATAAATCCAGATGTGTGAATGTGTGAACTTGAATGTGATGAAAAAATCAAAGCTTTTTTTAAAAGCAATCAACGAGTTTTACATTATGTAATATGCAGTAATGATTACGGGAATGTTTACAATCAAAACGCACACACATGAAAACAAACGTGCGTAAACACGCACACTAACACACCCCTATTAACACGGACACATCAACACACACACACACTCACACCCACACGTTAACACACAAACACACATGTCAACACACACCCATTATCATAAACATGCATGAACACACACATCAACACACACACACTCACACCCACACGTTAACACACAAACATACATGTCAACACACACAACACAAACATGAATAAAAACACACACATTAACACACACCCATGTTAAAACACACCCATTAACACACATTAATACACACATTAAACACACACCAACACACCCCCCCACACACATTAACACACACATACATGAATACACACATATTAACACACACATTAACACACACATACATGAATACACACATATTAACACACATTGAAACACACATGAACACACACACAGACACGTGACCCTCAGGTTTTACTCCTGTTTTCCTTGAGTTCACTGGGTTTGGCTTCGGATCAGAACCATTTTTTTCTCCATCATTGTTCCTGAATAACAAACATCTGCGGTTCTGATCCAAAAACCTGAAGTCTTCTTACCGGGACTGTAAACAATAAGAAGAAGATCCAGGTTCTCGGTTCTGTTTGTGCTGGACGAGACTGAGTCAGAACGCCGTTGGTCTGCAGGCCGTTTCTACTGCTGCCGCCGCTGATGGAGTGGATGAGGGTGGGCGTCGTTCACGCAGAGCACCGCCGCAGTCCGCTGGTGGACAGCGACGACGTCCGGCAGACGGCCCGGCTCCTCCTTCCGGGACTGGACTGTGAACCGCGGCAGCTGAGGTGAGTCCCTCCACCTCCTTCACCGCCACCGCTACAGATCTGAACCAGTTACTGTAGAACTGAACCCCAGGACGTAAAGGTCCATTTCAGCTGAAGCTTTGGTTCAGATCAACCTTCTCCAGTCACTCACACTAACCTCCATGTGACGGCATAAGCTTATCAGGAACCGCTTGAGGGGGCGGAGCATAAAGGCTGGAGACCAGAAACTTAAGAAAGGAGGAAAAACAAAACATCAGAACTGAAAACTCTGACTGCCGATTAAACCTGCACAGACCGAGCCAGAACCGGCCCTTCCTGCTTCTCATGGGGGCTTGAAACAGTCCAAACTGATGAAACTGAATCAGGCAGACCCGTTTCAGGAACTCATTCCAGATCTGTCCTGTCGTCAGGCCCGAGTGCTGCTTCAGCTCCTTCAAGCGCCTGGAGTCCAAAGCTGCAGCAGAAAAGTTCCACCTGGATCTGGGCTTTCGGATGCTCAACTGCGGCCGCACAGACCTGATCGGCCACGCCATCCGCTTGCTCGGGCCGGACGGGGTCAACAGTATGGACGACCAGGTACTGACAAAGTTCTGTGTGAACCTGTTATCATGGCCTCATGTGATGGAAACACGATGAAGATGTTCTTCAAACGCCTTCTTGGTCCTGATTTTGCATCATTTCAGGGAATGACGCCTCTGATGTACGCCTGTGCAGCAGGAGACGAGGCCCTCGTCCAGATGTTGATTGATGCGGGGGCCAACCTTGACATGGCGGTAAGACAAATGCTTGATACTCCCAGAATGCCGTTTGGACTCTGGTTCTGACCTGCTGGTATGTTCTGGATAAACAGGTCCCACCGTGCTCTGCAAAGTACCCCTCTGTGCACCCCCACAGCCGCCACTGGGCGGCCCTCACCTTTGCGGTGCTGCATGGACACATTTCCGTGGTGCAGGTTAGAACCATCGGTTGATGGATACTTCCTGAAAACCCGTCCTGCACCGAAGACGTCTGTAGCTTCACTAACAGGTGGTGTGTTCCTTTGCAGCTCCTGTTGGATGCAGGCGTCAATGTGGAGGGGGCATCCGTTCGTAACGGACAGGAGAGCACGGCGGACACGCCTTTGCAGCTGGCCGCAGCAGCAGGTGGGCATGCGGCGCTTTTAGGCGGCGGCGTGGGGGCAGTTGCATCCACAGTGACTGCTGCATGGGTTTAAGACACTACTTCCTGGAGAAGTGAAGTGTTTCAAGCTTTCAGGTTCACCGTTTTCGGGCTCTTTGTACAAATCGTGCAGCCATTGAACAAGCGTTAAAGGTTAAACCAGGTCGAATTTTGACCAATCAGGGACTCAGATTGGGTAGCGATGTAGGGATGGCGTCTCTTTTCTTTCATAGAAGAACTAACCGTCTTAAAGTTGATGATGAAGGAGAAATCTATGATGTCAGTTTGTGTTTGGCCAACACATCCCCAAATGGTCACATATTTGGTTAAGGCTCCCTCTGTGTCACTTTTTGGTGTTCCCCTCTCGCCGGATTTTGACGTGTTGGCTGTTCGTCCTCGGGACGCGTCCAGTAATGTTAGACTACTGGTACCCTAACCTTAACCCCAGTGCTGGTTTACATCCGGTTCACTCCCAGTACCGCATTTGTTCCAGACTCGGGTTAGGGTACTGGTACAGGTATTGGGTACTCGTGTGCTACGCGTTACAGTACTGGACCAGTTCTAGTTTGCAGCATGGAGTTTGGGGACCCGTGATTTAATGGGAACAGCCAGCACGTCAAAAACCAACGTTGAAGGAGCCTTAACTGAATCCCAATATGTGATGACCTGGGAGTGAGAAGTGTTGGTTTGGCTGGAATTCTACGACACCGAGACTTTAATTATCAGAAAGAGGAAAACCTGGAACAAGATTCACCAAATAAGTACATAAAAGACAAATGTGTCCAATGCGATCTCTGCAAGGCAGAACTTGTGTTCCATGGCTGCAACACAGCGATGCATTAACTCCTGAAGAGGACACATGTTGTGACTGAGTATGAGAACGCTGAAGAGGGATCATCTTGGTAGCTTATCAGCTAAATGTTTTTTGTGCATCCCTGCAACCTCTACCCAATCAGAGGGAAATGTCTGCTCTCTAAAGAGATCAAGTCTTTCTGCAAGACATGTAGAAATGTTAACCTTCCTGCTATGAGTAAGAGTATCGTACAGTTTGGAATTATATAGAGTCAGCAACACAAAATGTACTTTTGTGATATTTTAGTGAGTGAGACTAAAACTTTATCTTTAGTGAAAAAAGTTCCTTTGTTTCAGATGCTCACCTCATTTGATTTTGTTTTAAGGCCAGAAACAAATGAAGGAAAGAAGCTGTTTGGTTCATTAAAGGCTTAATCGTCTTTATATTTAGTTAGCATATAGCTTAAACACTTCAACTTTAAAGCTAAAGATGGTTAAGAAGTGTGTTTTACATTCAGTCGACTGCAGTGATGCCTGCAGCTGCTTCCTCCATGAAGTAATACCCAACACGTCCTGCAGGGGGCATGAGCACCGCAGCAACTGACCTCACACTGTGGTTGTAGGTACTGTTGCACTCCTCTGCGTTCATGTGAGTAACTGAGTCTTTCTCCACTTGTAGGGAATTATGAGATGGTCAGTTTGCTTCTTGCTCGTGGCGCTGATCCGTTGTCAAAGAGCCAGGATGGAAATGCGCTGAGCTCCGCCCTGTACGAAGGCATGAACTGCTTCAGCCACGCGGCTGCTCATGGACACAGGTAGGAAGTCACCTGAAGACTCCAGGAGGAGCCTTGGGGTCTGAGAGTCTCTAAAGCCTCTAAAGGAAGACATTGTCGGGCGGGTTAGGTTTTGAAGGTGACCTTTTGGCCTCCGGTCATGTCAGTGAGAGCGGTTCCTTCAGGCGACCGATGGCTGTGATCCTCAGAGGAGACGGTTTTCTCTAAACCACGTGTCAAAGTCAAGGCCCGGGGGCCGGATCTGGCCCTCCGGGTAATTACATCCGGCCCTCCAGATCATTTTATTTTATTGTTATTAATGGCTCGATGTTATCTTTCTAACTTGTATAAATTCTTAATTTTTGTTTTTTTTTCGTTTTTTAGGCGGTTTAGGAGTTTAGCTACTATTTCAGCTACGTGCTAGCTTTTTGGCTAATTTAGGCCTTTTTTTGTTTGTTTTTTTACGCCGTTTTGGAGTTTAGCTAATATTTCAGCTACACTCTAGCTAGCTCTAAACTTTTTTCAATTTTTTATTTTGAAGTTTAGCAATTTTTTTTAGGCTAATTTGGCATTTAGCTAATATTTTAGCAGGCGATTAGCTTCAGCGTTTACAGCTTTTAACTTCAGAGTTTTCAGCTATCAATTTCAGCATCTTCAGCTATCATCTCTAGCATCTGGGGCCAAATTCAGTTTACAGCATTCACACTAGCATTATCGCAGGTAATGCTATATATCTAGTTCATAATTATGTTAAAAAGATATGTTTTAAAGTTTTAAAAATGTAGTTTTAGAGTGTTTAATAAATGTTTATCCTGTTCGGCCCGCGACCTAAGGTGTATTTTGGATTTTGGCCCCTTGTGCGATTGAGTTTGACACACCTGCTCTAAAACATCGTATCTCTCTCCTTCACTGTTTTCAGGAACGTGTTGAGGAAACTGCTGACTCAGCCCCAGAAAATCAAAGAGGACGTCCTGTCTCTTGAGGAGATCCTGGCTGAGGGGGTCCAGGACCGGGTCTCCAGCTCCGCCCACAGGCCTTCGTCCCAGCCCGATGAGGACGTACCCAGACTCTGCAAGGCCCGGATGAAGGCTCTGCAGGAGGCCAGCTACTACAGCGCGGAGCACGGATACCTGGACGTCACCCTGGAGCTGCGAGCGATGGGTACGAGTGGAGAGCACACCCTGTTCCTCTGCAGAAGCAAACACTAACCGCTTTGTCCTCCTGCAGGCGTTCCCTGGAAGCTGCATGTGTGGCTGGAATCTCTTCGCTGCGCTCAGCAGCGCTCCAGGTCAGAGGTCATGCTGGCCCTGCTCAGAGAGTTCAGCACCATCAGAGAGGAGGACTTCAGCCAGGAGCTGCTCACTGCAGGCTTACCCCTGATGTTCAGCATCCTACGGAGCACCAAGGTGAGGAACTTTCTAAAAACCTCATTTAAGCCGTTCAGACGTTCGTCCTCTAACGGCTTTTCCCGCAGAGCGACGCCATCGTCCAGCAGCTGGCAGCCATTTTTAGCCGCTGTTATGGCTCGGCTCCTCTTCCAGCCATCCCGGAGATGAAGGCGGCTCTTCCCGCTCAGTTAGGTAAGGAAACAGAGTTATTAAACCCTCGTGAGTCAGGATGGCTCAACTCTCCAACACAGCTCAGACTCTGATCCGCTCTTCACAGACCCTCACTTCCTGAACAACCAGGAAATGTCTGACGTGACTTTTATTGTGGAGGGGAAACCGTTCTATGGACACAAAGTGCTTCTGATCACAGCTTCAGACAGGTGAGCGCAGACAGGTGGCGTCATCATTCTCACGTTTGGAGCTTTTTAGAGATTCTGGACATTTTTGTCTAAATTTAGGTTCAAATCTCTGCTGTTGTCTTCTGATCCGGATGGAGACATTCAGATCAGTGACGTCAGGTATCCCGTTTTCCAGGTAAAACAAACAAAAACCACATTCTATGGGTGCTTTGATACAGACAAAACATGAAGAGTTAAATCAAAAACGGTTCGATTCTTTACAGATGATGATGTCATATTTGTACTGCGGAGGAACGGAGTCTCTGAGGATCGACATGCCCGACATGTTGGAGGTCAGGAATTCTTCAGAACTTTTTTCATTGGAAGCGGTGAAGTCCACTCCTCTAACCGTGGGTTTGTTTTCTCAGCTCCTCTCAGTTGCCAGTTGGTTCCAGCTGGGGGCGCTGCAGCGACACTGTGAAATCATCTGTTCTCAGCACATTAACCTGGACAATGCAGTCATCATGTACAGGACAGCCAAGGTGAGGCAATGCAGCTGGCACTGCAGGTGGCGTCACAGGTGGCTTTGTAGGTGGCGTTCCAGCCGAGGCTCAGTGGCCTTTCCTGCTGTTTCTAACGCGTCCTTTTCTTCGTTCAGATGCACCGCTTAGAGCAGCTCTGCTCGCTCTGTTGCGGGTTCTTCCTGCAGCAGATGCCCGCCCTGCTGGAGAAGGAGGCCTTCAGGATCCTGGTGTTGGAGCCTCTGGAGACCCGGCCCAGAAACCCCTCCGCTTCTCTCCCAAGCCGCAGTCAGGTGGACTCAGTTCTACAGGAGATGGAGGCCGCCCTCGCCCACCGTCTACAATCTGTCTGAATTTCTTCCGTATTCTGAAGACGTTTAAAATTCCTGGAAATGGAACAACACAGAAATCCCAAAGAATTCTTCAGAAGTTGAGTTAAAAAAAAACTGAACAGAAATGGTTTGTCGGGTTTTTATGGAGATGTTTCCAAAAAGCTTTGGCACGCTTCATTCAGGTCATAATACTTTGTGCCTTAGAGACATTTTTGCTCCTCAAAAGCTCAGGAAGCTTCACCAGGATCCAGGCAGAGACTCTGCTGCCCTCTACTGGACAAAGGGAAGAATGGTTAGTTTGACTGAAGCTGAAGTGTCAATGAAGAAGATAAACGATTTAAAAATTCACATCTTTTCTTTAGTTTGAAATAGTTTTAGAGATGGTTAGATGGACTTTGTCTATTTAAGTAAAATATTATGACTATTTAATGGGAAGTTCCCTTTTTATTTAGGTTTTGTTTCTAATATTTAATGTTTTTGTGTACTAACAGTTACTTAAGCTCATCTAATCTGCAGAAAAGCACAAAAGTTCGGTTTAAGAAGGGATGACTGAAATAAAGGCGGTAAAGAAATGCAGACGTTTAGTCTTTATTTACGTTTGTGTGAACTCAACTGTATCTGGGAACAGGATCCAGCCTTTCACAAGAAACAAGGATGAAGATACTGGGAGTTTTTGATGATTCTTGTAATACTTTTTCATGATTTCCAACATAAATACTTGAATAAGAAAAGCAAACGGAGGTAACTGAATGAGTTTATTTGTTTCAGACTGAAGATACTCAAAGTTCTGTCGTTCGGGAGTACATCTGGTTTACATTTGGTTTCTGCTGGTGAAAAACCTGCGGCGTGATCGTCTTACAGACAGAAAGGAGGAACCTGCAGTATTGCTTTGTATTTGGAGTTCCAGCATCTCCTCTCTGCCGTTCAGAGTCCAGACCTCCAGAGGAACCAAACTAAAGGAAGCATCTTTTAAAACCTTGTGAAGTAGGAACAGAAAAATAAGGCCAGAAAAAAATGGAACCAAATCATTAGAAACTTCAAAATGTTTGTTTAGTGGAGAGAATGGATGAACACCAAAGCCATGCAAAGAAAAGCTCATGTTTGACGTGCAAACAGCACTACAAGCTAAACGCGAAGAGCAACCGACCCATCACGGTCCAGGAGATAGTCGGCTCCACGTCTATTTACAGAGAGAAGCAGTCGGCCTCCTCCTCCTCCAGCCTGGTCCACCAGCACCAGAGGAACGAGAGAACTCTACATTCTTTCATCACCACTTTTGGTCGTTCTCCTCAGAGTTCCTACATGTTCTCTTACGGTCTTCAGCAAAGGCAGAGAAAGTTCACAGAATTCAGTTGAAGTCAAAGCAAAGTTGTTGTTTTTTTCTGAGTCAAATGTCCCATTTCTGAACCAACGAGGGAATAAATAACATTCAGCTGCAGCAACAGCTTTGATCATAGAAGAAAGTCAAACAATGACATAAATAAATAGGAACAGTATAAAAATATCCACAGTTGCATTTA
>NC_050517.1:29286442-29290243 GCF_002922805.2 Oryzias melastigma | reverse complement strand
GGGGCAGAGAAGCAGAACGAAATCAGAACTGAAGTTCACCTCAATACTTTATAATGGAGCCCTGGTTCTGATGATCGGGGTCAAAGGTCTCCTTTAGGCCTTCAGCAGGTTTGGTCCATCCTTCCATGTAGATCTTATCTACAGCTGTGGTCTTTGGGACTTTTAGCTCTGTCGGATTGAGGTCCAGAGTCTGGATAGAACCATCCAGAATCTTCAGATTCTTCTCCTGAAGCCCCTCCATGGTTAGTATCTTCACAGTGGTCAGCATTCTTCTCCCTCCAAAGAGGACGAGTGGCGATTTTACCAAAGACTTCCACTTCGATCATCTGATCACATGACCATCTCCCAATCCTCCTCTGGATCTTTCAGATAGTTTCTGGAGGACTTTAGACGGTTCTGGGCACGTTCTGGAGGACCGTTGGGGCTCTGAAGGATTTGAACCCACGATGATGTTGTGTATTACCACAGTAACCGTTGTTCCTGTGGTTCCAGCTCTCACGGGTCATTGACCAGTTCTTGACCGCTTCCTCACTGTTCTCCAGATCATTTGTTCCAGCAGGCGAGATCTTTCATGGAGCTCAAGGTGGACGTTTCATTCCAGTCTGGGTTAGTTGGACAAACGTTCGGACCCTAGACTCTAGGTCTACAATCTTGTCCCTGGTGTCCTTCGACAGCTCTTTGATTATGGTGGAGCGGTAATAACAAATTCAAACAGGTGTCATGAGTACAGGTAAGGTGTAGAGGAAGAAGAAACCGGTCTGCAGGGACATAATTCCTGCTGAATTACTGTAAAAGCCCATTTTTTTTCCTCTCCGTTCTATAAATAAATGGGATTCCTGAGATCTTTCTTTCCTTCCTGTCTGTAACAGTTGAAGTGTTTCTACGATCAACAGCGTTCACGGGTCCATCATCAACCATACACACCCTAATGTTTCAAAGAGGATCGGAAGAACCTCGCATGGTCTCACCTGAGAGCAGAGTGAAGGTGACGGAGTAGATGCCGTTCTCTTTGGTGGCGGCGGAGCTCTCCGTGTAGGTGATGTCCACCTGGAACTTGACCGGCTTCTGGAAGACTGTGGGACTGGCTGTGGACTTGTACTCCGCTCGGAAACTGGTCTGAGAGATGACACTGTGGCTCAGGCTGGGGATCTGAGGAGCAGGAAGAGTCGGAGAGGGACAGGATTCAGGTGACGGATCAGCTGATAACACATGGCGAGTTGTGGATCATTACTGAGGTGGAATCAGATTTGATCCATCAATCTAGTTCAACAATTCATAAATCAAACCACGATTCTTACCATTGAATATGTTTTTACAATTCCTATATGTTTCTTTTTACTGGATGTTTGAGAATTAAAATGATCTGTATTGAGTCAGCATCACTTATACTCAGGGGTGAAAGTAGATTTTCCCAACTCATCCTCCGACGCACCGGCTGTACGGAAGGTCGGGGGTCCGCAGCCCTCGGGACGCAGCACCGGACCCGGCACCGGACCTGTCACTGGACATGGCACCAGACGCAGTACGTGACCCAGCACCGGACGCGAACCGGACCTGTCACCGGACACGGCACCAGACGCAGAACATGACCCAGCACTGGACGCAGGACTGGATGCGGTACCGGAAGCTGCACCAGACGTGGCCTAGACACGCCACCAGACCCGGACACCGGACACGAACCAGACACTGTACCAGAAACGGAACCGGATTCGAACCGGACGTGGTATCAGACTCGGCACCAGACGTGGTACCAGACACGGCACCTGACTCGAACCGGACATGGCACCAGATGTGGTATCAGACTCAACACCGGACGCCGTACCAGAGATGGCACCTGACTCGAACCAGACGTGGTATCAGACTCAGCACCGGACGAGAACCGGTCCCGGATGTGGGACCAGACACGGCATCAGATGTGGTACTGGACACTGCACTGGACGCGAACCGGACCTGGATGCGGGACCGGATGCGGTACCGGACACAGCACCAGACCTGGCACCAGAAGCAGCACCAGAAGCAGCACCAGACCCAGCACTGGACGCAAACCGGATGCGGTACCAGACGTGGCACCTGACTCGAACCAGTCCCGGACGTGGTACCGGAGATGGCACCGGAAGCAGACTGGACCCTGACGTGGGACTGGATGCGGTACCAGACGCAGTACCAGATGCAGCACCAGACCCGGCACCGGACCCGGACACCATACCAGACCTGGACGTGGCACCAGACATGGCACCAGACACGAACTGGACGCAGTACCAGAAGCAACAGCGGATGCAAACCAATGCACTCTGCGTCATGGCACTGGACCGGTTCTGGTTCGCGGCCTAGAGGTTGGGGACCCGTGACTTAATGGAAACAGCCACCACGTCAAAAAACAATGAGTTAGGGACGGTCAAAACATTAAAAAACGATGCGGAGGGATCCCGGACGTCAACATGCGACATCTGTCACGTGTTATGCATCGAAAACCGGCCGCACAGCTGATCTCTCCACCCGGAGCGGCGTTCCACCTCCAATTCTTTTACTGGAACGCCGCTCCGGTCTGCTCCGGCTCACTTGAAGCCACGTGAAACTGATTGAAGCATAAAGATGTAGACAGTGAGGAATAGTGTTTGTCATTTTAAACAACCTGAAACTGTAAAAAAAAAATGGGGTCAATTAATAATAAAAGTAAAAAGTGACAACTAGAAAACATTCAGTCCTTTCTTCTGCACTGACAACAAATGTTCGAACAGAAACCAGGTTGTATAAATGAACTTTTTGTCATTTTTAGGTACAGCCTCTCATCTATGCTAACAGTCACATGACGTCACATCACTGATCACCAGATTTTTGTAATATATTTAAATTCATTTCTCCTTCAAAGTGCAGACTGTTTATTCTTAACTATTTGACATACTTTACATTCTTCTTTTTTTCCTATATTTTAGAGAAATACATACTTTGTGACGGACATATATTTTTAGAAGGCTGTACCACATTTACAAGTAGCCGAGTACTCGGATACTCATTACAGTCCTGGCTGGATCCTTCAGTCATCCCTGAGAGGTCAGATTTTCAGTAGTTTGTGCTGTTGGGGTTGTGGGGGGGGTCGTACCGATAGAAAGGCTTGAACGACGTCGGCTTTGATGGAGCTCAGAGGCTTGTCTCTGATCACGATGAAGATCTGCTCCTCTTTCTCTAGGCTGATGAAGTTACCAAACCAGGATTTTTTGGCGAGTCTGCAGAGAAAAGCAGAGAAGTTACTGAAGCTGTTGATGTCCGTCGCCTCCATGTGGTCCCAACAGCAGGACAGATGAGCTCCTCCGTCTGAGACGACTGTATCAGTGAACGATCTGAACTAAAGCAACAAAATCTTCTTTTAACAGCAATTAACCCAAAAACAACAAATAGAGCTTTGTTTTCCTCGTCTGAGCCTAAATCTGGACCTGAACTGTACGGCTGGACAGCTCCAGAATCTTTCTACTCACTCTGGGGAAGACTCTGGAGTCAGGCTGGACATCTCCTCCTGAGTGGGAACTGCAGAGAAGATCCAAACAGAAAACTCACACAATGATCCACACAATGTTTTGCTGTGTTTGTTTGTTTTCAGGTGGGGTGGGGGCCGCAGCAGCACCTTGCAGTTTCCTGCGATGGAAGCGTGGCGAGCCCAGAAAGCTGTTCCTGATGGAGTTCAGCCGAGTCCTCCAGGGCAGGCCTCCAATGGAGGGGCTCGGGGGCGGGGTCGGAGTCGGGGTCCCCGCTGGGCTGTCCTTGGGGGTGTGCACCGGAGTGCCCTTTGGGGTGGGGAGGGGGCTT
>NC_050517.1:29282815-29285935 GCF_002922805.2 Oryzias melastigma | reverse complement strand
ACCGGTTCTGGGGAGGGACAGGGACTGCTGTTAAAGGAACCCGACGAGTCCGGGGACTGCAGCGGGACGCAGAACTTTCTAACGGGCTGGAGTCCGAAAAACAACAAACGCACACACAAAGACACACAAAGACACACAAATGCACACAGACACAAAGATAATCACACGCACAGTGATGTCACAGAGCAGCGGGAAAGGAGAACCAAACACCAACGTTCACACAAAAGCAGAAGAGAAAAGAAAAAAAAAACACAAAATTGTGAAACTTTTACGAGTAAAACATGGATCAGACTCACAGTCAGATCAGCAGAACTTCAGACAACGACGCACAAAGACAGTGTCAGATGGAACAGAAGGACGGCAGACGGTCGGAGTGTGACTGTTGTGTCACTGAATCACAGTCTGGGTTTGAGACGCTGGACCAGAACCCCTCAAAGTTCTGATGTCCTTTTGGGTAACTGGGTTCTTTTCTGGAATATTCTGACAGAAGAACCTTCTCTGCGTTCTGCTTTGGATCTTCAGCCCTTAAGCTTCAAATTTTCAGCTTGGATTTCCACAGAACCAGGAGGGTTTTGGAGGAAACAGATCTTTCACCTGAACTTCTAGATTTGGGCTGAAAGAGGTCCGTTTAGCAGCAGTTACACTTTGCTGGGATCCAGCCTCACTCTGCTGACAGACACTGCAGGACTTACCCGGGGGCTGCTGAGGGGGCTGGTGGGGACGCCAGAAGAAGCGCCACTTATGGACCGCGACCTGTGACACGAAGAAGAAAGGAGAACGATGTAACCATCGACCTGAGGAGAACAGGTGTGAGACACTCAGGCCGAATCCGAATTCCTCCATCTTCTCCCCTACATTTACCCTCCAAACGGAGAGTTATGGGTTCTTGGTACTTTTACTATCAGACAGGTGATGTACCACCACCTGGTGACGACTCTGATGAAGACGGAGTGTCTCCGTCGAAACATGTCACGTATGTTTTAAAAAATATATTGCACATCAAAGAATGAATTCTATAGACCACATGTGTCAGAGTTAAGGCCCGAGGGCCGGATCCGGCCCTCTGAGTAATTCTATCGGGCCCTCCAGATCATTTTATTTTATTGTTATTAATAACCCAATGTCTTGTCCTCATTTCTAACTTGTATAATTTTGACAAAATATTTTTTTATGGAGAGTAAAATATTGAAAGTTATTTAAGCTTTAAGTTGATTTATTCTGGAATAATATTCCTGCCTTCATAATTACGTGAAAAATGTACGGTTTTAAAGTTAAAAAAATTATATATTTTTTTATTCTTAGTTTAGCTAATATTTTCGCTACATGACAGCTGTTTTGGTAAATTTAGGCTTTTTTCAGTTTTTAGAATATTTTGAAGTTTAGCAAATTTTTCAGCTACATGCTAGCTGTTTTGGCTAAGTTTTTTTTTTCTTGTTTGTTTGTTTTTTAGGCTAATTTGACATTTATCTAATATTTTAGCTGGCTACCAGCTTCAGCGTTTTCAGCTATTAACTTTAGCGTTTCTAGCTATCAATTTCAGCATCTTCAGCAGCCAAATCTATCTCACAGTAGCATTATTGCAGGTAATGCTATATATCTAGTTCATAATTATGTTAAAAAGTTACAGTTTTAAAGTTTAAAAAATTTAGTTTTAGAGTGTTCAATAAATGTTTATCCTGTTCGGCCCGCGACTTAAGGTGTGTTTTGGATTTTGGCCTCTTGTGCGATTGAGTTTGATACTCCTGCGATAGACACTATGAACTTTATCGCATTAATGAAAAAGTATTAGCCTCTATAGTCACAGGTCAGCTACGTTCTAGCCTTCGGAAATACACAACATTGGTTTGCTAATTTTAAGAAGTCATGCTAAAACACAAAGTCATGACTCACATTTAAATGTGAACGTCTGTGCTTCAGAGCACACCCACAGGAAGAAATACATTTCTCTGCAGCAGAGCGCGACACAGAACAGCCTCCCGGCGGAGGGATACGCAGCCTTAACTCCCTTTCACTGAACAAAACTATTTTGGACACCACGACTCCTCCAAATACCCCGACACATGGACGGGCAGGGGAAGAACTCGGATTCGGCCTCAGAAACAACAGCAGCTCTAAGGTTCCTACAGAAGCATCACAGCTTCTCAGCTTCAGCTCTGGGGTTTAACTGCCCCCCCACCACCACCACCGTGGGTTATTTCTGTCCAGTCTCCAGATTCTGTCCTCCTGTCTTCCACATGAGTGGGGGGGCATGAAAACTAGGGTGGGTTTATTCTTCTCAGATTCCTTTACAGGTTAAATCCCTGCTGCTTCATGCTTTGGTGAACCTCCATCTCAGTAAATGTCCAAAATGATCAGATGATTCCATCTCCCAACGAGACGAGGAACCTCCATGTTTCCTCAACACAAACGTTTCTATTCAAAGCTGGTCTAGTCTGTTTCAGAAACTCTTCAGGAAACGGGTCTTTCAAAGGAAGCCTAGAACTTTCTCAGCGTTCGGTGAAAGGCAAGTGAATGAAACCAGTTAGTCAACAGGTCGTCATACTACCGCTTCACACTTCAGTTTCTGTCAGAGAAACGAGCCGCTTCAGCTTTTCTCAGAGACCAAGGCGCTTTTCGCTTCAGCTTCTGTCAAAGAGACCGAGCCGCTTCAGCTTCAATCAGAGAGACTGAGCTGCTTTCAGCTTCAGCTTCTGTCAAAGAGACTGAGCCGTTTCAGCTTCAGCTTCTGCCAGAGAGACTGAGTCGCTTTCAGCTTCATCTTCTGTCAGAGACCGAAGCCTCTGTTAGAGAGACTGAGCCTCTTCTCGCTTCAGCTTCTGTCAGAGAAACGAGACGCTTCAGCTTTTCTCAGAGACCAAGGCGCTTTTTGCTTCAGCTTCTGTCAAAGAGACCGAGCCACTTCAGCTTCAGCTTCTGTCAGAGAGACTGAGTCGCTTTCAGCTTCAGCTTCTGTCAGAGACCGAAGCCTCTGTTAGAGAGACTGAGCCTCTTCTCGCTTCAGCTTCTGTCAGAGACCGAAGCCTCTGTTAGAGAGACTGAGCCTCTTCTCGCTTCAGTTTCTGTCAGAGAAACGAGACGCTTCAGCTTTTCTCAGAGAGACCAAGGCGCTTTTCACTTCAG
>NC_050517.1:29275850-29282545 GCF_002922805.2 Oryzias melastigma | reverse complement strand
AGCATCATGAAGCTCAGATTCTCTGGTTTCTGAACAATGAGAAGAAAACCTTCTGGATACAAAGATGTTTTGTCTGCGTCTTTTTCCTGACTCTGGGGTGGGGGGGGTCAATACCTTTCCTCTTTGCTGCGTTTTGTTCTGGCTTCAGGAATGTCCAAGCTTTTACTGTACACTGATTTACTACAATAAAACAAAAGAGAGCAGGCAGAGTCACAGAGCAGCTCTCCGGTTCTGGTTCTGGTGTCAGACCCGCTGAACACCAACACTGAGCAGGAGACCCTCACACCTCTGTCCGTGCTGCGACATGTCGATTGCCCTCATGGCAGGTACAGGTGAGCCGCCGTCCGTGACGCTCAGGACTTCCATGGACTTCCTCTCCGGTCTCCTCTTCCCGTGTCGGTTCAGCATGGGGGAGTCCACTCGCTTCTTTGGAGGATCTGTGACGACGAGGAGAACACGGATGATGTCAGGACAGGGTCATGGTCAGGATGAGGTCAGGGTCGGGATGGGGTCAGGGAAATAGTCAGGGAAGGGACAGGAAAGGGAGAGTGTCAAGACTGGGTCAGGATGGGGTTAGAGACATGGTCAGGGTCTGGATAGGGTCACACTCAGGATGAGGTCAGGGTCAAGACTGGGTCAGGACGGAGTCCAGATAAGGTCAGGGACATGTTGAGGGTCAAGACAGGGGCCGGACAAGATCAAGGCAGGGACAGGACGAGGTCAGGATGGGGTCAGGACTTGGTCAGGATGGAGTCAGGATGGAGGTTGGACGGGGTCAGGGATGAAATGAATGATCTCTACTGTCATCAACTGAGCTTCTGTCAGGTCTCACCGATGTCATTGCGGGGGGGTAGGTTCTGGTCCTCCTGACTGGGGTACCTCTCCTTGCGGTCCAGTAACAGGAAGTAGATCATCTTCTCTTGGTTCTCGCTGCAGAAAAGAGGCGGTTATGAGTTTGGATCTGTTTCTGTCTCCGTTTTTTTCCCTCTCCGACACTCACGACTCGGTCAGCAGGTCTTTCAGCAGTTTGTTCTTGTCCCTGAAGCATCCCAGCGAGTGCATGCTGTCCAGGACGTCTGGGTCGATGTCTTCAGCGGACGGGAGGCTGCGGATGCTGACCTTTCTGGGAACCGGTTGTTCCGGCTCCGGTTCGTTTTTCCCGCCTCTGGGAAAGTGGACACCAAACAGAGAGCAGATCCAGAATGAAACACATTTGTTTTGGAGTTCTGGTTGAGAATTGGTGTCATTGGTTTTCCTGAAGAGCAGAACCCAACCAGGATTGAACCAGCGTCTTCTAGTTGTGAGGTGAGAGTGCTAACCACTACACCCTTATGCAGCATGCAAAAACACACACAGACTGCTCTACACAGCAGAGGAATGGCGAGCAAAGAGAGACTCACAGGAACCAGGAGTGCTTCTGGATCTGGTCCAACTGTGAAGACACAAAAACAAACATGTGAGAAGAAGAAACACAACTTCTATAAATAAATAAGTTCTCATCATCTTCAGGGAAAACTAAAAAGAGGAGATCCATGTGACAAAGACCAGAACCACAGGACCAAACACAGAAACACAGAAACACAGGAAGGTCTTGCAGTCAGAACACTGACATGAAACCCGCTATGTACCGACCAAAGACCGGACCGTCTGCACACGTCCTCATCTGTTCATGCTGGACAACCACAGCGGCTGCATTATGGAGCCAAAGGTGGAGCTTAGCAGCGTCTTCATCAGTGTCAGTGGTGATTCTGCTGCACCACAGAGCCGCTGTGGTGCCGGAGAACACATCGATGTCTTTGTATAACATAAAAAGCAGGAGATGACCCTTGTCTGCTGAGGTCGCCATAGCAACAGGCTCTGTCAGTCATTGACCGACCAGATTCTCCTGAAGGACTGCAGCTACATTTGGAGCGAAAACCGACATGAGATTCTGATTCTGTTCCAGTTGCAGTGGTTCTAGCTTCAGTGGTTCCAGTTGCAGTGGTTCTAACTTCAGTGGTTCCAGTTGCAGTGGGTCCAGTTGCAGTGGTTCTAGCTACAGTGGTTCTGGTTGCAGTGGTTCTAGCTGCAGTGGTTCCGATTGCAGTGGTTCTGGTTGCAGTGGTTCTAGCTACAGTGGTCCTGGTTGCAGTGGTTCTAGCTTCAGTGGTTCTGGTTGGAGTGGTTTTAACTTCAGTGGTTCCGGTTGCAGTGGTTCTGATTGCAGTGGCTCTAGCTGCAGTGGTTCTAGCTTCAGTGGTTCCCATTGCAGTGGTTCTAGTTGAAGTGGTTCTGGTTGGAGTGGTTCCAGTTGCAGTGGTTCCAGTTGAAGTGGTTCTGGTCGCAGTGGTTCTGGTTGCAGTAGTTCCGGTTGCAGTGGTTCTGGTCGCAGTGGTTCTAGCTTCAGTGGTTCTGGTTGCAGTAGTTCCGGTTGCAGTGGTTCTGGTCACAGTGGTTCTAGCTTCAGTGGTTCTGGCTGCAGTGGTTCTGGCTGCAGTGGTTCCGGCTGCAGTGGTTCTGGTTGCAGTGGTTCCGGCTGCAGTGGTTCCAGTTGCAGTGGCTCTGGTTGCAGTGGTTCTGGCTGCAGTGGTTCTGGTCACAGTGGTTCTGGTTGCAGTGGTTCTATCTCAGTGGTTCTGGTTGCGGTGGTTCCGGTTGCAGTGGTTCCGGTTGCAGTGGTTCTGGTTGCAGTGGTTCTGGTTGCAGTGGTTCTGGTCGCAATGGTTCTAGCTTCAGTGGTTCTGGTTGGAGTGGTTCTAGCTGCAGTGGTTCCGATTGCAGTGGTTCTGGTTGCAGTGGTTCTGATTGCAGTGGTTCTAGCTTCAGTGGTTTCAGCTAAACCTTCACCAGTTAAAAACAGACATAAATAAACTTGACACCAAACTGACCGTTAATCTTTTGGACGAATCCACTTCAATCATGCCACGAAGAAGGTTCTGACAGTCCGGAGGGATGAAGTGTGGCATGTGGAACACTCCCAGCTTCACCTTCTCCAGAAGGTTCCTCAGGTTATCGTCATCAAAGGGAAGGGCGCCCTGCATTCAGACACAGAACAGAAGCTGCAGCGAAAACTTACAACAAACCAAATCAAACTGCATTCTTTATTTTCTAGGAACGGACGAGGTTATCTGAAAAAGAACCGCTCGGATCTGAGCAAAACCGCTCAGATTTGTTCTGCTCAGCTCAAATGTTCCACAGGAGACGACAAGAACCTCCAGAAGAGAAATTGAATCGAATGAGCCGAACAGGAGTGGGGGCTAAATAAAGAGGGGTGGGGTTCTGTAGCAGAGGATGAGCGGCATCAGTCCCGGCGCCGGGCAGCAGAGAAACTTTGGAGTCGCTGCTCATCAGATTTATGAGGTTGGGGAGGAAACTGCCACGTCAGCACGAGTGTTTCCATCAGCTCAGACGAGTGAATTATTCCTGTTCTGGATGAGTCAGAGCTGCAGGAAGGACCCGCTAACAGGCTCGGTTCTGAAAGGCTGCAGAACATTTACCCAATGACAGTCTGCAATAAGAATGAAGAATTCCTTTATACTTTATTGAGTTTTCTGCTCGTGTGCTGGAAGAACAAAGTTTGATCTGTTTTTTCATTGTTAATGAGCTGAACATCCTGACAAAGATGAGAAGATCCGCATTAAGACCCGGTGGAGGACCGGGTGTCAGCAACTCACCACCAAAAGAGCGAAAAGAATGACCCCGCAGCTCCAGACGTCGGCTTTCCGCCCGTCGTACTTCTCTCCCTGAAGACCACAGAGGTGGATAGAAAAGGTTGTGAGACGTGCAGAAGAGCGCAGAAGTCCTCTGAGAGTCGAGAGTTCTTACCCTGATGACCTCCGGACATGCGTAGTGAGGAGACCTGAGGGCAGAACGTCACACACGGCATTAGTGACATCAGTCACTTCTTTACATCCTTTCAGCCCCACAACCCCCCCACCAGGGTGTTTATGATCCACTGCCATGGAAACAGAGCTCATGAGGGAGGGGGGCTGCTTACCCGCAGCTGGTTTCCAGCAGACTGTCTCCGACCTGAAGAGAGGCCATGCCGAAGTCTGCGATCCGGATGTTGTTCTTCTCGTCCAGCAGCAGGTTCTCAGGCTTCAGATCTCTGTGGCTGAAAGACCGACAGATGAAACGGAAATGAAACCAGAAACGTTAGATAAACCCCTCGGAGCCCCCACCTCGGCTCTGAGACGGGACGAGCGTTTAGGGCAATCTGCATGTGTCAGCAGTTTTCTCACCACACATTCAGCCGGTACATATGGATGCATTAATGTTCACTAATGATGCATAAATGTGACTCAATATTTATACTACAGTCCTCCTAAGTTAGATTTCCTCACCAACAGCATCTCTGAACACAAAGGAGTCCATCAGTCAACTTAGAGAATGGGTCAGGGAGTGTTCTATGGGTGTCTTCAGACTGGAAAAGTCAACTGATCCGGACCAAGTCCTCTTAATTTGATCCAGATCAATCCTGAATCTTGTATTTGGTCTGTTTTCAGACTGCTGTCAAACCAGAATCTGCCACCATGAACGCATCATTAGAGCGCTCTATCAGAGCTGTTTCAATCTGAGATATTCTGTTGTTGCAAATACTAACGACCCTCTCCCAAATTTAGAGACAAAAGGAAGCTTTGAAATGGGATGTGGAGCAGTTTGAGGTGACACCGATCCCCTCTTCTGATGGGAAGGACATTGGAAAGACCCAAACGAATGCCGACAGTTTGCTGGAGACGTTTGACTGAGACCGCCGTCAGAGAAGTGTTTAATTCTCACAGCCAGGAGAACTCTGAACAGATACTGAAGGAGGCTGAGATTTAGAAAACAGAGCGTCTGACGTCACTCTGAAACACTAAAAAGCCAAATAAAAAAATAAACGCTTTCATTGAGTGAGTCAGAGGAAGTCTCTGCAGACGGACAGAAACTCCGTCATTCCTGCGCTGCGCCTTCGCTCCACCAGAGATATTTCAGGGAAAACCGTGGGCGAAAACAGGAGGCGCAGAGAAGAAGGGAGGTGATCTGGAGAAGGAAGCTCCACGGGGGCTTCATGATGAGTCACAGAGAAGCAGCCTGTGCGCGACCCCCCCCACACAGATGGGCAGAAATAGAAGGTTGGCTGACATACCTGCTCCTGCTTGACTGAAGGGAAGCCGGGATCTCGTTAGTGAGGACAGAAATGTCTGTCTGCTGGACCCTAATTGATGCTGGGGGAGGGGAGGGGGGGGCACGTACTGTTCTCCAGGGTGCATCAACAAAAGGGTGTCTTCCAGGAGGACGATGGGTCAAAAATGTGCCCCCAGAAGATTTTTGAGAAGGATTTGATCTTGTCGGATTCCTCGGTTCTGAAGCATCTTTACAGCTCAAAGATGAAACTCCTAAACATTCGCTCTGCAGCCTCCTGCAAAGCTGCAAGACTACAGGAACCGTTCCTGTAGAGGTCTACCCCCCTTTTATGAAGTTATAAAATACTAAAGAACAGCTACGGGTCTGTGGAGATCTTCGTTTTTGAATCTGTAAACTCAACTGTAACATAAAGTGGGATTTATGACTGATCTTCTTTTATGAAGACAATCTGCTCTCTGCAGCCCCCACCCCTTAATTCCTCATTTTGAAGCAGATGAGAATACATCAGAGGGACAGCACATGTTAGAGGTTTTGGAGATAAAGTCAGAGAGGCCAGACTGAGATGGTTTGGACATGTTCAGAGGAGAGACAGTGAATATATTGGTAGAAGGATGCTGAGTCTAGAGCTGCCAGGAAAGAGGTCTAGAGGAAGACCAAAGAGGAGGTTTATGGATGCAGTGAATGAAGACATGAAGGTGGCTGGTGTTAGAGTGGAGGATGCTGAAGACAGGCTTAGATGGAGGAAACTGATTCGCTGTGGCGACCCCTGAAGGGAAAAGCCGAAAGGAAAAGAAGAAGAAGAAGAAGGTGATGAGTTCCCGTCTTACCATATGGAATGACTGTGGCAGAAGTCCAAGGCCGACATTATTTGCCTGAAGAATTTTCTGGCCTCTTTTGGCGTTAGCCGTCCTTTCTTCACCAGGTAGTCGAACAGTTCGCCCCCAGAGACGTGTTCCAGCACCAGGTACCTGGGGGAGGAGGAGGAGCGGTGGTTTAAAAAAAAAAGCTTTCTTCACAAACTGAAAGCCGATCCTGGAGAAACGCTTTCAGAGTTTTTCACATATGACAAAATCAGAAATAGTTGTAGACTTTAGTTCAGTGATAAATTAGTGATAAATGAGGGGAAATTAGCTTTTTGAAACTTATCTAACAAGTTTAGCAAGAACCTTGTCGTTGTGTGACGTTGTTGGCCTGTTTAGGGTGAAACCCCCTTTTACTCAGCAGTGACCCTGAAAGGGTGTAAGTGGGTGTAGATAATTGATGGGTGGAGCTCCGGTCTGTATATCTAACTGCTGATTAATATCTATAATATTTTGTTTACAGAAATTAATCATCGACTTAGAATTATTATTATTATTTTGAACTTAAAAAAAAAATAGTAATATAGAGAAAAATGTGAGTTTTAATGTTTGTTTATGGGGAGTTTCATCTCCACATGTTGATTGAATAAACTTTATTGTTCACAGAAAATCTCCATTATCATCAATGCCTCCTACAGCATCCCATAATACTTACAGGTACTTTTTGTTTTCATAGACGTCGTGCAGCTTCAGAACGTGCGGGTGCTCGATGAGTTTCAGGATGGCGAT
>NC_050517.1:29263843-29275790 GCF_002922805.2 Oryzias melastigma | reverse complement strand
CCTGCAGTAACATTATCCTGGTTTAACATCCTAACGTCCTGCTGAGGATCAGATGTGAACAGATTCATATCACTATGGACCCAGGTATCGTTTAGTCTCATATTTCAGTGACAAATCCTATAAGGTTTGTTTTGATCATTTATCTTCAGAAGCAAAAATCCTGTAAAGTGGTGTTCCCCAAGGTTCTGTTCTGGGACCCTTTTATCTTCCCCTTGGTAAACTCATTAGCAAACTTTCCCACATTTATATCATCTATATGCTGATGATATTCTGGTTTATTGCTCCTTTGATGAAAATAATTACAAAAATATTTCCCATGTTTTAGTCCAGAGGTCTGCAACCTGCGGCTCCAGATCCACATGTGACTCTTTTATCTCCATGGTGGCTCTTTGGCCAAACATAAAAGAAGTCATGGAGACCCAACCATGTCGACTGTCAGAGTTAGCAGCTCCCTGCTAAAGACTACCTAACCAAAACTACCTTAAAAAAAATAAACAAAGCCAGCAAACTAAGACTACCAAGATCCAACCCCAAACTAAAATAACAAAACCCAGCAGTGTAAGACTGCTGAGGACAAAGAGGGGAAAAAGAACAAAAAAATAAAATAAAAATAAAAATGATGATAAAGTACCCGCCCTCTAAAGACACCTCGGTTCACTGAGCTCCTCCGTCCCGCCTAGTCTCAGGATTCTTGGTGTCTGGTTCAACAAATCTATGAGTCTAGAGTCCATTCGAAGCTCCTTGCTTAAACTGTTTTTATCACCTGAGGAATGTATTTGTTCCAGTGGCGGGCCGTCAGGGCCTGCAAGGCCTTCTCTGCTGGCCTAAAAATATCTGAATCACAGACTGATATTAATTATTATTTATTTCCGTGAATACGTATTCTATAATTCCAAATGCTCTGTCTTCGTCCTTTCATTGCTGTCTCCCTGGCTGCGCTGCTTCCAGACGTGTATTTTCCTATTTAAGCATTAACCAATCACATTGCAGCACCATTTGTTGCTAGGGTCAAAGAAATCTGCCCGGAGGCCTTCACAATCAGTTCTGCGGGCCCTGTAGCATAAAATACTTGTCGACCAAACTGTTGATTCAACCAATCAGATTTGGAGTAGGCGAAATCAACGCCAGCTAGCAGGCGTACGGAAACGTCATCATTTTCACGAACTTTGATTGGACAGCTCGCAGCTCGCTCTGGTTCTGCGTTATGTGACGGACACAGGTGCCGAGGAGCGGCGTGTCAGGTTTGAGGATGTTGCCAGTGGAAAGCATCTCATCATCTGATTTTTGGTGGAAAATGAATGTCTGGGTAAAGTTGTGGCACAGTTTTGTCTGGCACGGGTAAAGGAGTTCCGTGACTCCGTTGAGCAGGAGTGAAGCTGAAATCTACGCACCGCGGGCGCTCCGAGCGCACGAAGGGGTGCAGAGCAAAATCCTCGCGCGCACTACCGACAATATTATTTTCCAGACACAGACCAGATTTCAAGATCACAAAAACTGATGTTTGTCTCCCTCCTCGACCACAAGAGGCTTCAGGAATACCAGAACATTTCCCGCATGCAGCCTTTTCCAGCTTATCACAGCCACGGAACACTTTCTATCTGCGAAACGCATGGATTCTGCACGACAGAGTGATTGAAATCTTCTTGAGGATAGAAAGGATGGATTTTGTGTTTAAATAATCTGGATTTTTGGTGAGTAAAATTTTGCTATCTCCCTACATAATATTGAAATGTTATCAGGTTATTTTTTCTGCTTTTGGTGTGTGTGTGGCAGTTGTACCTGCAGTAGAAGTTTTATTGCCATAAAATAGTTAATGAGGGTTGGATTGATTCAGATGGAGCACTACTGAAGGCCTAGGTGTGAAATGCACGGCCCGCCACTGATTTGTTCTGATGGCGTTTTTATCTGAATGTTCAGGATTCTGCTGAATAAAGTTAACAGTTTTTCTGATAAACTGAATTTTTAGCAGATGATTGGTTGGATACTTTCCTATTGACTGCATGTGTCCTGAGCTAACAGCTCCAGTAACCAGAAGAAAGCAAATATCCTTACAGATCAACGGGTCGGGATCAGAACCGTCTGGTCGCTGATGTGAATCTGTCCTCATTTTTGCCTTTTTTCAGTTTCACAGTTTAAAGTTGGGCTTAAATAAAAACAAAGATGGAAGAAGACCAACAAGCAGAGCAGCAGGATCTGAGGTTCTTTCTCGACCCAAATGGGGCTCAGCAGAGAAGGTGTGGGGGTTTGAAGTGAATCTGTGCGGGTGGGGGCTGAACGCATACCTTCATCAGGACGGTCTCGCTGAGCTTCTCCCGGTTGACAATCTTTATGGCCACTTTCTGACAGGTTACACAGTGGACGCCAAGCTTGACCAATCCTGGAAAGAAAGGAAGGAGAGCATCAGATGGGGGTTCAGGACGAGCACACGTCCTGGTTTTTGGGTTCTGTAACCAGATCAGATGAAAGCAGAATCTGTAAAACTTCAGAGCTGGAGACAGAGAAAAGCGGGCATCACTTTGGACTAAAGAGGTTCAGCCATGATCAGAACATCAAACTGGTTTTTCTCTTCTTCTCACTCTAACCTCACCAAGCATCCCTCTGGCTGAGCAGCAAGTTTGTCCTCCAGCATCCACAGCAGGAAAGCACCAGGACGCCAGCCGCCTCTCCCTGAGGCGCTGACCCGTCATCAAACCCTCCGTCCTCTGCTCCAGACCCCCCCACCAGTCCGATCCTTTTGTCTGAACCACATCAGTGGAAACATCTGAGGAAGTGCTCATCAATAGACTCTTCATGCAGGATGCTACAGTTTGTGTTTGACGGTTTGGGATGGCCCAGCGTCTAGAAATCCTCCCTTTATATTGTCTTTCAGAGTGGACTTGGTCATGCCCCGCCCCTTATCTAGAATAAAAATCGTGATTTGTCTCATGTCAGTTAAGTGATTGGAGTCTAAAGCGTTTGTAGATGGAGGATGACAGGAGAAAAAGTCACAACTCATCTTCATCCTGATCTGCAGCGGGAAACACCTCCAAAACGAGGCGCCGTCCAGCGGAGCGGCTGCTGCCGTCAGAATACAGAAGAGGAAAAGGTTGAAAACACGGCAAACCCTCAGATCAGAACCTGCAGCTGTTTTCAGAGCTTGGAGACATTCTCTGTCCTCCTCCTTGCACTACACCACTGATGTGATGCCAAACCTTCAGGAAACATCACCAGCTGACTGAAGCGCTGATCACAGACAGCTGGACTTCCTGTGCACCTGAGAGTTACCTGTGACGTTCCCTGCATGCTTAAGAATACAAACTCTTCTGCTGCATGAAAGCTGAACATCTATGCATGTGACTGGCCTGACAGATAATGCAGTCCAGACTGTTAAAGCGGTCTGTGAGACTGAAGGGGTTTGGAGAGCGCTGCAAACACACTCCAGCAAATGAACACAAGAGTGAGGGGTGTGTCACTCCTGCAGCAGCCATGTTGACTGGAGGAGTGACAGACAGGAGTGTGAAACACGGGTGTGAAAAACCTCAGTGGGAAAGACGTGATTGTGAGAAACACACGTGTGTGACATCAGTTTGAACTTCACACGCTGCAGTGCACGCCGGTGTGAGAGCGAGTGTGACGGGTGTGAACGTCACTGATGTGAAACACCATGACAGTGAAACACATGAGTGGGTTAGACAGGGATGTAGATGGTTACTATGGCGTTGCCATGGAAATGGAAAGGGGAGGGAAGCGGTTTATGATCATTGATGGGTGCTCGAGAAAAATTAATTAAGGTGGTCTCCCATAAAAAAAATCTAATCTCAATTAGGGCTGCCACATACGATTATTTTAATTGTCGACTTATCACAGATTATTTTTTCTGATAACTTTACATGCACAAAGTGGATAAGTTAAAGAAGTTAAAGAAATATGAAAAAGTCCTGAAGTTGACCTAAGTTTCTGAAAAAAAATTGTAGTAAAATTTCTTAAAAATCCCTAATACATGCCAATTTTGCAAAAATATTTAGTGTTTTGCTTAAATATGAGCTAATTTCCAAATTAGCCAAAAATGCTAGCTAGTTGCTAAAATACTAGCTAAACTCCAAAATAGCCTAAAATTCCTCAGTAAACTTAGTCAAAAACGTTAGCATGTTGCTAAAATAGAAGCTAAACTATAAATTAGTCTATAAAAACCTCAGTAGATAACAAATTAGCCAAAAATGTTAGCATGTTGCTAAAATATTAGCTAACTCCAATTAAAAAAAAAAATACTATAAAAGATGAAAACATAGCCCATGAATATATTTAATGGTTTGTTGCTAATCTACCTAAAATTTTGAAATTTTATAACTTTTTTATTTATTTCCTATGGGGCATATTTTACTCAATATTTTAAAAACTATCAAGTTTAAGAAAACCAAAAGTACGAGCAGTAATGTCCTGAACAAGTTGAACGTTTTGATACCAAGATTGATGAAATCAATGACATTGATGGAATTTCTACGTGCCGGAAATGTACGAAAAGAAGCAGGAGAATCACTATGGTGGGAATTCTTACTAAGCATTACACAACTTTGCTAGACTCCATATAATATAAAGTAACAACTAATCGACTATTAAATTAGTTGTCGACTATTTTAATAGTCGATTAGTCTTCGATTGGTCAACTAATCGTGGCAGCCCTAATCTCAATGAGACTTCCTGGTAACATATAGGTTGAATAAAAAATGACTAATTTCTCAAAGACACACATGTGGACACACGATACACTAACAAGAATAGAACCACAACAGAACCAAAAGGTCTTTCCTATTTTATTTCTGGCTAAAACAAAGTTTCAGCAACATGGAAACCACTTTGTCTTCCTGCTGGAAGCTGGAGGGTCTTAGCGCTGCACCCCAACCCCACAAGAATCCATTTCGTCTCCAAAAGTTGGAGTCTGGTACCAGCAGCTTTTTTCAGCACCTTCAGGCTGGAAAGTTCAGCTCAAAAGACAAATCTGGACATTCATCTTCACACACACAGATCTGCTTTGTTCTTGTTCAAAATGCTCCAACGAGGAATTCCTCTGAAAGTTTTACAGAACAGAAACACGACAAACACGAAGTAGCCGTCCGGACTGTTGGCAGGAGCAGAGTCAGAGAAAAACACATTTATTCTGATGGATTATAATCTGAATGAGTCCTTTCAGAGATTAAACTGGCTTCAGACATTCCACTGTAATCCAACAGCAGCTCTCTTTAACTGCTTCCTGATCCTCACCATCAGGAATGAAGATGTTTAACAAGTGAGTGGGACATCTGTCTTTCTCAGGAGGATCACGTTCATGTGTCAGTGAGGTGTGATGGTATTCAGGACATGACCCCATAATAATTCTCGATACACCAAAATATCGGTTAATTTTAAGGAATAACTACGAATCCATCACCATAATTTCGATCCGTCAAAATGAGTCAATAAAATGGGCCGATGATTAAAACCTCACTGGTGCTGCGGTTTCTGTGGGAAAAAGCTCGGTTGTGATGTAGAAACTGAAATGGGCGGGGCCAAACGAAGTCCACTACATTAATAAACCATCCACCTGCAGACAAATAGATCCATTGACGTCTTCGTTTTCCTGGTCTGAGCTGGAATCTGGTTCTATACTGTACAACTGGATAGATCTGAATACTGCTCGTCATTTTTGTTGCACAACAAATGTTGGGTAGTGGTTTTAAGCTAGCAGCAGAGCATCTCCGCAACAGGGAGAGGAAGGAGGCGGGGCTGCTCGGTATCAACCATCCCCACAACTCAAAGCAGAATTTGGAAGAAATTCAAATCTTCATGCAGACAAATGAAACCAGGTTTTTAGTTGATCTTCTCAGAAAAGAAACAGGAAGTCACATGTATGTCTTCAGCGTTTGAGCCGACCCTCAGGCTGCTGATGGTACCTGTAATTTAAAATGACACCAACAAGTCTCTCTCAAAAATGTTTCTCCAACTCTAATCTTTCTTGGAAGACATAGTCCCTCCAACATGTCCTGGGTCTTCCCTACTGGTGCTAAATGTCCAAAACGCCTCCAGATGGAGGTCAGAAATACGCTAGCCATCAACTGTCTTCATGTGGAGGAGCAGCAGCCCTAGTCCCACCTCCTCCTGGGTGACAGAGCTCCTCACTCCATTTCTATGGGAGCGTCCTCCAGCTGTTGTCAGTCAAATAGTGAAGAAGTGACTGTGTAGGGTTCATATGTTTGTAAATCTGACTGATGACGTCAGTGCCTCCATGCGTCACAAATTATCTGTTCCTGCAAAAAATCTCGAATCCCTACAACTAAAACTCGGTTCTAGTGATACTCAGGTTTCAGGGTAGTCTACAGGACTAGAACAGCTGCTGTGTCTGTAACAAATGACATAATCAAAGCTCTGTGCAGCCCTCTTCGTGGAGTTTCTAGGGTCTTTGATTCTGTTGACTACCAGCTTCTACTACAAAGACTAAGTCTTATTGGTCTGTTGATTCTGCTACTGAGTGTAGGGCTGCCACAAACGATTATTTTAGTAGTCGACTAATCACCGAATATTTTTTCCAATTAGTCGACTAATCGGGTGATGTAGTTCTTAACAAGTGGATGTAAAGAACAGATCTTAACCATCATTAGCTTTAAACTAACTAAAAACTAGATACATTCAGACTAGCATTATCTGCAAAATGCAAATGCTGTAAGCTGAATTTGGCTGCTGAAGATGCTGAAATTGATAGCTAAAAACGCTGAAGCTGAGAGCTGAAAATACTGAAGTTGATAGCCAGCTAAAATATTAGCTAAATGCCAAATTAGCCTAAATAAAAAAAGCCAATAACATAAAAAGTTAGCCAAAACAGCTAGCATGTAGCTGAAATATTAGCTAAATTCCCAAACAGCCTAAAAACCGTAATAAATGCTAAAATAGTCCAAAAAGCTAGCATAATTCCAATGTAACTATCAACTTTACTACACTCTGACTAAATATGATAGATATTAACGACTAATCGACTATCAAATTAGTCGTCGACTATTTTAATAGTCCATTAGTTGTCGATTAGTCGACTAATCGTGGCAGCCCTAATTGAGTTGTTTAGAAATGATCTCTTACAGAGAATCCATTGTGTGATTGTTGAAGAAAATCGGACTTTGTGAACATCAATAATGGAGTTCCACAGGGGTCTGTATTGGTTACTGTCCTTTTTTAATAACCTAGGTAGTCATTTGCCAAATGTTAAACTCCATCTTTATGCAGATGATACCATCATTGCTCATTGTATCAGTCACACTGTGAATCAGCTTCTGGAATCCTTCCATCTCCTTCAGTATTCTCCTCATCAGCTACAGTTGACCCTAAATGATTAAAAGCCAAACTCGTGTTATTTTACAGGTCTCGTTCACATGATCCACGTCTGTATGGCTGATATTCATACACTGGAGGGGGTAAATATTGAAAAAGTATCTACCAATAAATATCTGGATGTTAGGATTGATGACAAGCTGTCTTTTACCTCTCACGTTGACCACTTGCTACAAAAGTGAAAGACACTCGTGGGTTCTATTACAGAAACAAACCTTGACTTGTTCAGAGCTCCAGTTTTAAACAATGGGGACATTCTGTATCTGAATTCTGCCTCTTCTGGACACAGTTTATCCTAGAGTCCTGTGTTTTATCCCAAAATCTCTTGGACTTTCCTCAAAGTCAGGGACAAAGACACTGTCTAATCTTCACCTCTAAGACCATTCTCTGTAAACTGCCTTGTGCCGTCTTCTATCTCCTGCATAAAGAACACTCGCTTCTCTCTGCTCCCAGATTCCTCTCTGAATCAGGAAAAACAGCCTTTTAATATTCAAAACTCTCTGCGTCATGTGACCTAAATACCTTGAATTGCTTTAAAGCAAAGCTTTCTGAGCTTTTGAAAGAAATATCCACGTCACTCTTGACCTGACTGTATCACTCAGGATCAACCTTTTGTATTTTTATATATTCTGTTCATTTGAACTGTATTTTATTTCTACTTTATTGTTTTAACTGTATTTATTTTTGTGTGATAATGCCTTTCAGCCCAGGTCTCCCTTGAAAAAGAGATCTCATCTGAATGGAACTTCCTGGTAAAATAAATAAAATTCTTCTTCAGTCTCGACCCAAAACTAACATGAATAAATACAGAACTCTGTTGAATATTTGAGCTTTGCTGCTTTTTCTGAGTTCTGCTCAAAGAGAAACGGGCCAGAATGGTTAAAGACTGTAGAATTCTGACCCAACAGCACCGATAGAAGTCCGCCTCGTCCCCAATCAGGTCAATGGGAGGCAGAGACACCTGATTGGATCAAATTTAGACGCTGAGAGAAGATTTTAAACGCAAAATCAAAGATAGGGTGAAAGCGAGATGAGGCACTACGCATCTGAAAACGTTGGTGCTGCAATCAAAAAAATATTTTTTTAAAGAAAAAAAAGTTAGAAAAACGAAAAAATATTATTATATATTTCTTTGTAAAGTACGTCTTTTTTTCTTAACACTTGACATTTTGTTTGGAACTTAGAAAATTTTGATCTCAAAACTATGACTTTTGCGTGCAATTTGGTGGCACAAAAATCACTCCATTGAAACGAGGGTGGAAGATACAGACGAGAGGATGGAGGAAGATGATTTGCTGTGGCGCCCCCTAGAGGGAGCAGCTGGAAGCTAAAGTCTGTTGGAGTGATGCTGCCCCAAAACACAGAACACTTTCTGTGCGTCATCACAACGACCAGAGCGACGGTACCGCTGCCGTCTGGGTCCACATACTCAGGTTTGTCATCCATCCTGAAGAAACGGTTCCTGTAGAGAAGCTGAGTGAAGGAACGGTCCGTTCTCGGCTGCATTCAGCCTCTGATGCTCCTCAGAGAATCGTTCACTTCTCCATGGTCCAATATCCACAGAGGAGTTTATATGTCAGGTGGAGGGGTGATCATGATGTGGGGTTATCTTCAGGAGTTGGATCTGAACTCTGAAACCACCAGGACCAAGACGCTTCATAAGGACACGGGTCAGCCACACATTAGATTCAGAATCGGACTTATTTTATCAAACCCAGGAGCGTTAAAGCCCCGCCCCCTCAGGTGGAGTGTTGACCTGTCAGATTTTCATTGTCTGATGAAAATGTTCTGGTTTTCTTCCGGTTTTCTCACTGCGATCCGTTTCCTTTGTTTTTGGGGGGATTATGGAGCGTCTGTGTCAGCGGAGACGGCAGCAGCTCGTCGCCATGACCCAAATACGGCAGCGGGCTGCTCTGATTGGCTGAGAGAAAGCAGGGCTGCAGAGAGCTGCACATCAGCCGCAGCAACTCTGCTGAGGCACCAGAGGAAAACGGAGCACAGTAGAACCAACACAGAACCAGAACCACCACCAGAACCACTATAGAACAATCATCTAAAACAGCACAGAACCACCATCAGAACAATCATCAGAACCACCACAGAACCATTCTCAGAACCACCTTCAGAACCACCACAGAACCACCACAGAAACACCATCAGAACCACTATAGAACAATCATCAGAACCACCACAGAACCACCATCAGAACAATCATCAGAATCCCCAAAGAACCACGACCAGAACCACCACAGAGCAATCATTTAAAACACCATCAGAACCACCACAGAACCATCATTAGAACCACCACAACTTCTCTGAATCAAGAACAGATCCATTTCCAGCATCCATCTCATTGTGCTTCAGTTTTTGGGCTGCAGGATGAAACGCTGCAGCCTTAGTCCTGCACCAGGTCCATGCAGATCCAGAGAACCCGCCTCAGAACAAAAAGGAGTCTGTCTGATCAGAAGAAATTCACACAAACATTTCATGTTGGAGTGGGTTGTGCTATTTTCACTATTTTCATTCTAACTCAGGAACTCGGGTCATGTCAGCGAGTCTGCTATGAGGCTGACAGCCTGAGAAGGTTTTTGAACCAGGAATCTTCAGGGAAACAGAGGATGAAGTTCCAAAGAGTCAAATCATAAATACATGAAAGTTTTCTTTGTGTTAGGAAGTACCGGTTTCAGGTTCTGACCTTCAGTGGCTGTGGTGCAGTGGTAGAGCGGTCGACTCCTGATTGGAAGATGGCAGGTTATACGAGTACACGCCATTTATCATTTAGAAGAATCAATTCACCAGAAAAGGAAAAGTGATGCTGAGTAAGAGCTGAATCATGCTCTCCTATGGGGTCCAGATGACCCGACCCGTATACTGATGTGTGATCCCTCCCATGACAACGGTGGACATGATCTCATGTCTGCCATGGACACCAGTGAAGATAAAAAATCCTTGAAAAAAACAAACTTCTGCGCTTTCTTGTGTGTAAACATGACTTGGATATCACAGGGTTATGTAGAAACTACTGTTGAGAAAATCTTGGAACTTGTGTTTTCCTTCACTTGTGCTTTTTTGTGATTTTCCAAACACAATCTGTCCGATCACACGTTCATGTAGAAGAGCCAACACATTCTCATTCCCAAATCCTCACATATTGACGATTGGATTCATTTCTCTCCACGTCACTTTTTGAGGTTGTGGGTCTCCCAAACTCCTCTTTCTTTTTATGTGCCGACTGTTCCAATTAAATCAGGGGTCCGATTGTTTTGTCGGACGTGCTACCGGAGACGGACAGAACCTTGGGAAGTGGCTGGTACCCATACCCTAACCTTAGCCTGGTCCATGTCTGGTACCACGTCTGGAACCGGTACCAATCCGCGTTCAGTGCTGGTTCTGGATGTGGTACTGGATGCAGATCTGTACTGGACACCAGTACGATCCACATCTAGTACTGGTTCAGATCCACGCCTGGTACCAATACCCATTTAGCTCTGGTACCGATCCTTTTCCAGTACCGATCCACTGGTACTGATCCATATCAAGTACTGGTATCAACCCTTGTCCAGTACCGGTACCAGACGGCGATTAGAACCGGTACTAGACCCATCTGAATCTGGTACCGATCTGCCTCTAGTACTGGTATCAATCCACGTCCAGTACCCATCAGCTGGTGCTGGACATGGCTCGGTTCCTACGTTCAGTACTGGTCCTAATTACTACCGATCTGAGGTACTAGATTAGGATGGAATCGGTACCGATCCACGGTACAAGATCGGTTCCGGCATCCAAATACAATCCGAACCCATCCGCATCTAGTACCGCAGATCTGTACCGATTGGGATCAGTACTGAACGCAGTAACCGAGCCAGCGGATGGGTACTGAAACGTGGATTGGTACCAGTACTAGATGCACATCAGTACCAGATGCAAATCGGTACCAGCGTCCAGTACCGGTATTCATCCGTGTTTAGGGTTCGGATACCGTTAAGATACCAAATAATACACTGGTATCTGGTATCTTAACGGTATCTGGTACCGGTACTGGTCTAATACCTTGATGTGGACTGCACCGGTATCCTAACCCGGTACCAAACGCGGTACCGGTATCCTAACCCTAACATTAACCCAGTACCAAATGTGGATCGGTACCGACCCGTGTCCAGTACCGGTACCAATCCACATCCATTACAAATACTGATCTGCATCCGGTACTGATCCATATCCAGCACCAATTCGCGTTCGGTACCGGAATAAGTTTAGGGTTAGGATACAGGTACCGATCCGCGTTTGGTACCAGGTTGGGGTTAGGATACCGGTGCGGTCCACGTCCAGGGTACCGGACCAGTACCGGTTTGGAGCCCAGATGTTGGGGAGCCTTGATTTAACGGGATCAGTCAGCACCTCAAAAAACGACGAGTTTGAGAAACCAAAAACGTTTTTTTTCTGCTGAGGATTCTTAACCAAACGTCAAAATGTGAGGAGTTTGGAATGAGATCGTGTTGAAAGAACAGCCGTCAGTGCTGGTGACAAAAGCTGGAAATCCTCTCAGAGCGTTTCATTTTCCAGGAAACTGACTTAGTGTCAAGTTTTCAGACCTAAAGTCTGACAGCAGCCGCTG
>NC_050517.1:29254689-29263502 GCF_002922805.2 Oryzias melastigma | reverse complement strand
GTAGTAGCAGGCTGAGGAACGGGGGGGCTCCATCAGAAGCCCGAAGTTTCTGCAGCTCAGTCTTACAGGCTGAGTGGTTAATCTCCAGAACTAATAAGGATCAATGTAAATGTAGAGCCACGCTGCTCGATACACAGACACCGCCTGACTCCTCCCACTGCGCGGCCAAACACCTTCACCAGGTCATCATTTAAACCTTTAATTTATCAGGAAGTCCCTTTGAGAGGAAATCTCTTATTCAAGTGAGACCAAAATGCATCATCACAAGGAAACGTACATCAAACAAACATCTTTGGGCTTTTCCCTTCAGCCAATCAGCTTCCTCCATCTAACTCTCTAACACGAGCTACCTTCATGTCTTCTTCTTCATGTACCAATACATTCCTCGTCTCTCTTCTGGACATTCTGAACCATCTGGCCTCTGATTTTATCTCCAAACCCTCTAACATGGTGTCCCTCTGATGGATTCATTCCTGATCTGATCCATCCTGGTCACTCCCAAAGAGAACCTCAGCATCTTCATCTCTGCTACCTCCAGCTCTGCTTCCTGTCTTTTCTTCAGTCCCACTGTTTCTAGTCCAAACAACATGGCTGCTCTCACCAGTTTATGACACAAACTGTCCCACAAAATAAGGCTGTTTATCACTCCAGGTGTGTGCACGTGCGTGCGCCACATTCTGTCAACAGCAGATGAAGGTGATGGTCATGATGCTTTGGCAACAAAGATGCTTCATCTCTGTTAGTGTCTTTCTTTACATAAGTCATTTTCAAAACCCTTAACCTTTAACCTTTGACCTTACTAACTCAGAATTTGTTGGCATTTCCAGAAAGAATTCTCACGTTAAAACCTATTTCCTTCCACAAAGATCGAAGTGCCTCAGATAATAAAAAGTACACATTTATTTCAGCACCACGGACAGCTCCCTAAAATCTTAACCTACTTTGACTTTGTCTTCTATAAAGTCCCTCGTTGAATCATCACAGTCCTCTTTTCTTTAGAAATATGAGTTTTATTGATGTTTTGATATTTCTGATCTATAAAACCATCAAAGTTAAAGTGTAGAAAAGAAGAGAAGCTCCCGAAACATCTCCAAACACGCCGACCTTTAGCAAACATTTAGGTGATTCTCCGTCTTCCCTTTTTATTCCTTGAAAACATTTTGAGCTCATCGAAAATGACAGGATTAACCATACTCAGCACTGCATTGTGGGTAAAATTATGGCTTGAGGGCATTACTGTTTATTTAGCAACAATGAAAGGACAGAAAGGAACAAAAAAGTCTGTGAGGAGGAGGTGTTGGCGCCACGCTGTCATTGGTCTGATTACACAGACATGAAAAACACGTCCACACACAGGGTCACGCCTGTGTGACTCCAACATGTGAAGATTACATTTTCATCCAATTAGAGAAAAAACACCAACAACACAGTAAAAATAGATAAATAAATAAACAAGGAATAAAGACTAAAGTGTTCTTAACGTTTAAAGTTTGGGAGGCAGCATTCCGAGACAATACATGACTTGATAGCTGCTCTTAACATTTTCACTGAACCAAACCATTCCTGGTTTTACATTTATCCCCTAAAATATCCCGTAGAACAACAAGTAAATTTATCCTGGAAAGTGATTCAAATGTGTACGGGCAATGCAGTGAAGTGCGTCTTTGCCACGTGCGAGTAACATCAACCAAAATAGAACCCGTTATAATAATATCTGCTCAAATAAAAGGTTGATATTTTCAATAAAACATCCAATATTGAAGGATTATTCAAATTTGTATTTAGATTTGTGAACGATCTAAGAGAGGAAATGAAAATACAGTTCAGCAGGACAATTTATAAAATAATAAAATAAATAAATATTTTACATTTTTCTGTTAAAACTGGTATGGTTACCCTTTATGATTTACATCAAATTGTGTCAAACAGTGTTCAGCTTTACCGTTCTAAATACGAACGCTGGAAGTAACTTGTCACTTTGTCGGCCGTGTCTGACGTCACCGTGAAAAGGGTCTATTGTGAAAGGTTAAGAAAGTGGGAAAATCTCAAGTTTCACCAGATAAAATTCACAATCGAAGTTTAAAGCTACTGAAAGGAAAACTCTGATGACCGAGCATTCTAGTAGTATTTAAACGGATGAATCTCTAAGACGTGAAAAAGTCTCACCACAGATGCGTGCGTAACTGAGGTTTTGTGTGTGTAACTAGTCATTCGTGTGTAATTCTTAAAGATTTGCATGTGTAATTGTTTTAAAGCTATCATAATTTTTACTGTACATGTTGTATTTTTTTCATATTTTTTCCTTCATTTTTTCCTAAATCGGAGAGAGTCTATTTTCTCTCCATACTTTTCTCTTCAGTATTTGTATATATGTGGAAAAAACTAAGGAGCAGAGAATTACTTTTTCCAATACGTAATGAGTAAAGTAATTTAATTTGATCCAGTAAATAAAGTAAAGTAATGTATCCACTGATTGACAGGTTGAAAGTTCCTCCAGAGGTAAAAGCTTTGTGGAGTCACATCCACAAACCAGACCTGCTGCTACCAAACCCTGAATTTCAAAAATAAATCTCTTTTCTGAGAAAAGAATGTTTGTCTGCATGCAGACGAGACGACGCTGCAGCACCAACCAGCTCCTCCGTTCTGTTAGGAGAGCAGACAGACAACCCAAAATGAAGAGGATCCAAAAATATTCTCTCTAAAAGACCCTAATTATCTTAGACTATAATATATAACTATTTTTATGAGTTTAACCACCGACAAATGTTGCTTCAAAACCTTTGAAAAATGCAAAAGTGATGAAGACTGATGTCTGGAGGGAAGCTCCGCCCCCGTCAGACTGAACTAAACCGGATGAAACTCTGATACTGGTCGCATGTTCAGAATTTATTCTCACAGTACTGACACACAAGAAATCTGTCAGAAGTTCTTCTTCCTCGTGACAGACGGACTTTTCGGCTGAGGAGGTTTTATTCTACAGTCTTATTTTCTGTACAGGACTTTACAGGATTCTAACGAACTCCCTCGTTTACGTACATGAGGTACACAGATTGAAGCAGAAGCTGCAGGGACAGCGAAGCAGAAACGTTCTCAATTTTTCAGATCACATTCCAGAAACTCAACAGTGTTTTTGTGGAGCTTCAGCTTTGCTGCGAAGCATCCTAGGAAGTTTCTATTTGAATTTCTGACTTCAGTTGGTTGGATCTGTTCCGCTGCGAGCTTAAGGTTTATATTTGTCATCCTGTCGGGCGGAAACGGCTCATCCTGTAGTACGAAACCCGCAAACAGATGAAAATCCAGCTGTTAGTGGGTCCCTCTTTAAGAAGTCCTGTCAGGGACTCTTTACGGCTCCAGGTCTGTTTTTCTGGGATGTTGAGGGGCTATAAAGACTCTCTCAGCAGTGAACTAATAAAAAAACAGAATTCTCTTCAGCTGGACCAATCAGAGAGCAGGGATGTTCCACCTCCCGGATCTCTGAGCTCCAACCAAAGAACGAGGCGAAGACAAAGAGTCGGACGGACAGAGACCTTTGAGAATGAATTACTGCCTCTAATAAAGACGGGCTGCAGGCGGCGGCGGCGGGAGAGAAGCGCTTCAGGCTGATCTCTGGTTATCTCCTTGAGGAGTCGGTGTTTCCCTGTGAGGAGCTCCACCTCTGAGGTTTCAGAACATCGACTCTTTCAGATTGTAGATTCCCTTCAGTTTTAAAGGAAACCTGGCTTTTGTTTAATTTTCCTTCACTGACTGGAGAGGAATCACACTAAATATAACATGTATTAATCAATAACACAGTAACCCAAACACTGAATCATTCACACTTTAAATTGGGAGTTTTTCATTTAATATTTTTACATTTTCCTTAAGGTAAAGTCACACTCCCATCATCTTTTCTGAATCGTTCCTGGTGTTCTTTTCATTAGGAAGATTTTCAATAAAATCAAAATCATGTTTTCTGGGACATAGTTTCTGCAGAGCGGCAGGAGTTCATCCAACACATTCTCATTCTCAAGTCGTCACATACTGACGATTGTTGGGGACCACAGCGTCAAAAATGGCGTTTTGGTTTTCCACGACTCGTCATTTTTTGATGTGTTGGCTGTTCCAATTAATCAGGGGTCCGGTCGTTTTGTCCGGATCGAAACCTCGGGACGCGGGTGGTACCGATACCCTAACCCAGGAACCCTAACCCTAGTCTGGTCCACGTCTAGTACAGCATCTGGAACCGGTACCACATCCAGACCCGAAACCGATCTGTGTCTGGTACCGATACCGATCCACGTCCAGTAGCGGTATCCTAACTCGGGTACCCTAACCCTAGCCTGGTCCGCGTATGGTACAGCATTCGGAAGCGGTACCGTGTATGGAACTGGTACCGCATCTGGAACCAGTATCACATCCGGAACTGGTACCGCATACAGAACCAGTACCATATCCTGGAACAGGTACCAATCCACGTCTGGTACCAGTACCGATCCACGTCCAGTAGCGGTATCCTAACTTGGGTACCCTAACCCTAGCCTGGTCCACGTCTGGTACAGCATTCGGAAGCGGTACCGTGTATGGAACTGGTACCGCATCTGGAACCGGTATCACATCCGGAACTGGTACCGCATCCAGAACCGGTACCATATCTTGGAACAGGTACCAATCCACGTCTGGTACCAGTACCGATCCGCCTCCAGTATCGGTACCAATCCATGTCTAGTACTGATTCATGTGCAGCACTGATCCACATTCTGCATCGGGTTATGATTAGGTTTAGGATTCTGGTGCGGTCCAAGTAACGGTAACAGACCGGTACCGGTTTGCGGCCCAGAGGTTTGGGATCACAAATTTGATGAGTAAGGGCCGGGACTGTTGACAGAGTAATCCCAGCCCCAGTTCCCATCATCCATCATCACTCTCTCCCACTAGCTTACAGCTCCTCACACAGTCAGCCTAACTGTAGAAAAACTGTCCAGCTGTACAGTTCTGATCCAGATTCCAGCTAGGATGAGGAAAACAAAGACATTCATGGATCTATTTGTCTGCATCAGCTGATGACTGCAATCAAGAGCAGACAATTCTAATACGATGAAATGTTCTCCTTCTTCCTGGTTCTGGTAAAAGACGGACAGATGAATTCATCTGGAGGCAGGGCGCCACCAAGAACGGACTGAAGGAGAACACAGAACCCAAACCTAGAACTTCCACGTCAAACGAGAACTGAATTAGTGAGATTTCAGAGGAACCGTAGATCTCAACAGGCAGGAGGAAAGCAGTAGGAAGACCAAACTGCTGAAGACCACACACACATACACACACGCACACACGATAACACACAAACACCCACACGCACATATTCTTGAACTTAATACATAGTGAGGACCACGAAAATCAACCGAGAAGTGAGGACCGGCCCTTCTGCTTAACTTACAGGAGTGTAAAATGCCTTCACACACACCCACCGAATCATGGACACACACAATCGCACACACACAATCGCACACACATTTGAGCTGGGTCTGTTGGCCTTAAGGACATCACTAAACGCTGTTGGTGCGGTGAGTCATCGTGGTGTCAAACTCAATCACTCAGGGGGCGAAAATCCAAAACACACCTTATGCCGCATGCCGAACAGGACAAACATTCATGAATCACCTTAAAACTAAACTCTAAATCTTGAAATCTTTTAAAATGTAACTTTTTTGTTTAACATAGATATGAATAAAACAGATTATTATAGAATATATGAAGTATAAATAAAGTAACTGTTAACAAGCAAAAAACAAGTAAATAAAAAGCAGCAATTAAAAGGGTATAGAAGTCATATAGAAAATCGTATAAAACCAGTTATGAACATAAAATCCTTTAACACCAACAATATAAAATGATCTCGGAGGCCAGATTAATTTACACGGTGGGCCGGATATGGCCCCCGGGCCATGACTTTGACACGCATGTCCAAGGTCATAGGTCTGCAACCTTTAACTCCATCAGAGCCATTTGGTCCAATTTCTTACAAACCAAAACCCAGTGAGAGCCGCCAAATCCCACTTTTAGAAAATGTACTTTATTCAAGTTTATGTGCCCATTAAGCCATTTATTTATAAAATTTAGCTTTCAAATATTTAAAAAAAATTACATTTCAATTTTTTTTTATAACAACTTTGGCTTCTTTACTTTTGACAACAGCACATACAAGTTCCTTTCAAAATAAAATACACTCTTTGTTAAATCAGATCCTCTTGTTGCAGGAGTTTTACCTAAATTTAAAAATGCAAGAAAACCAAGTCAGACGTTGAACTTTCTATCATTATGACAAGTAAATGCGACCGTGCAGTGTAGATTAGGGTATGTGCTTAAGTCAACTAACTAATGTGGTACTTATTAACATTGTCAGCATTTGTTAGCATGTTTTTAAAGTTGAGGAGTCACAATGGAGGGATATAAGAGTCACATGTGGCTCCAGAACCTCAGGTTGCAGACCCCTGTCCTGGATGGTTGGATTGACCACATTGGTGTATGTTTTGTGTAAATCTGATGTTCTTTTTCACCCAAAACACGTCAGTAAATATTCATGTAAAAACAAATAAGAATATTCTAAAGGGCAGAAACATGAAACATACTTTATCTTTCCAGATTTTACCCTCACAACACCAATATCATCAACAACCAACACCATCCCTATGCCTCTTTTCTAGTCCAGAATGCTGCTGTCTGGGTCCTGACTAAATCCTGGAACCACATCTGTCTGGTCCTTGTGTCAGACTTTAGCACCAAAGTACATCTGTGTTCCGTTGGTCTCATATGAACCAACTGTGAGTCTGAGAAGCTCTGGGAACAACCTGGACTTGGATCTGGATCTGGATCTAGATCTGAATCTAGATCTGGATTTGGATCTGAATCTGGACCTAGATCTGGGTTTGGGTCTGGATCAGGATTTGGATCTGGATATTAATCTGGGTTTGGGTTTTGATCTGGGTCTGGGTTTGGATCTTAATCTGGATTTGGATCTGGGTCTGGATCTGGACCTAGGCCTGGGTTTGGATCTGAATCTGGGTCTGGATCTGGGTTTGGATCTGAATCTGGGTTTGGATTTGGATCTGGGTTTGGGTCTGGATCTGGATCTGGATCTGGGTCTGGGTCTGGGTTTGGGTCTGGGTCTAGATTTGGATCTGGATCCAGGTCTGGATCTGGGTCTGGATTTAGGTCTGGATTTAGGTCTGGATCTGTATCTGGGTCTGAATTTGGATCTGGGTTTGGGTCTGGATCTGGGTCTAAATTTGGGTCTGGATCTAGGTTTGGATCTGGGTGTGGATTTGAATCTGCATCAGGATCTGGATCTGGACTCCACACGGTTATATTTCAGTGTCATGCAGCATGTGTGTGTGTGTCCGTTTGTGTGTGTTTGCCTATAGGTTACATAACCCTAAAAAGACCAGCCATCTGCTGGCACTGTGTGTTAGTAACCAGGTCTAATCCAGTCCAGCAGTTGTGTGTGCATGTGCGTGTTGGCGTGTGCATGTTGGGGGTATGTGGATGGATGTGTGTGTCAACATGTCTGTTTCAAAGCACTCAAGTGGAGAAGTTAGTAATCTGGCTGGAACAGAGTGACATTTAATCCTCTGACGGTCTGTTCACCCGGGTTTTCAGTTTTTGCTTTTCTTTTGTGAATCAAAGAACCAGCAGAGAAATTTGGTTTGTTAGAACATGAAGCTTCATACTTTTATCAGCGTCTAGTTTGACTTTTACTTAGATCCAGATGTGAAACATATTTTGCCTTTTGCTCTGGAGTTTCATTTAAAACATTCTGGGTCTGGTTCTTTGCATATGATGGTGCCGTTTTCATGATAACTGAGGACCAACAGAGGAAACCAAACAGCAGCTTTTCATTCACTGCTAGTCCTCCCCTCAGAAAACTGAATCTGGGGCTTTAAGGACACAGAAGTAACCGGAGGGTCTGAGCCCAGATTTTGACGGGTGTCGTTTCATTTCTAAGACCCATGTCTGTTGTTCAGTACTGATAGTCACAGTGCAGGATGGAGGGCGACCAAGAAGCACTCCAGTCCTCCAGGATTTGAACTGACCAAGAAACCTCGATTTCTGCACCTAGATCCCACGTCTTCCACTTCCTGTCTAGATGAAGTGGCGTGGCCATAGAGGAGTGGCAGCATCTTAAGAGGAGCACATGTATCTCTAAAGTAAGGGTTGCCAAACGGAGAACTACTACATGAGTACTGAGTCATACGAAGGGAAACCAGTTTATAATAACAAATTTGCTCAGTTATAGTTAGTTATACATTATTAATAATGAATAATGATACTCCTCTATGTGAAGACACTGATTTCTCACCATAATGTTCAACAATAACAACAAGCTAGGAAACAGAGATCAATATTCAGCACTTTAATAATCTCAGTAATTGTTACATTTTAAGATGATCACTTATATTTCATGGAAAAATGTCCCATTTTCACTATGTTGTTCCATGTTTATCAATTATGTGATGTTGAAGAAAAATCACCTGAGACACATTTAACCAAATCTTGTCACATTTTGAACTAATGACCAAATCTGCAGCATTTTTAACAAAATTAATGATCTTTGAACTGGAGTAGGTCACCTAAACGTATCTAAAGTTCATTTATCATCAACATATTTTTATATCTATGTAAAAGCAAGTTGTGCTATTTTTAGAAGAGACCTGGGGGGCAACTTGGTGCGGGAACCAGGTTGGTGACCCCTGGTCTACTGTTTCCTTGAGGGTCATACGACCACCTCAAGGGACATCATGAAAACGGAATGTACCATTGTCGTGCGTGTGGTAAGT
>NC_050517.1:29247235-29254516 GCF_002922805.2 Oryzias melastigma | reverse complement strand
AGTGAATCACTAAGTATTGGTAAGGATAATGGAAGTTCCACGCACTTAGACAGTTTAAGCCTTTCAAAATGGAGCTCCAGTGTTTATGTTCTTTAATTTACTGAAACTTTTCAACCATTAACACAATAATTTCAGTAGATTCTGAAGGAGAAAAGTGGCGTGAGCCGCTTTTCTTCTTCAGAATCTGCTGGAATTACATTGATCGTGTTAACGATTGAATAGTTACAGTATTTTAAAGATTTGTGTTTAAGCGTCACCAGTAGGTGTTCTCAAGTGTACTGAAGTGAAACTTGAAGAGAAGTCACTGGATCATTAGTGACTTTATCACTGAAGGAAAGATCTTAAGTCCAGATGTCGTGACTCCACTTCAAGGAAACCTCACCTGGATGGACAAGAACCTTCATCAGATTCTTACATCGAGATTTATTTTCAAATGAAACGTTTTTTTTTTTTTTATATTTGTGTGAAAGAAAGTGTCCAAGCTGAACTATTATATAACATCAGCAGGACGCAAAATGACCAACACTGTAGTTCAGAGGTGTCAAACTCAATCCACAAGAGGCTGAAATCCAAAACACACTTTATAGGTCGCGGGATGAACAGGATAAACATTTATTGGACTCGTAAAAAATTGCTAAAATTATTAAAAAGTAACTTTTTTAACATAAATATAAGTAAAAACAACTTAAACCTTAAATAACTGAATATTTTTTAATCATATATTCAGTCAAAACTTGTTATAAAATGACGTGGAGGGCCGGATATAATCACCCCGCAGGCCGGATCCGGCCCCCGGGCCTGAACTTTGACACATGTGCTTTAGTTTAAAAGTTATGGATCACTTTTTGGACAGGCAGGAGTGGAACCGCTTCACCTCTGAGTCGTTTTGAAGAAATTAAAGACGGCGGCCCCCTTAAAGACCCTCCATTCATCGTGGATTTGACACTTTTCCGAAAAAGGAAGTTAGCGTCAGAGTTAGCTCAGTCTAGCTTCTGCATGGGGGGGGTAACAAAGAGAGATAGAGCAAATAAAGAAACTACGGCCTACGGGCCGAATCCGGCCCAATGAACGATTGCAGAGATTAATATTTTGATCGATAATGATTAAGACGCTCAGAACGTGTCTTTTTATTCCCTTTGCAGGCTGCGCCCCTATCTGACCCCCCACAAATACATGTTAAAAATTCCCTGTCAGATAGAACAGAACAGTGTTCCTTTACTACATCGCAGTTCACCTTTGAGGTCTCCTGGTTCTTTTAGAGCGATTATGCTGCTGCTTAATTCTTTGATTAAAGCCCAGTTTTATTCTATAATCCTGGACTTACTTTCTTTGAAGGTTTGAACTTTGAGAGTTTAAACAAGAGAAGAGAAATGTGAAAATGTTCACGTCTGTCTGAATAAAATAGGATAAAATGTGTAGAGAGGAGATCGTGGATTTCACATGTGACGAGTATTTATAGAATGTAACTCCCACAATAAATATTGGGAACTCTGTATTGATGAAAAATATGTCTGTCTGACTGCAGCAGAAGATGATAGAATTTGACTTCACAGACATGCAGGAAATGATGGACCCACACACCCCCATCTCAATACAGACAGGTGAAAATACATTCACAAACAACATCATGACATCAGGCAAACCCTCCCTCACTGTGCTGAGCTGCACAGGCCTGTTGCTATGGATACTGACGTCTCTAACAAAAACAGAAAAACTGGCTCTCATAAAAATGCATGAAGGATGTCTGAACAAACTCCACGGAGGACGAAGACAGGAGTTGAACACATGCACCGCGGCTGAGGTGGAGGCCTCGGGGCGGTCCCAACCACCGCCGCCACATCGGTCGCTAACAAGCCCCAAAAGTACCCGAGTCTGTAGCTGGACAACAAGGCGGACCGGCCCGCTCACATGTTTACCTAACAGAGCAGAAAGCATTTCCTCAGGAGGCTGGTCAGCTTTAACATCTGCTCCAAGCTCCTACTTATGTTCTACCAGTCGGTCGCCCCCCAGCATCTTCTCCCATGATGTTGTGTGCTGGGAAAAAGGACCTGAAGAGACCGAACAGACGGGTCTGGAGAGTGGAGGCCGATGAATGGAAACCCTCTGAACTCTGACCTCTCCAGACAGGAGAGCTGCTACAGCAACAGGCGGATCTCTAGAGAGAGGCTGAGATCTCCCTTTAATCCATCAGACTCATTCAATCCACTGTTGGAAAAAGAGGGCGGATCAACTCTATGTAAACATAGATTTCATGATCAGTCACGTGACCTCCAGATCATTCTATTTTATTATTTTTAACGACCGATGTTATCTTACGCTCATTTCTAACTTGTATAATTTTGACAAAATATATTTTTATGGAGAGTAAAATATTAAAAATTATTTAAGATTTAAGTTGATTTATTATGGAATAATATTCCTGCATTTTTATTATTCATAATTATGTTAAAAAGTTTAAAGTTTCAAAATTATTTTTTTTATCCTAAAATTTTAAAAATTGCCACTCTGCTAGCTTTTTTGACTATTTTGGGATTTACTAATACTTTTTAGGCTGTTTTGGAGTGTAGTTAATATTTCAGCTACATGCTAGCTGTTTTGGCTAATTTCGGCTTTTTTAAGGCTAATTTAAGTTTTTTAGGCAATTTTGGAGTTAGGCTAATATTTACACACTACCTGTTTTGGCTAATTTAGGCTTGTTTAGGATATTTTGAAGTTTAGCTATTTTTATCAGCAACATGCTAGCTGTTTTGGCTAACCTCAAATTTGATTCATTTCAATTTGAAGTTTACACGGTTTACACATTTAGACACATTTGCTTAGAAATACATTAATAATCAGTGTGTTTTGAATATATTAACATTAATCTGATACAGTTCACAAATTGTAAAATGTATTAGTGAAATAATGAGATTGTTACGGTCATACAGTGTTACATGGATTCTCAAACAGAGAAGCTCTAACAATTGTTCTGCCTCTCCTGGAGGGCGTTTCAGTTTGGCCACTAGGTGGCGATCGCGTTACAGGATTACACTTTTTTTTAAGAAGAATAATTAAAGAATGAGCAAAAAATAATTGTGTTCTAGACCACAAATAGTTACTTTAAAAAAATATTTCCTTGAAAGAAATTCACGCCTGTGAGTTTATACATGTCAGCAATGTATGTTTAGATCAACCAAGCGTTAGCATTAGCCGCCCAATGGTAAATTCCAATAAGCGTTAGCATCAAGCTAGCAGACTTTAGCCACATGTGCTAAATCAATCTATATTTTTATGAATCAATTATTGATCTATTGAGCTTAAATAAATTCAAATCGAATAATCGATTTTATTTAGTTTTAGTTTAGTTTTTGTTTATTATTTTAGTTTTTATGTACAGTATATTTATGATTTTATTTCTAAATCTTAGCTACTTTTAACCAAGCTTTACATTTTATTTGATCATTTTTATCTTGTATGTAGTTTTCATCAAATCCAGTAATTTCACTTTGGGATTATGAAAGTTTGTAGTAAAAACAGAAATTAAACTACAACAGAAAAAAACAGGAATGGAAAAACAGTTACGCTGGAAACATTTCTGGTTCAAACCAAGGAAAAACAAAATTGCATCGTGACGGTTGTTCTTGGTTTTTGACTCTATGGACTCCGTTTATGAACTCCAAACAGGAAAACTATTTGATTTTATGCTAGAAAATAAAGTTTCTGATGTTCAAAGATCCAGAGCTCCTGCTCCATCAGCACTGAACTCCTCTGTAAACGCACACAAACCAACACAGTGAAGCAGCAAAGACTCAGGCGACATCAGGCTTCCTCTGAAACATAAACATGAGCAAACTTGCAGCAGACTCAAGGTCACAGACCCACTGCAGCTTTCTCTTAAAGCCACAGCAGGACGGCCACCAGTGGGGGGAGGAGCATAGAGTCCCCGCCCCCTGTTTCTGAGGACAGCCTGCCAAAGCTCGCTGAGCTCTCAGAGGTAAAGCCAAGGCCCCCCACATGTGCTAATCTCCAGATTTAGATGGGAGCAGCACAGATGCAGAGCACGTCTGATCCATGACCAAAGGTCTGAGCACACGGCTCGCACGGCGACACGTGAACACCCCACCGCCCGCTCGCACACGCTTGAGCAGCGTGGTCAGGAAGGAGCAGCAGGACAGAGCAAACCAGCATCTTCTCCTCTCTCATGTGACTGGGAACCAGGAAGACGCAGGAAACCATGACGACCAGCTCAGCGTTCTCCGCCACAGGCAGGCAGGCGGGCGGGCGGGCGGCTCAATAAGGGTTAATCCCAACTGAGAGGACAGGCCGGCTAAGCCGACTGCTGCATGTACAAACATCCAGGTTGCTTTCAGAGACCCACATTATCAAAGGCTCCTCAACCCCCCCAGATATGTCTGAAGCCTCTAAACACCTCCTCTGTTTCAGCTTCAACACCAGCAGGATCAGAAGCGCCTTTCTCCAAGTCCAGTTTGATCGTAGAAACTCAGATTTTAAGTCAATAGTCATGAATTCATTCAAAACACAAGCAGGCAGCTGTTGTGTCTTCCATGGAAACAGTTTTTATTTTTTCACCAAACAGCAAAATTTAGGATTAAACCATTAAAGTCTGACTCTGATCATCTTCTGATCTGTTTCAAAGCGCTCCAGTCGTCTCTTCATCATGATGATGATGCTGGTTTAAGTCTAAATCCAAAAACCTGTGTCGTTTTTTAGAACATAGTCTCTGCAGAGTGGTAGGAGTTCATCAGAAATTCACCTCTGAGTGGTGGGCGGGGCTGCTGGGACAGCTTACCCCTGCCCCCATTCCCATCTACCCTTTGTTTAGATTCTCTCCTGCTAGCTTACAGCTGCTGACACCCCCAACCTAACATCAGTGGTGCAACAAAAATGGCAGCAACATCAGAGCTATCCAGCCGTCCAGCTCAGTTGAAGAAAACATAGAGGTTCATGGATCTATTGGATCTATTGGAGAGCCTGTAGCCCCGCCCACTGTATTTTCTATGTAACAAATAGAATCTTTTATCAAACAACATTTTCTCATCTGCTCCCGATTCCCAACAATATGGACAAAGAAAAATGCAGTTTTAATCTTAATTTTCTTAATAAATGTCTCCATCATCAGAAAAAAAGACACAAGAACGAGTTAGAAACACCAAAACACCAACAACAGTTTTCATGGGAGTGGATCTTCAATCAAACATCGCTATATTCATTTTTTTTTCTATCCAAACATTAGCGGACAAACTCCCAGGACGGCAGACAGAGAAAAACTGCAAACAGTCCCGTTATTAATGACAGAACCTCCACTGCTACCATTGATAGTATGTAGAAATGGACAGAGCGGCTGTGACATCAACCATAGAAAGTGGTTCCAAACAAATGAATCTAATTTAGTTGCTTTTTCCCATGGTGCAGACGTCGCCATGTTGGAACCAGATGACGTCAATAAACAGTGATTGTCCGAGTTGGTCTGGGTCATCGTCACATGCTGTTACTGAGGCGTCTGATTGGTCAGTTTATAACGAATAACTTGTGATACATAACATATATAATAAAAAAAACAATAATTTTCAGGAAGATGTTAAAAAGGTATCAGATCAAGAATAATGTATGTTTGTACAATTCTGACCGTTAGAGTGACCGACTAACAGCTGTTTATTTCTCTACTGAAGTTTTAGTTGTGTCCAAATTCCCCCCAACCCCTAACTACTAAAATATTTTATAGTTTGGGACTATATAGTGCGCTGGATTTTAAAGGTCATTTGGACACGATGTTCACTACTTTTTTTTCGTTTTTCTAAAAACTGGATATGATGTCATCAATTTCACAAAGTGGAAATCGAATAAAAACAAACATTTCACTGTGTTTATTTATGACTCTACAGTGTTCTGATGATGAAAATGTGGTTTATTTAAATATTACATTTAAACAAATTTTATGGTTCAAAATTGTTCGACCGCAATGCATTGTGGTCTATATCCGCTAATCTTGTGACCATCGATGCATGCTAGTTTATCGCAAAGACTTCTGGGAAATTTTGATTGCACTCAATTTGGAATTAGTAGATTTGCACTAAATAGTGCACTATATAGTGATTGGGGGGGGGAATCGGACACAATCTATGGGATTTTGGCTTCTTGGAGCCACTTCCAGTTTGGAACGCCAGGGGGAGGAGTCACTCAGTCCAGTTCTCATATACAGTCAATGCCTGCTAGAGAATGAAGGTCCCCAGAAGCCCAATGGACCAAATAAAATCCATCCAAGCAAGAGTTCAATGGTTGCTTCACCTGTTTACTCACCTATTGGAAAAATAGGTGAGAAAAGAAAAAGATTTTTCTACAATAGCTGTCCCCTTCTTAACGGTGTGTGCACTTAATTGTCATTCACCTGTGGTGACTTCAGTTTGACCTTTAACAGGTACGTGGTTCTTCTGTGGTCCGTGGAAGCCGTAAAAAAAAGCCTGTAATTGTTGGTGTGTGTAGCAGGAGCCTTCACAAAGACGCTGGCTCAGCAGTTCTGCAGACGGCTCTGCAGACGGTTCTGCGCAGGCGTTCATTTGTGTAATTACACGTTTGAGGTAGGCTCAGGAAAGATTTCAGGTGAAAATGAGGACTTCATTTTTTACACCTCAGAGTTTCATGTCTGGCCTTTGGCCTTCTGGCAGATCTTATTTCCTAGCCCTCGGGGGGCGGGGCTAATGTGAAATTGGTTCGGTTTAGTCTTCGGCAGGGGGAGGGGCTAAAGGAGCTGAAAGTTTCCCAGGCTACGTTTGCTTTATTAGACGAGGGGAAGTCAAATCTGTCCGTCCGGTTCAGCAGAGTTGCTGTGTTCAACGCTCATTAAGTGATTAGGTCTTATCCCGACACACACATGCACATGCTCACGTGCACGCTTTCACATGGCAGCTGCAGTGGTTGTGATTTGGTTCCTGATCTAATCCACAGTCAGCTCTGGCTCACACGTGGCCAAAGGTGGCAGGCGCTGTCCGCTCCAAGCTTAGCCGATTAGCACTTTAGCGTGCAGCCGGGCCTGAGAGACCAGCTCGCTGTTTCATCACAGAGTCAGAGAGCGCTGCGTTTGTTTGGCCCGTCCTGCATGCATCTGCACAGAGCGCTGCATTTGTTTGGCCCGTCCTGCATGCGTCTGCCGAGAGAGCTCTGTTTGTTTGGCCCGTCTTGCATGCGTCTGCAGAGAGCGCTGGAATTGTTTGGCCCTTCCTGCATGCGTCTGCACAGAGCGCTGCATTTGTTTGGCCCGTCCTGCATGCGTCTGCCGAGAGAGCT
>NC_050517.1:29244272-29247145 GCF_002922805.2 Oryzias melastigma | reverse complement strand
AGTCAGAGAGCGCTGCGTTTGTTTGGCCCGTCCTGCATGCATCTGCACAGAGCGCTGCATTTGTTTGGCCCGTCCTGCATGCGTCTGCACAGAGCGCTGCATTTGTTTGGCCCGTCCTGCATGTGTCTGCAGAGAGAGCTGCGTTTGTTTGGCCCGTCCTGCATGCATCTGCACAGAGTGCTGCATTTGTTTGGCCCGTCCTGCATGCATCTGCACAGAGCGCTGCATTTGTTTGGCCCGTCCTGCATGCGTCTGCAGAGAGAGCTCCATTTGTTTGGCCCGTCCTGCATGCGTCTGCACAGAGCGCTGCGTTTGTTTGGCCCGTCCTGCATGCGTCTGCAGAGAGAGCTGCGTTTGTTTGGCCCGTCCTGCATGCGTCTGCACAGAGAGCTGCATTTGTTTGGCCCGTCCTGCATGCGTCTGCAGAGAGAGCTGCGTTTGTTTGGCCCGTCCTGCATGCGTCTGCAGAGAAAGCTGCGTTTGTTTGGCCCGTCCTGCATGCGTCTGCAGAGAGCGCTGCGTTTGTTTGGCCCGTCCTGCATGCGTCTGCAGAGAAAGCTGCGTTTGTTTGGCCCGTCCTGCATGCGTCTGCAGAGAGAGCTGCGTTTGTTTGGCCCGTCCTGCATGCGTCTGCAGAGAGAGCTGCGTTTGTTTGGCCCGTCCTGCATGCGTCTGCAGAGAGAGCTGCGTTTGTTTGGCCCGTCCTGCATGCGTCTGCAGAGAGAGCTGCGTTTGTTTGGCCCGTCCTGCATGCGTCTGCAGAGAGAGCTGCGTTTGTTTGGCCCGTCCTGCATGCGTCTGCAGAGAGAGCTGCGTTTGTTTGGCCCGTCCTGCATGCGTCTGCAGAGAGAGCTGCGTTTGTTTGGCCCGTCCTGCATGCGTCTGCAGAGAGAGCTGCGTTTGTTTGGCCCGTCCTGCATGCGTCTGCAGAGAGAGCTGCGTTTGTTTGGCCCGTCCTGCATGCGTCTGCAGAGAGAGCTGCGTTTGTTTGGCCCGTCCTGCATGCGTCTGCAGAGAGAGCTGCGTTTGTTTGGCCCGTCCTGCATGCGTCTGCACAGAGAGCTGCGTTTGTTTGGCCCGTCCTGCATGCGTCTGCAGAGAGAGCTGCGTTTGTTTGGCCCGTCCTGCATGCGTCTGCAGATAGAGCTGCGTTTGTTTGGCCCGTCCTGCATGCGTCTGCAGAGAGAGCTCTGTTTGTTTGGCCCGTCCTGCATGCGTCTGCAGAGAGAGCTCTGTTTGTTTGGCCCGTCCTGCATGCGTCTGCAGAGAAGCTGCGTTTGTTTGGCCCGTCCTGCATGCGTCTGCAGAGAGAGATGCGTTTGTTTGGCCCATCCTGCATGCATCTGCAGAGAGAGCTGCGCTTGTTTGGCCCGTCCTGCATGCGTTTGCAGAGAACTCTGTGTTTGTTAGTCCTGTCATGCATGCGTCTGCATGACTCAGACTTGAGTCTTTCCTGCAGAGGGATGGAGGTTGTTCCCCTCACAATACATTTCTCCCATGCTTCCTATGGACCATCCAAATGATCATTGGCAAACTCAAGATGGGCCTGGACATGTGCTGGTTCAAGAAGGGACACCTTCCATGCCATGCATGATTTCAGACCAGTGTATGACCATCAGTAACCATGGAAACGGAGGTCCCAGCTCTTTTTAGGTCATTGACCAGCTCCTTGTGTCTTCTCTGAGCCATTGACGCTCTATGAGAAGTCAAATGAGTGACTCCTCCTGGTCTTCCAATCTATTGTTTTTTATTTTATTGTTTCTTTATTGCAACTTATTCAAGTTTTAACTGACCAATCAGAAGCATGTGGTGCCCGCTAGCCCTACCTCAAACAACAGATTTTCCCGTCGCTCTAAGTGGAGGGGGTGTGGCCTTCCAACAAGCTCACTCCGGATTGGAGATGTTAGTTGCCATGGACATGACTCAGACTGACTCAGGATATTCACTGTCAACTGGCTCCACTTGGCGGCGTCCGTATCAAGGAAAAATGGCGACTGAATTGGCTTCATTTCACTGGAGCTGGAGGAACTGTGTTTTCTATGGGAGACGCCAGAGCCGCTGTGTCCATCTCTGTTTACAGTCAATGCTCGGAACCAGCAGGTTCTTCTTGTTTGGAACGCCAGAGGGGAGGGGGTCACTCAGTCCAGTTCTTAAACACAGTCAATGGTCAGTTGAAGCCAGCTTTACAATAAAGCTGATCTGGTGTCAAACTGGTTTTAACCAAACATGTTTAGGAAGTTTGGACCACAGACATAAATTAAGTCAGAATCTTCTAGAGCAGAGGTGTCAAACTCTATCGCACAACGGGCAAAAATCCAAAACGCACGTTAGGTCGTGGGTCAAACAGTACAAACATTTATTGAACACTCTAGAAACTAAAGTTAAAGTCCCACTGTTTGTCACGCACCTAAGAGTGTGAAATTTGTTCTCCGCATTTGACCTATCCCCTGGGGGAGCGGTGAGCTGCAGACACAGCCGCGCTCGGGAACCATTTGGTGGTTTAACCCCCCAGTCCAGCTCCTTAGTGCTGAGTGTCAAGCAGGGAGGCACTGGGTCCCATTTTTAGAGTCTTTGGTATGACTCGGCCGGGAAAAGAACCCACGACCTTCCAATCTTAGGGTGGACACTCTACCACAAGGCCGCTGGCCTTTTGGTAAAACTAAATTTTAAAAACTTTAAAACCATAACTTTTTAACATAATTATGAACTAGATATACATCATTACCTGTGGTAATGCTAGTGGGAATGCTGTAAGCTGAATTTGGCCACTGAAGATGCTGAAATTGATAGCTAAAATCGCTGAAGCTGATAGCCAGCTAACTTAGACAAGAAACATAGCATGTAGCTGAAATATTAGCTAAACTTCAAAAAAA